>NC_137933.1:22647295-22962295 GCF_963969265.1 Rhamphochromis sp. 'chilingali'
GTCAGTGCAACTGGCCGGTAATCGTTCAGGGATGAGGGGTTGCTGTTCTTGGGCACAGGGATGATGGTGGAATTTTTGAAGCATGTGGGGACCACAGACTTCGCCAGGGACTCGTTGAAGATGTAAGTGAACACACCTGCTAGCTGGTCAGCACAGCAGCGCAGCAGACGGCCGGTGATGCCGTCTGGCCCCGCCGCTTTCCTTGTGTTCACTCTCCTCAGTGCCGCTCGGACGTCATGCTCCGCGATGCTGGTCACCGGTCTCTCACTGATGACGTCACTGTCCTCGGTAGTCAGGCGGTAGATAGCATTAGCCGCCTGGCTAACCTCGAAACGGGCGTAGAACCGATTCAGCTCGTTGGTGAATGCAGAGTCGGCGTTGATCGGCAAAGTGATTCAGGCAACCTCTATGCAGCATAATAAATCACAGGTCCAGCGTACCACGCCTGGGGCATGGTTAATTGGGTCCTACTCTGGAGTCAGGCTGGGTAGTACAGTTGGTGGCTGAACCTTAACCCATGGGGTCCATATTGTTCAGTGGTCTGTGGATCAGGTACCAGTCAGAGCTGGCAGTCCTGGTGCTCCGATCTAAAACTGGTTAAGTAATATAATAATAATAAAAATAAGACAAATCTATAAAACACTAAATATATTTAGTATAAATCTAATAAATCTAAAGTGGCCTGCATCTGGGTGCATGTAGTAACATTTTTTTGATGACCTTCAACTCTTCTTAAGCAACACTTTATTCGTGCAGTGCAAAACCAAAAGATCATATCAAGTCTCAATCCTATACTGCATGACCAAATATAGATGACATAGAGACATAACAGGGATGCAAAATATGTCTGGAAGGCTGCTTGGGTTTGGTTGGTATGACTCCAAAATAAACAACTTCCCCAAATGGCTGCTCTCCGGGGCTTTATTAATATTTGGATTCTTCTTTTTATGCAGCCAAGTGCAATGACCTTGCCATTTGTTGCCTTTGAAATCGGCGCATCAAAGACAGAAACCAGGTCTGTGACTCCTTGACTCAAGATGGTTTTAAGATGGTGATAAAACGGCACTAAGTTAGAGGCTCTCCGCTGTCAGTTTGCCATCATGATCGGGTTGGCAATTATCAGCAAACTAGTTGTAATAATATGATGATTAACTGACATTAATCGGCAAAAAATGTGCTTATCTGTTGCAGAAATTACAGAAATTAATTTAAAGTTCAGCCAGAGAGTTGTAGATCTGAAACAAATCTGAAATTCCTCTGCAAAAGAGTGAGGTAGTTGCTGCAGGATCGCTTAAAGCTTTAAGGTATGGTATGGTTTATTTATTTAGTGGTTGCTGAAACTTCTGACAATTTTTTTTAAAATTAATATAATATTAATACAATCCCCCAAGTTTTAATTGTATCAAATTTGCTACATCTGGCTTTTTTTTCCTTTTTCTTTTTTTTTTTTTTGCTGTTTTTCTTTGAATCTATTGTGCAATTTATTTTTCACAGGGGAAAAAAATCACACTGATGATGTAGAAGTCTCAAACTCACATAAACTGCTTGAACAGGTGCTCAACAACTTTCCTTTTACATAGAAACAAAACCAGAATACAACCAGTTAGCATCCAACTGAGCTGAGTCCCCTGCTACAAATCACATGTTGCAGATGAGTTGTGCTTGTCAGTGCAGACTGACTCAGACCTATTTAAATATGTTTACAATCTGCCCTGACAGTGATTAAAGTTTATCTGTCTGTCGTTTGGAGACAGATTGCCTCCTACTAGGAAGACCTGTGCAGTTGACCTGTGATTGAAACTGGTTGCTCAAAGGTTGTTGGTGTTGCTGTTTTTTTTTGAGGATATTCAACCTCGCCAACAGCAAAAAGAATAAATAAATAAAATAGAACAAATACTAACTAACTAACGAGTCACAAGGAGGTTTCCTGCTTTTTAATCTAGCGTTGACTGAGGCATAAGCCCACCCTCTGAGGCCTCGGTTAGACGACATGCAATTTTAAATGCTGTAAATAAAACTAAAACAGCAGGATAACACATAATGATGTTGGCAGTTTTCAGGTCTTTATATGGTCACTTGCTGATCTCATTCAGTATTAATTAACCAGGTTTACAGTCAGCGAGGATATGCATGGGAATCACTGGACAGTGACCTTGATGGGCGCATCTCATCAAACTAATTAATTCATTACTGTTTCCTCCAAGTCCCATAAATCAACTTGTCACTCTCCACATGGCAACAGATGTAGAGGGCAGCAGACAATCTATTATGTTCATGTATAACTGCTGATACAAAACACCATTACGCTGTCGAGGATGAGAGGACACAGGAGCCCGTTAAGCAGAAGGATTTTCAGCTACTTTCGTCAACCTAATTTGCTGAGAGGTGATTGCACAGAGATTTACAGTATTACTTAAATTCAAATATAAAAAAGATCTGAGTGATAAAGCCTAAGCCCTACATGTTTCTCAAAAGCAATTATAAAACAGATCCTCCACCCACAAAGATGTACATCAGTCGGGAAGGATTTTGTTATAATGTAGCGGCAGCTAAGAAGGTACGCAGAGGATATTTCTGTTTCATTTAAATGGCTATTGCAGGCACAGCATGCATTCATACAGCATATAGGATATATTACTTAGTGAAAGCCATTCATTACTCTAAAGCCTAAATTGATTAATTGCCATATTGGCATTTAAATGCCAATATGGCAATTATATAATTATTATAATTATATAATTATATAGCAGTATATTATAATTACCTGCAATTTTGAACTGGCTTGCAAACATGCTAACAATGTATCTGGAAAACACTTGGATGCAGTTTTGTAAATGTTTAACCTGCAATATTATTTAGGCATTTGTTATATTTGAATTTGAATTTATTTATTTAAAAGGGACAGTGCAGTTTAACATAGTTCAAGTGCAAGACATGAAACTGATGTGCCGCACATAGGTTTATAGCTACTGCTAATTTTCAACAATTGTCCCTTGTTGGGCTTACAATCTAAATAGATACATTTTACAATAAAACATACATTTTCATAAAACCAAATATAGAAAAAGCTGACTGGAATATTCACATGAAGCCAAGTTTCAGTTAAACAAAGATAATCCAAATTTGAGTCACAAAGAAGAGTATAAATCTGATCTATTTTTGGAATAACACTCCGAATATTTAAGTAGCCACCAAGAATACCTTTGGGTTTGGATTTTAAGTCTGATAACACTTTGGCATGATTAACAGTTTGAAAGAATAGATACTGTTTTTGTTTCTGAGCTGCACATTGCTCAGTTTTTTCTATTCTTGTTTCTTGGTAAGCCATGGAAGATTCTTCATTAAGCACAACGGCTTGTTCCATTTCCGTCCCAGCCTTCAATTCTGTGACTTTCTCTGCATTCAAATGATGGGACTCACTATTACGACGCATTACAGAATCTGGTTGAAGTGTCTTTAGATAATCAGTAGAAAACGCTGCTTGTTCCTGGCTCAGATCTTGCCCTTCGGACGGGTGCTGTAGTTCCTTCCCAAATGCGCCAATCACAGCTGCGATCGGCACTTTATTCACATTTTCAAACCCATGTATTCTTAAAAGTACTCCATAAAACAACATTATACAGCTAAACTTGTCAGAAATTTCAAGAGAAAAATTGTGGACAGGACAATAAAAAAATCTGGCTAATGCAGGGCTTATGTTTTTGTAGTAGCAAAATTAGCCAGAGTATGTGAGAAGTCAGCACATCATTGCTAGTTGAAGGTTTGTTTAAGTGTCTGACTCATTTTTCTGAATTGGTTTCATCTTCTTTGTTATTAAAGCATACTCTGCAGTTAACACTACTGCAAAGTAAAAAACTGAGTCCTTGAATTGGGCTGACTTTACTATCAAACCAGATCTTTCAGGGTCTTACGTTGCAGTGAGCACTGATACTCCTCCAGGGCTGTGCATGCAGTATCTTACCTCTCAGTACCCTTTGGCTGACTGGCAGGGTTTTGTTCAGGTGTGGGCCTCTATGAACCCCACAGGTCTCACTTACCTGAGTGCACCTCCGCCCACAGACACCCTTTAATCCTCTAAGTGTAGGGTTTTAAAGCTCAACAAAGGATGTCCTTTAAGCTTCGTGCTGAATGGATGTGCTCAGGATGTGATTTTTAAAAATGTAAAGGTTAACCCTTTAAGACCTACCATAGAACCAAGTTCGCCAGAGCTTATATTATATTTTTACATGCTGTGGAGCCATTTTTGGGAGCATTTCAAGTTGCTATACATCAATACAACCATTATAGCCCAAACTTTAATAATATGTCTGCATTAGGTGCATAGTAATTACATAAATTGCAAAAAAGTGCAATAAACTACAAAAAAATTGAAAATCGTTTTTGTTTTTTTAACATATATTTCTAGTTAGAGAAATTTAAGAGGCTTATCCCTCAAAACTGTAAATACAAAAAAGTTACACAAACTAGTTTCCCACCACAGGAAATTTATTTTGAGTGTCTTCATAGTTTTATTTTTGAAATACACCAATTTTTATATACTGCAGGAAAAACGGAAATAAATATTATAGTGCAAATTTGCAAAATAACAGCATATGCATCAAAATAAACTATTTCCAGCAGTGCAATATGAGTCTTAAGCATCCCAGAAACGACACAGAAAGTCATAAAGTCAAACATAACTTTTTAAAACACATAATAAGTAAAACACAAGCTCATAAGGCCCCGATCGTAAAAAACTACATTTCCGCAAAATGACGTCACTTCCGGTTTCGGGCAGGTCATGCGGTCATGTGATAGTTCGCGCTGATGGACGTAGGAAGTGTTACAAACAGCTGATGGATCGGCGAAGCGTGTTTCTGGAATATCATGTTTTTGTTGCTGCAAGTGATTTTTATGCAGTTTTTGCAAAGCTATATGTGGAAGGAAACTGTGACCTAGGACAAGCTGATGGCATAAGATGTAAGTACAACTCCTCCAGTTTCATATGCAAAAAAAATTATTGCGCTAGCTTACTTGGTTGCAGAGCTACCGGGATTTAAAAATAGTTACGCAAAACAGAGCGTGCCCGCTCCGATCGGCTGTAAAGGGTTAATGGAAGTCGTGCACAGTTATCGGCGCTCAAACTACTACACAAACAAATAAACCAACACGTGTATGCATAGATGAGAGAGGTGGAAACATGGGAGATCCATGCATATACACCTCACATTATTGAAACTGCTCATGCATGGCTCTTACAGCTAGACATATTAGACAGTGGCTTTTTGAGCCATCTATTTATTTATTGGACATCTTCTAATAGAAATTTCTTTAATTTTTAAGTGTTTTCTAAACCAGTTCTTTAACGAAAACTGTTTTGTTTAGTTTTTTTTAGCTAGATCAAGCCCAGTGCTGTGCTGTACCTCTGCTTGATAATGCCTGCAGTGCTGAGTGGCTACCCTGCATATAATGAGCTATGTCAATAATGAGAGAGAAGAGTTTTAATACTTCATTAGATAAGTGCAGTGCCTTAAAATGTTTTCAGTCTGCTTGGACTTGCAGAATTAATAAAAAAAATAAAATATTTATGATAAATATAGCATACTCTTAATTAAAGCATCTGGTGAGTTGAGCAAACATTTAATCAAATCAGTGTGTAGTAATAATTTAGCTGCTCAAGATCAGACTCACCCACTCCTCTTACAACGACGTACTTCCTGGTGTTCCTTGCCGTTTGTTCTTGTTCTCTGTGGTCCACCCCCTCATCCCCTTTTCGCTCTCCTTTCTCCTCAGGTCCCCTGGGGGTCTGATGTTCCTAAGAACCATGGCAGATCCTTCTTGAAGCCCTCCCCACTACACAACCATCATCGTGAGTGTCTTAATTTTGTTGCCTCTCATAGCATTTTGTATGCTCTATTTGCAAACATATTATACATCAGTACATTTGTCGTTAATAACATCCCGCTCTGCCATCTTCTGTCATATTCAATAGATTTTCATCTGAGTTGAGATATTTCAAGGTCTTTTCACCTTGAAGCATCAACAAATCATACTGCTCACAGCATGTGAAAAGGATTTACAAAACAAGTCTCTGTATGTAGTGTATGTGCCTCCTTGTTCCAATAAAGGTCACTGAGCATCTCCCACATCAGCTTTAAAGGTAAGCACTTTGTCATCGCATTAAATGGCACAAAAATATTCTGTGCTGAACACTGTCCATGCCTCAGAAAATAATGAAGACTTTAGCTTCATTATATGCAACTCCATAAAATAAACAGTGAATAATACAGTCAGTATAATGTATTTTTTCTTATTCACAGCCACAAACTGTCACATTTTTTCTGTGTTAGTGAGTGGGAAGTAACACATCAAAATACTGAACATATTTTATTTCAGAAACATGTATAGTTAATTAAATAAAATAAACACTCCATGATTCAATGGCTTTAGCAGCAATAACTTGAAGTAATAATTTTCTGTGTGACTTTATCAGTCTTGCACATCATTGAGGAGGAATGTTTGCAACCTTGCTTCAAGTATGCAGAAAGTGCTTTCTTGAGGTCCCACTAGAGCATTTAAATCAGGTTGAGGTCTGGACTTTGACCTCGTTTCTTCTCTTTTTAAGCCATTCCATTGCAGATTTGCTGCTGTGCTTGGGATTATTGTCCTGTCATATGACCCAGTTTCAGCCAAGCTTTAACAATCATGCAGATGGTACACAGAGGAGTTCATGGCTGACTCAGTGATTGCAAGGTGCACAGGTTCTGTAGATGTCAAACAAGCCCAGCAATCAGAGAGCGTTGTGAAGTTTGAAGACGATCTATGAAAAGTTGTGTGTTTCACATTTGGTGTGACTTTGACCTGATTTTCAC
The DNA here is from genome assembly GCF_963969265.1 of Rhamphochromis sp. 'chilingali'. NCBI lineage: Eukaryota > Metazoa > Chordata > Actinopteri > Cichliformes > Cichlidae > Rhamphochromis > Rhamphochromis sp. 'chilingali'. Next base: position 22,654,147 of record NC_137933.1, read on the forward strand.
CAAATTTAAGTCAGGTCGAGCTCTTATTGGTATCTACACAAAATGTGAAAATAATATATATTAAAAACTGTGGACAGCCAACAAACAGACAAACAGATGTCAGGGTGATCAGAAGTTGTCAGTCAGTTGCAAACTGGTCTCTAGACCTCTGCGATTGTGGAATTAAAGACTTCTAGAATAATCCATTTTTACATTTGTTTAACTTTTATTTGAGGTTGGCCCAAACCTGAGTGAGTAAACTTAGCATGTCACTGCTGACCCACCACCAATGCATATAATCTAAAACGGCTAACTTGTCTGTGTTTAGGATGTACAATTTTTGCATTTAACATTTTTGCCTTAAAGTGTGAACATTATCAGAATTGGCATACTTCAGTATGTCAATATGATAATTTTATTATTATTAATCTAGCCACAGCTTTACAGGCTTTATCATGCCAGCAGCAGCAGCTACAGGCAAACCACTGAAGAGTCTGTTGTTAAGATTTCAATTTCATATACAAAGCTGAAAGATTTTAAGATTCTACAAACATATATTTTTTTTATTTTGGTTCTTAAAGAATTTAGGCTAAAAAGCTGAGCAAGTAGTGTGCACTCGACAGACTTAATTACTCTTCCTCCTGAGACAACCAGCTGATTTGTTGGAGAGTAAGAGTCTATACTTCCATACACAGATACAGAATATCGTGTTTAACAAAAGCATATCAATCAGTTTCTATTTGTTTATTGAGTTTGTACAGGGTATTAAAGAAGGTGGTGTTTTGTTTACACACATACTGTATGCAATCCAGCAGTCCAGCAGTGTGAGATTAATTGAAAGGTGCTTTCATGCTCAGTAGTTTCACACTTTCAAATTACACTTGCGTTATTTCTAAATTACCAAGAAAGCGAGGCAAGAGTAGATCATTTAGAAGCCAAGTCATCCTCTGTTTCCTGACAACATCTGTCCTACACCAACTGAGTAACTATGCAAAAGTGCAGGCTATAATGTTCCACGCATGGCATGCTTCTGTTCTACAAATCACATCAATCAGCTTGTACATCTGCTTCTCTGCTTGAAATGTGTCATCTGCTAAGTGAGAGAGAAAGTAAGATGAATTAATGATGGTGCGCAACTGTGTAAACCAAAGATGTAAATTTGACACGATGGGTTTTGCCTCAAAACTTTGTAAAGCTTGCTTTAGAAGTTGTGCTTCAACTTTCTCTTGATTTCGTTTAATGAATAAGATCGACTATTTCTCAGCCGCCTTCAGCGCTCAACATTTGTCTCAAGTTTATGATTGGTGGGGAAAAAAAGCATATCGTTTTGTAAAGGATACCTTGACATTAAATTTAATTTATACATTTTCTAATTATTCAGCAGACATACAACATCCTCTGCAGCAGGGGTTGATTGCTGTGAATCCTCTTCCTATTTACAGTACTATCATTCCCCAGGCCCCGTCTTTTTTATGCTTTTGTTGTTGTTTGCTCTGTATTTAGAAACTAAATTATTTCAAGCTGTTTCTCCCCAAACACCTCATTTTTACTCTGCAGCCCTGAAACGCTATTTTGCATTTTTTTTATTACACAGTAGGTTCCTTTGTTTTCTGTGTTCATGGTTACATCAGCTACAATAAATACTCATGTGAAAAAATAAGTTTTCACAGGGCCCCATGCAATGCTGTGAAAAACCAAGTGTATGATTCAATAACGCAAGCAGCAATAGTTTACAACATCGCTTCAGTTTATTGAGGTCTGCAGGGTCTGGGGCCAAGCTACTGCTGCTGGGCCAACTCAAAACCTGTGACTGCAAAGCAAGCCTAAATCATCACTCTTCCACCACTGCAGAGGTATGAAGTGTTTGGTTTTCTCATGGTGCTGTGTTTTACACTCAAACATCTCCACTTTAGTCTCATCTGTCCAATTGTTCCAGAAATCTTCTGGTTTGCTCTGATGCAATTTTTTGTTACTGTTTTAGAGAAAAGAGACTTTAACTGGCAACCCTTCCAAAAAAAAGCTTTGATCAGTCTTTTCCTAATTTTACTGCCATGACCTTTAACATTTAATCTGCTAACTGAAGCCTGTAGAGTCTGAGATGTAGTTTTTGGCTATTATGATGTGGTCTGAAGATTTCAAAGTCTGACTTTTGATGAATTTCCTGGTATGTCCACTCCTGGGAACATGCACCTGAATGCTCTAGAGCAGCACGCTGTCAAAACTTCATGATGATCAGTTGATCAACTGCATTTGATTAGCAGCGCATGGCTGCTACCTACCCACTTGGCTTTTGACAAGATTGTCTTGTGAAAACCTTTTTTTTTTTTCATGTGATTAGTCTCAGGAAACTGTTATCCTTTCTATACAGTATCCAAAACAAATAACAGAAAAAAAACCTTAGCACAGAATTAAAAATATTTCCTTGGCACAGACCTAGAAAAGCTGAAGCCTCCAGATACAGAGCACATACAGCAAACAGTGCACAGCAATCCTGTACAAACACACTGCAGGCAAGCCACCAGAAGTCTGTTTTTATTCTTATTTGTGTAGTTCACCTGGGACTTTTTTAGTCCTTTATCTGTGTATTGACTGTGTCTGAGAACAAAAGGAGCTAAAACATGACAGGATCAAAAATAAAAAAGTCTGGAGAGCTATTGTTTTCTTATATGCTTCTGTTCTGTGCTGGTTAGGAACATTTTATCTTAAATCAATCCATCACACCAATGTGACAGTTTTTTTCTGTCTGAAAACACATCCAAGTGTGATCAGTTCCATTTTCTAGAGGCAATTTGTGGGGCAATCAAGATAAATACAATACATAAAATTGTCCTGCTCTGACAGTTCGCTGACAGGTTTTGTGTCTTTCTGTGCTGTGCATGCCTTACTATAATAACATCCTCACTCATTTCAGTATTAGAGCTGATTCATGTGCATATTTGACAATTGCTCATTCCTCAAAAATACATTTTCCAGGAATAGTTCAAAAGACATTCATGTGATGTCTATAGAAGGAAACCCAGCATGAGCAAATTTAGCAAAAAAAAACAAAACATGAAAGACACAGGGGTCAGTATTCAGTAGCATTCATGCGGAACATCTTGTGAAATCCATCTTTTCAAAGATCACCTACTGTTTTGAGAGGAAAATATAGCACCACTGAGCGAAGAAGGTGTTCTTAATATCATGCACACTGAGCTCACAGCATGAAAATTAAGTCAGAAATTTTCCTCACTTCTTGGACACCAGGAGCTCCGAGCACCTCTGAGGAATGAAAGGCTTTTCTTTATCTCTACACCAAAGTTCTTTTTCCCTGCATGAACGAGAGGATCTACTGAGGCAGTACATTTCTTCTTCGCTGCAGAGACTTCTAATTCTTTTGCTTAATTGCATTCAGGGATTCTATTGTTCATTTTTTATCTGGCTGCTTTTACTTCCAATTTCCTTCCTGTTTCCCATTCGCCCGTGGCTCCTTAAAAGACACCACACAGTGACTAAGGCTGGGCAATTTACCTCAATAAAGCTAATTAATTTAGGCAAACAAATGGCTGGAAAAGAAATAATGGGAAATTTTGCAGGATTTGCAGTCATCTAGAAAAAAATCTATTTTCCTTTAACATAAGATTATAGAAAACTTTAAATCATGTGCAATAATAATAATAATAATTGGAAAAAAATCAATGCTTTACTGCCAGTTTCTATTTAAAGCTGCTGTACTTTTACTGACCAGTGTTGAGGAACCCCCGAAATCTCATGGTGTACAATTTATTTCTGGATTACTATTACCACATAACACTGCATTACCATGCAATAGGTTTTCCAGTCTATTTGCTGCTATCATAATGATCAATAATAACCAATTACCTGAAGTAATAGCTTTGGAATGTGGAGGACATCGAAAGAAAAAAACTCTTCTGGAACAAATGTACCCATTCCAGATGTTATCTTTGTTAATTTATACAAAATAATAAACATATTTCCAAGTTACGGTCTCAAAACCTGTTAGCAAAATTTGGGTTATTTATGTTGGTTTGCTAGTGATCTTTTTTAATTGCATTAGCTAATTGGCTAATGCTAACAGACTGCTCAGACAACATGATTTGTCAGTTGCAGTGCTGATCCTGGACCAACATTGTTATGATGATGATACAGGGATATCAGGAATATATTTATTTTAGCACACTGCCAGGAAAGTCAGATCTTGCATTTACTGTCATTACTTGTTTTAAAAGGCCAGTGGATAAAGTTATTGTTTGCCTTCTGCTGTGGTTCACTCTGTGCTGCTATGGATAGGTCCTCCTTTTAAAGCTGCAGTGCTTCTATGACAGATGAGTTACCAACTCAACAAATAACAGGAGTAATACTGTAGCTTCACAGCACTCCTGGCAGTACAGCCATCACTGTGCAAGTACATTGATGCATGTAGTCATTAATGCATGCATTTAGAACAAATGTAGCTGTAAAGCGCAGCTATCACATTGGGAGTTATATGATCCCAAAGCTGCAGAGCTCCGGTCTGTCCAGAATCATTCAGAGGAAGAGAGCTGCAGAACAGGCGTCATTAGTTCTCTTTCTAAATGCCATCGCACAAACTTGTGCATGAGCAGACACAGAGCAGGATGCATTCACTCTCAATGGAGTCATAACCAGCAGCAGAATTACATAATACAGTATGATAATCAAGCCAAAGCCTTTTTCCTGGGGATCTGTGAATGGCTCTCCTGGGCTCCCTGCAATACTTTGTGAAAACTGTCAGTCTGCTTAACAATATCCATATAATGTCCAATATTCAATGTTCCCTCACTTAAAGCGATTCAGTATATTTCAGCACCCTAAAATTAGGAGTTCCAAGTTCTGCAAGAGCAGATGTAACTCAAGGACACACAAGCCCTCACAACCGGTAATTTGTTATTTCAGTTAGTAATCGTGATGATCTGCACATTACCAATGTCATCTTTAAAGCGTCACTTCTTCAGATTGTAATCGTAATAGCTGGCTGAGTGCAGCAAAAGGAGTTTGCATGCTCCACAAATTTGGTTCACAATTAAATATCTCATTAACTAATGGATGATTTGTATCAACATTTTGTTCCAGCATTTGTGGTCATCACTAATTACAAATTTATTACACGCATGAGTGCAGTGATGTAGTATGCGTGTGTGTGTGTGGTAGAAGTAAGTAATTACAAAATTATTAATTTAGGTCACTGTGTAGGTAGACGGTTACAATCTCATGGAATGCTAATAAAAGGAAAAACACATACATTTCAACACAATAATGAAAAGTTTATTACAAACACTGACTTTAACTGCAATGTTTGTGACTGTATGCAGTCCTGTGAAAAACTTATTATGCCTTTACTACTTCCACAGGAGTGTAAGTATCAGCCACTTATACTCCTCAAAGTATTAAATTAACTGATCATCAGCAAATGTGCACTTCTCTCTAAATGCAGTTTTGGCACTCTGGACTGGAGCATTCAGGTGTGTGTTAACAATGCCACAATCATCCCAGGAGTGGGCATTTCCTACCAAACAGCTAACACCTCACTGTCAAACATGGTGGTGGAAGGGTGATGATTTGGGTTTTGTTTGAGCACCTTGCCACCTTTCTATGAACTCCTCTTTTTATCTATCTATTCTATAGTCAGATGTGAGAACATCTGTTCAACAGGAAAAGTGCTGCTAAAATTGGGTCTTGTACCAGGACAATGATCCCAGCAGCAAATTCACAACAGAATGGACCTCAATGTATTGCAATGATTAAGTTCTGGTTTGATAAACAGTTGTGATTGTAACTGTTTATCAAACCAGTGCCGTGTCTTCAAACCTAACCGAACTCAAGCAATGTTGTACAGAACAGCCACAATTCCTCTCCAGTTATATGAGAGACTGATGAAGCCATAAAGAAAACAATTACGTCAAGCTACTGCTGCTGTGTTTCTACAAGACACCAAATCATGATGTGTACTTTGATTTTTACATGGTGTACTTAGATACCACTGAGTCTTGTGAACATTTACTTTAACTAATACTTTTTCTGAACATTTAAATGATGCAAGAGTGCAAACAGTCAAATGAAGGGGTCAAAAAGGAGACCCAAAGCACCAAATTGAATTTAATAGATAACCACTATTCCTTTAGAGAGTAGTACATTAAATTTCAGCTAGTAGCTATTATTTTACAAACCTGAAATGTATTATTTAAGCTGCTCTCATGGGGATGTTTTAAGCAACTGAAAACAGATGATTCAAGGTAAAAAACTAAACTAACCCACCGTATGTTGTACTTTTAGACACAAAGATCCTTCCAGGTGTGCATAGGTTCAGAAAACCTTGGAAATACAGAAACACAAGCAGATCAGTACAAACTGGCTAAACTCTTCAAGGTCTCTTTGCACTAAAGAACACGCATGCCTGCATCCTACTCAAAGGACGTCTAAGCTGTCCAAAGAGCGGGGTTCAATCATAGAACAATCATAGAATCGTAGAACTACCTTACTAAGAGTTACAGTTGTTATTGCAAATAAGCACACGAGGGTGCAGGTGAATAAAACACAAATTTTAAAAAACTTAAGCAATAAAATATTAAAAATTAATGTGCATTAATTTGTCAAACAATACTGTGGGTCCTACATGTACATTACCTGTTCAGCAACTAAGAGCACGCAGACACATCTAGCAAAAAGCTAAACACACTGGATCATTTAGCATCTAAAGTACCAGACATTTTTCTCTGAGAGAAGCAAATGGTGACTGAAAAAGAGCTAAATGGAGAGTGAATAGATGGCCAGAATCACAACTGCAAATTAACTAATGTTGCGTGAGAAAAGGTAACGTTGTCATTTTTAAAATGGCAAAGATAATAACGAGTCAATATTGTGTTTAGAACTTTTTGAGTTGCACCCAAGTGGTAAAAGAATAATGAAAAGTTCACATTACCTTTTGTGATGTGTGAAGGTTCTTAAAATTTTAAACCTGCAGTGCTGGCAAAACAATTTAAACTTTTATGACCTGGGTTCATCATTCAAGAAGAGAAGCTGGTTTTACTGCTTCTACTGAGCTGAGCTGCTTGTTGCAGAGGAAGATTCAAATGGAAACTTGTAAGAATCCTTTCTCTTAATGCCAAGATGTTTAAAATTGACTCTCGCTGATTTCAGTCTTGCGCAAGCAGATGTCATGGACACCTGCTCTGAACTTAGTCAAATTTCCTTATATTTGGACAGTTATTGCAGGAATTCACTAAAAACCTGAGAGTTAAATTAATATTTGAATCCTTTAAAACAGAATTTATCTCAATGCTGGCATCTGGTCTGTGGACCTTTACTCATGGTAATAAAATGTTCTGTTGCCCATTTGTGGCTTCATTTTCATCCAATATTAATATGGAAATTAGTCAGAAGGGGCTGGTTGGCTTGTCATCCAGCACAGCACATCCTAGGTCAAAGGTTATTTGGGATATTCTTTCTTCTGCTGCCAAGCTTATGTTACAGCTATTCTCTGTAGGTTTTGCATTGGTTTGTTTCATATAGAAGGAGATAGTTGCCCACTTCCACATGTTGTCTTGCTGATCAGTAAGATACAGAGTACAATTAAGTCTGGCCCACAGTGGACTGGAGGGGAAAACAATTCATTGCTGTTTATTGATTCTGTATTGACAAACGTTTGTTGTGTGTGTGAACTGTGAACTTGTGAAGCTTGAAGCACAAAGAAAAAGAACTCAGTGAAAGTCTGAGACAGTTCAAGTCCCTCCCTTCATGTTTTAAAATGTTTCTGAAGACTGTAACAAGGACTATAAAAAGTCTCAAAGCAGCCATGTAGTAGACTGGACTTTGAACAAAAAAAAATAGAAATAATAACTTTTTTGAAATGCAAATTAAATCTCAGAAGACAAAAGTGCCAACTGGAAATAAGATGCGGGGAAATGGGAATACTGTTGTCTCCTGACACGTTATACCTTTACAGTCCAAACATGTAAAATGTATGTCAATGTTTCATATGTTAAAAATAGTTTTCAGATTCAGTTTTTCTTAATGCAGTTGTTCCCACCAACAGTATAATTTCACTGGATGCATTTGCAGCATTTATATAGATCCAGAGGAACAGATCTGACCAATTACACCACTACATTTGGCAACAAGGGTGCTATAGCACACCGGTTATGAATTTGCAATGATATGGAAAGAGTATATACCTCAGGCACACAGGTCTGGGTCAACGGGCTCTCTGAAATTATTTCTCAGCCTCCTCAGATGTGGTCCCAGCTCAGCCAGCAAGAGCTCAAACTGCCCCACTGACATCCTGAAATACATACGAAAGCATTCATACAGCTTCAGTGCCTGGATCAGGCAATGAAATTCTGCCTGCTGCTGTCTTCTGTGAGAAATAGATGAACCCAGAATCTCAGTTTCTTCCTCTTCTTGTTTAGAAAAATCAGGACCATCTTATCACTTGATCAGAATCAGAATCAGAATCAGAATGGGTTTATTGCCAGATGTTGAGGTTTACAACATTAGGAATTTGCTGCGGTGCTTCAGTGCAAACAATAAGAATTAAAGTGCTATGTAGAAAGAAAGATATGTGCATGAGATATACATGAGATATGTACATGAGAATAAGAATTAAGAGTGCTACGTAGAAGGATATATACATGAGTGCAGGTGGTGATCAGTGCCAGACATGAGATGATGCAGTGACACAGCATAGGGTCATGTGTGAGTGGCGGGGACAGTCATGTGGTTATTGTTCATGTGTCCAACAGCAGAGGGGAAGAAACTGTTCTTGTGGCGAGAGGTTCTGGTGCGAATGGACCGGAGCCTCCTGCCTGAGGGGAGCAGGTCAAACAGACTGTGTCCAGGGTGAGAAGGGTCAGCTGAGATCCGGGCTGCACGCCGCAGTGTCCTGGAGGTGTACAGGTCCTGCAGAGATGGGAGTCTGCAGCCAATCACCTTCTCAGCAGAGCGCACAACACGCTGCAGTCTCTGTTTGTCCCTGATAGTGGCTCCAGCGTACCACACGGTGATGGAGGAGGTGAGGATGGACTCGATGATTGCAGTGTAGAATTGCATCATCGTCCGTGTTGGCAGGTTGAATTTCTTCAGCTGCCTCAGGAAGTACATCCTCTGCTGGGCTTTCTTGATGACGGAGGTGATGGTGGGCTCCCACTTCAGGTGGGCTCCCACCTGTTACCTTCATCTTTTTTAGTGAGTTTTTTGAGGACAAATTTTCTGCAAAATGCAACCCTTTGGTAAGTTTATACATAACACAATAAGTTTCTATTAGAAAAAATGTGGAATTTTGTGTCACTCTTTTGCAACCAGTTCTGTGTGTAATGGCCTTTACTATGGCTGCATATGCAGTATAGTTAAGTAAAATATTCAAGTGCCATTGTAGACTAATGTATTTCTGCAGTTTTAAGCATTTTGCCTTTTTCAACATATATGTGAAATATGGCTAATTAAGAAATGATGTTATGTTTGCAAATACTTAAAGTGCTAACCTATGCTAACCTAGCTACTGGATAGCTTCTGGGTCTAAAAAATGAAGCCAAGGCAGAAAATGCTATTTGATGCTCTTTTACAGAGAAAACAGTTTTCTGCCTTGACCCTTGTAACCCTGTCCTGCTGTATTTTTGGCCTTAATTACTCATTTTTTTGGTCACAGCCAGATCTCTTCCCAGATGCCTTAACATCCACTCACATCCTGGGCCATCTGACCTCAGGAAATCACATGATAGGGTGGGGCTAGGTTTCACAATGAGCTCACCCGAAACCCTGGCTGATTGTGACCTACACCTGTTTTCATGCCTTGGCTCATGTGATTAGGTAGAGGATCATCAGGGGTCCTTTTGTCCCTCTTTGGGGGGAAACTCCACAGGGTTTAAATCTGGGACTCTCCACCATTGGACCCTAGAACTGAAGAAGCTTCTCGGACGAGAGGTGAAACGTCTTCAAACAACTTAAAGAAGTCCAGACGCTTTTCTTTCCGAGCTACTTAGACTATTAAACACATTGTACTCCTTTTAAAAGGAATTTGTGTTTTTTTCTAAATACTTTAATCATTTTTTTAACATGGATTTCAACGTCTTTAATATTTCAACATATTTTAATAAGTGACCTTTTTAACCTGGTTTCAAGAAATAAGATAATTAATTGAAATAAATAAACCAGTTAAAGAAAAGCAGGAAATTGTAAAATAATAACAATAAAAAATATACACATGTACTGAATAATAACCAATAGGCTAACACATAATAAATTGTGTTTGTTTATAAATAATCTGTATTCATAAGTATCATGTTGGTAACGACAGTGTTGATATTTGTAAATAAAAAATATTACATTTATTATATTCATGTACATTTCCTGCACCTGTCGTCAACGTCCACATGATGTCCAGAAAAATTACCCAGTCCAAAGTTCAACTGTTGAACATCATATTGACGTCCAAGTTGGGTCATGGTTAGACGTCCAAATTGTGGACTTAGTTTGAACATCGTATAGATGTCCAGAACTGGTCATGGACCAATGGACCCAATATAGACATGATCTGCACATTTATCTGACGTCCAATGTTTAGTGGGAAGACACTCCTAAACCTTGTGAGAAACCTTCCCAGAAGACCTGAAGCTGTTATTGCTGCAAAGGGGGGACCAAGATCATACTAAATGCTGTAGGTTAAGAATGGGATGTCACTCAAGTTCATATGCGTGTGAAGGCAGACGAACTAATACCTTTGGCAATATAGTGTACATAGCTAGACAGACAGATAGACTTTTAATCCTGCACAGGGGAAATTCATTTGCTATACCACAAGAGAATAAAAAATGAATTAGAGATGCATTAAAAAGAAATAAAAATAAATGAGAAAAATTGTTTTCATAAAGCCAACATTTGTAAAAATGCACAAACAAAACAATACAATTGATTTGTATTGTGTACAATATACAATAAAATACACTCGAATATACAGAGAAGACATGTCACAGAGACTGTTTTTATTTGTACCTAAAGTGTAGTGAGATTAATAATATATGCACTTGTATTCTTTAGCAATTATTTATAATTTACATATTTATTAGTGTACAGTTTGTTTGCTATGGGGATGAAGGACCTGCAATAACGCTCCATTGTACCCAGTGCCTGTAACAGCCTACTACTGAAGGAGCTACTCAGGGCCTCCACGGTCTTATCCAGGGGCCTCATCTCATCCAGCTTCTATATGGAGTCTAAGGGACTGGCCAGGGCAAAGTTAGCTCTCTTCACCAGTCTATTAAGCTGTTTCCTGTCCCTTTATGTACTGCTACCTCCCCCAGCAGACAACCACAAAAAGGATTGCAGAGGCTATCACTGTATCATAAAAGCTCCTCAGTCATGTCCTGCACACCCAAGAAGACCTCAGCCTGCACAGCAGATGGACCTGACTTTGGCCCTTTTTTTAGAGGTTGAGTATTAAAGTGATCACCCAGAAATTTGTACATATTCACCATCGACATCCAAACCTCGCTGCAATGGGCAGTGATTTTCTCTTAAAATTAACCACCATCTCCTTCATCTCACTGAGAGTGATGTACAGGTGGCTGTGTATCTGATGAGATATCAGTAACACACGCACCATCTCATGGATTACTGACTACCTGACAGTTCGCTGTCTGATTTGGTGATGTGGGCCACAGGAGCTCCACAGGGGATAGGGCTGTTCCCATCCCTGGTCATCTTGGTCACCTCAGACTTTCAGTACAGCTCTGGGTCATGCCACTTACAGAAATAGGAGCAGTAGAAGGCCCGAGCACATGTAGTTAGGGAAGAATCATCTGCCTGTCGATGTGAAAAGCACCACAGAGAGATGATGATTGACTTCAGAAGAAAAAGGTTGGCAACACAAACAGGAGTGTTGATGCGATGGAGGAGTAGGAGTGCCTGGCTGAACCGGATGAACAGCACAACACTTTCTTAAGGAAGCTAAGATAATTGAATGTGTGAAGGAAAATGATGGAGCTTTTCTATCACTCACTTGTGGAGGGTGTGTAAAAGACTCTCTGAATTATGGCATAAAGTATTTACATCTCATCATCATTAACCCAGTTTGTTGAGTGTGTGTTTACATCTTGAACTAACAGGTTTTGCTTTATCTGGAAAATCCCAGAGTCAAATCACAAGTTACTACCCGTGACAGAGTGTCTTTTGATTTATTTGATTTTTAATAGAAACCTGACAGATAGATGGATGTTTTGCTGGTTGATTAGATAGGAACTGCCCACCTTGTATTAACTGACCACAGCAAGATTTTTTTGTTTATGATTTATGGGATGAAATGTTCAGCAGTTTTTTGCTGACTTTACGTACTGTTGTGTAACAAAAAAAGAGACTTGAATATTGCAGTCTGTGAAATACAAGCTGTATACACATCACCGCACAGTGCAGTTTTCTTCAGGAGTGCAAAGGTTGAAATATGTTTGGAAAGAAAATTATTGTTCTGACCTCAGGCAGTTAAAAATGGTAATTTTTGTCCCGAGAGTTGTGCTAGGGTGAAGGTTACATCAGTGCAAAAAAATAAATAAATATGTTTAGGTTTTGGCTTCAAAAAAGCAAGAATAAGTTATATCTCCATGACCTGAGGACTGTGCCACAACCTACAAACTGGAGGAGTAAAAGAGCCAAGTCATTTTCTACCTTAAATTTTAGCTGTGGAGAGAGTCACATTGATTTTGTGACACTCTCCACTTGAACCTCATCATAGTAGCAAGAGAAACCAATATACTGTCCACTGTATGTGTGATATGCCTCAAGGGCAACGCATGTATTGAGACTAATATTAGGACAAGGACGAACCCTGGAGATTCATTGCATGACATTTATGTACAGCTGAGCACACTAAACCACCCTATCCCACACAAGAGGAAAACCAGATTAAATTGAAAAGAAATATATGAAAGTGATATATTGCATGAATTATGAATAGTTTCATCATTACTCAGTAACTGAAATATTTATTTTCTTGTTGAAACTCTTCCTTTTTTTTGGTATATGTGGTAGAACTACAAAGTATTATCTGACCAGTGTAGGCTGGACAGAAAGCATCGAAGCCAAAGTATGAGACTGATTCATTTTCTTGATTTAGAAGTTTTGTGTTTGCATGTATTCAAATTCTGGGAAGGAACTCAACAAGAGAGAATATAAACCAGGACAAATTTTAATTCTCACTTTCAACTATGAGAAAATTATAGTCTTAAACACAAGATCATATTCAGGGCAATGAAATGGCCGGGAAAAAAAGTGTTATCATTTGTGTTATTTTTTTCCAAGCTGAATGGCAGGAGACTCACAGGTCAGAAATCCAGTCATGTCCACAGTTAAAATAAAGTAAGGAAAGTTTCACTTTATTTCTTTTCCAAAACCTGAATCAAATTAGCATGTGTCTTTTCAGAGTATACATGTTTTTCAAGGTACTTTTCAAGCTAGATTTTCTGAAGCACTCACGATAGTCTGTGAAATTAGTCTGTCTAATTTTTTACCGTCTCTTCATGTAATCCCAGACTTACTTTGTGATCTTAAAACCAGCTCTCTGCATGAGCCTTGCCATCTTCTGCAGGATTTTTTTCTTCTTGTACCCTAATATACTTTTCTAGCTGCATATTTGGGGTCATTCACATGAAGTAGAATTAATCTCAGACAGTCAGGTGATTGTAATATAAGATGGATAAGCTTATATGTGTAACTGAATGTCACTTAAGCAGTGGAATTAAAATGTAGATATTGTAAATTCTTAACAGATATTATTTTTTGGCAGTCCAAGGAATTAATTTAGTTTAGTTACAGTTTGTCTATTGGAAAATTCATGCAAAGCATAAACTTTTTATACAGAAAATAGTTGTTTTTCTATAATGTAAATAACCCAGTGGGGAAGGTCATCCCATCATCCTATAATGTGTAACCTTACATAGACCCAAAGACTAGTTGGAGACCCTGTGGCAACCACCAGTTTCCAGGGAAATATGTGTATTCTTCGACCAGTTAGCAGGTGCTTAAACGTGGTTGATGGCAGTTGCTGTGAAATTGATTACTTAAGCTTCAGCCACAACGGTGTAGAGGCCAATCAGTGATCCTCTGGCTGCCATAGGTATGGGAGTAATTTTTGGAAAGTACTGGCAATTTCTAGATGAATGCAGTGCCACACCGAGAAACCTCTTTACAATTTCTTTGGTTGGTTGCAGTTTGTTACAGTCACCTGTAGTTTGCATGGAAGACACTAACTGACCTGCAAAAAGTCGCTACTTGTTGAGCAGTAGTGAAACTGGGAAATCTGACACAAATCAGAAACAAATACATTGCACTTTTTCCAGGTTTTCATGTCTGATGCAAACTACAGGTGACCCTGGCAGTCTGCTATCAACTAAAGCGATCACAAAGAGATTTTAATGTGCAGGACAGTGAGCAACCCCTCACCAACCGGTCAAATACATGCATTTCCCTGTCAGTCGTGGAATATCAGATGGTCACTTTGACGTAACAAATGAGTGAAGTGACTAACAGAAACTTTATTGGACACTTTCGACACTTTACCATACTATAGAGTAATACCCATACCATTGAGCTTAAAATCTACTGTATTAGTCACTACTTTTTTACACAGAATAAAGTCTGCTTCTTCTCTTTGTAGTTTTTGGAAATGTGCTTTGATGCCTGTCATAGGAGAAAATTGGCTCCACTCAAGCAGCCTCCACAGTGTAGCACGATGTTAGGAAGAGCAGTGATAGCCTTCCTTTTTAAAGATCCCTTTTATCCTGAACAAATCTTTCACTTTAACAAGTCCAAAGCCCCTTGAAACAATCACATTTTTCTTCCGTGTTTGTAAGATAGTGTCAAGCACTCCCGCAGCATTTTTAATTTGTTCTGTATCTCACAAATACTCTTCTTTTTGACACAAACACTTCAAACTTATATAGGTCAGTCTATTATAAGTGTCAGTCATGTTTTATTTATTTGTCAATCACATATCCAGAAAGTTACCCATTCAGTGTTGACACAAAGACAGATTTTTTTTTATTACTGATAACATTCAATGAAGTTACCAGCTGAGAACTTGTGAGACTTTAATGTACTTGTGCTCTTGCTCAGTTGCGCTCCAAAGCCTCTCCCTTCCCTTTGTGACCCAAAATCGCTTCTTTATCTGGCACAAATGTTTTCACTTGTGAACTGAAAAGGGCTTTTCTAATTATCAAGTAACTATTTGACATTAAAAAGTCAAGTACTCTCAGAGTATGAACTACAAAACATGAGCATGTGCACAGCTACTGTATGTGAACAGACAATTAAAAAACATGGATGATATATGATGTCTGAGAAATGTAATATTAGATTATAAATGATGTTCTTTCATAAGCAGAGGTATTTCTTCATGATCAGATGTCTTTGAGTTGTAGTGCATTCCTGTAAAAATACATATTTTGCAGTGTCACTTTAAATTCCATTATAATTAATTTCTACTTCATAATGAAATTTTCTGTGATTCTTTATAGCCTCATACTAAAATCTAAAAGTTATTCTGTGTTTTTCCCTCCTATAATTCAGAACGTATCTGTCAGTTAAAATGTAATCTATATGCAACCAGAAGGATGGATTCTGTCTCCTCTAATTAATTAGTTCACTCTGAGTTTGTAATTTATGGCAGGTTGAGAGAAGCAGTATCAATATTTACTCATAAACCCCTCAAAGCAAATGAGAGACTGAGGTGTGAAATTAGCCAGTGACTGAAGTTTCCATATGCCACAACTTCCTCTCAAATTATCTTGTTAAATATCCATTTTCTTACCTGTCTGTGTCCAATAAGCAAGTTATTACCAGCTTCATTCAGTGTACCCTAATTGCACCCATTCGTTTCCTGTGACTAAATGTGTTATTAAGCCTCTCTAGTGTGAAAATGCTCCAGGAATAACAGATTTCTAAATGCCAGGAACCATGGCGAAGTGCTGCCATGCTGTTCAAATAGTACACCTGAGCAGGGCTACACTGACACTGCAGGATGATGGAGTAGGCGGTCTGACTCTCCTGTCAACTGCTGTGCAGAATATGTTGCTGAAATATGGACAAGGATTGAGGGGAAAAAAATTCAATTCACTACAGGCCATCTGAGGTATAAGCTGTGCAATCACCAAGCACTCACAGCAGTCAAGGCTGTCCATGCTCATGACTGCCACGATGCCATGCACCAATATGTTATGACAAACTTAAGCTTAAGAGACACAATTAGGAGAAGCCAAGAGCAGCCACTTAGCGGTTGGAGGGAGAACAGATTGACAGCTAAAGACAGGCAAAGAGGCATTAAAGATCAGCTCTGTCAAGAAGACCGGGACACAGCTCTGTCATCTCTCCAGAGCCCTCGCTCTGTGCTTTTCATTTCCAGGTCAGCACAGAACATAGGAAAAAAGCCAAACTGCCTAAAAGGGGCCAACTTAAGACAGCAAGTCCTGTCCTGTTTCATCCTGGGCTCAGGGCAGAGATAAGAGCAAAGGGGTTTGAGTATAAGTCCTCACTGATGCACAGTAGAACAGAAAAAACAGCAAATCCCACCAGTGAGACATGAAAGAAAAAATCCATCATCCTGCTTTGAAGTGTTAGTCTAGAATTAAAATATCTATATAAAGTTAGTACACTTTCACTCTTTTTATGTTCCTCCTGGTTAAACGCCAATCCATTTTCTTCCACTTGTTCATTTCAGGGTCACAGGCATGCTGGAACCTTTCTCAGCTCACACAAGGTGAAAGGTGGGGCACACCCTAGAAAGGTCTCCAGGCTACCACCGGGCTAACACAAGGAGACAGACAATTATTCATGTATACATACACACTTACAGCCAATTTAGAGTCACCAATTAATCACACCCCAGGCATGTCATCACTGTGGGAGGAAGCCGGAGTACCTGGAGAGAACCCATGCAAGCACAGGGAAAACTCCACAAAGGAAGGCTCCAGCTGGCTCATGTATTTGAAGCATGTGACTGTGAGCTAACACTTAAATGTAAAACTCATATATTTCTATACTGTCTGAGCCATCCACATTTCCATCTTTCAGGGCCCTATGTACTTACAGCTTCTTTGCTTGTCACTTTATTGGTCTAACAGAATTACAGTTCTTCAGTTATTCCTCTATTGGCTCAAACTGCTGGGAGGCATCCCATAATCCTCTATCACATAATCCTCTCCTCTATTATATATGGTAAAGGCCTGTATTTGTATAGCGCTTTTCTAGTCCCTATGGACCCCAAAGCGCTTTACACAACCAGTCATCCACCCATTCACACACACATTCACACACTGGTGATGGCAAGCTACATTGTAGCCACAGCCACCCTGGGGCGCACTGACAGAGGCGAGGCTGCCGGACACTGGCGCCACCGGGCCCTCTGACCACCACCACTAGGAAACAGGTGAAGTGTCTTGCCCAAGGACACGACGACCGAGACTGTCCAAGCCGGGGCTCGCACCGGCAACCTTCCGATTACAAGGTGAACTGAGCCACGATCGCCCATATGTGTTTCATCTTTAATACCTGCTAGTAATTAATTCATTTTCAAGGAGAAGCAGAGGCTAAGCAAATAGTTTGGGTGGCAGTACACTGTGCACAAACAGACCCAAGAGATTTCTAAAAGTGGGTGTGGAATTTATCTCGCTCATCCAACAATACCACAAAACAAGGTGGAAGGAAATTTGGTGAACTTGGGAGGCTAACTGCCAACAGGAGAACAGTAGTATGCTATGCAAGACAATGGAACAAAAGTATTACATTACTTTTCTTCTTATCTTGTGTGTCAAAATTTTCTGGTAGTGTTTTAGTCCCAGTTTTTGTGACTACCATGCACTTTAAATAAATGATGGCTATACCTCCTACGTCTGAAAAAATGAAGCCATACAGCCAGCTATGACTGACAAGTGACTGGCACGCTTGCTATTGTATGAGCCTGCGGTGTCCTCAGTTTCTCTGGCAGAACCATCGCTCGCTCATCATAAGAGACAGGGCTGGTGGGCTTGGGACAGAGAGCAGGGACTGCTTCCAAAAATTTCCCCCATGGTCCTGCTGTAGTATGATGCTGTTGTAGCATGTTATACTAGAATACTCTGCGTTCTTACTGGATCACAAACATTTGTTTTAACAAATGCAAATCTGCACTTTGATTGCTATATCTCTTAAACTGTTGCTGATATATTTAGGTTTAGTATGTTAGAATACTAACACTTGCTAATTAGCCCAAAACATTACAGACACAGAAGTACAGACATTGCCGGTGGGTAAATCCTTAATTTTTTAAGTTGAAGTTCATAAATCACAACAGCAGTAAAGGGTCTAATTACTTATTTGTAAGAATAAATGTCAAAAGTGAAACCAAAAATAGTTTGGTTCTAAGCCTGTCATTTTCTACTGATTATCCAAGTTCAGGACATTCTGTTTGGACTCCCAAACAGAAAATATCACCCTGACTTTTAACCAGTTATGATGTGTAAGCATGTTTGTAAAATCCTCTGCACTCTACAAGTCAATCACGAGAATTCAATTCAGTCATAGCGCTGAATCGAAGCTTTTGACCCTTATAACATGGAGTGTCAACTCTTTAATGAGCACATAGCAATGTGTGTATAAAAAACATTAAAAAAAAACAGCTTTGTTTAATTATTTTATTCCTGACACTGGCGCTCTGAGAGTCACTTCTCTTTATGGATTTAACCATCTGAATTCAACTAGATAGAAGCAAGTGTTGCATCAGCCATCATCAGTGACTTAAATCAGTGGCTCATCTCCAGCATGTACACATTGCACAGCTAGCATAAAATGTAAAACTTGCTGAGTAATCTAATATTGAACATGAACACTTTACATTTCAAATGTATCAAATGCAACTTCCTGAACAGTTTTTAGCTTTGCAAAAATCTTACTCCTGTCTCCTGTTTTTTAGAACGTTCTCAATCTCTGAAAAGGTCAGATATTAACATTTTTCCCTGTCGTAAATAGAGGAAATGTATAATTTCCTATGAAGACAAAGGAAACAATTTGTGTTGTGGTTGCAACTTTGACATCTGTAAGGTGTAAGGATGACCATATGATGTAAATTTTTTTACTATGGAGCAAGTAAATCCATGTGGTAGATACCTATCTCTTAAAAATGAGTTTTTCCTTCTGACCTTCACAAAGTGCTTGCTCATAGTGGGTCGCTTGAATGTTGGAGGTTTCCCTTGAATAATGTAGGGTCTTTACAGTATAAAGGGCCTTGTGGTGACTGTTGTTGTGATTCAGTGCTACAGAAATGAACCTGAGTTGAACTGAGCTGACTGAATGCAGCACCTGTGTTAGATAAGACTGCACCTGATGCAGAGGAATCAGCTCTGCATCATGTTACAACACCTGCACCTGTGAGATTAGAGGAAACCAGGTGCACCACCTCACATGTCTCAGACATTTTGGTATGTAAATGAGGGGAGAGTATGAGTCTGATAAAGAAACAGAGGCGCTCTTGTGCACAGCAAAAGCTGAGTCTGAGGTCTGAGGTGATTTAGTTCCTCTAGGTGCTATTGTTTATTATAACAGCTGGATTGGTGGTTTCCTAATTACTGGAAGAAAACTGTATTTATTATTTATGAAGTTTGATGTGCAAACAAAGAACTCTATTTTAATTAGCATTTTTATTTGGTCTATAAAGCCAAGGATGTGTATGTATGTGTAATGACTACGTGCATTTTTTGTTCTTGCATTCAATTTCAAGTCTGAAGGATGTTGTTTCTGTCATGGTTCTCAAGATCTGGAGAGGTCGTGGTGTGTGTGTGTTTTTTGTCTTCGCCTCTCCCACCAGGGCGGAACTGGACCTTGATTCCCCGCCTCTGAACCCGCCCTGAACACACACCTGTGGCTCATTCACACTAATCCTGGATAACTACTTAAGTTGGCAAGAGAGGCTGTTCCCTCGCTGGATCGTCACATTACCTAGCGTCAGTGTAGCCTAGCCTTTGGAAGTGCTCCTTGTGATCACCTAGAGTTTCCTCCTAACGTTGTTTTTCTCTGTGTACAGGCCTTCTAGATTCCCTGCCCGTCTTCCCTGCCGTCTGGATTTCTGTGGATGTGTGTGAGTGAGCGTGAGCATTTTGGAGTGGACATTCAGAGTGAGTTGTGGATTAAGTTGAAGAGGAGCATATGTACCCTGCCTTGGACCTTCCCCTCGGACCCCCCTCCACCCCCTGGAGCCCGGTGTTATCTGTCTCACTGTATATATGTAGATATTCTCACTTGGTGCCACACTGTAAATAAACCCTCACCTTCTCTCTAAACTTCAGAGTCCTGCAAGTGAGTCCTCTGCCTAATCTGTGACAGATTCTGAATATTAAAATCACATCGAGTTTGTGAATACTTACTTAATCCATACAAGAAAAGTTTTATATGGCATTGAAAGTTGGTCCAGGAAGGATCTTAGCTCAGAAGAACTTTGGGTACAAAGGCTTTCAGGATTAGATGTGACATGAAGATGTTGTTTTCAAGGATCTGTCACACAAAGCAGGATTAGTGTGTTACCAAAGTTAAGTTAGGCTTATCCGTGGCTTTTCTGTCTCGTAACAATGACATAGTTTGAAGCTAAACTAACTTGCTTAGGCTGTGTGAACCAAATCGTTAAAATGCTGTGAACTCTTTGAAGCAAAAAAGAAGAAAAAAATCAGAGCGTACAAAACAAGGGAGGTGATTATTTAATGTCACGTTTCTTTCTCTCTCTTTTTACAATTGAAAAAGAGTCATGCTAGTTGAGTATATTTACAGAATAAACTTCATTGTTGCATATTAAGTGTGTGATACTTCTCCACTGGAGTCTTGAGAGTGACTGAAGGAATACATCAGCTCAGCCTTTGAGGGACACAGAGCAAAGCAAACTTTGTGAATTGAAAATCCCCCGCTGCCTCAGTGTGAAGACATCATACTGTATTAATGAAAAAAATCCCCATGGAGCTTTAATGACCTGGCAGTGATAAGCCTATTTTTTTTAACACATGCAGTTTTCCTCCTGTTCTTTTTTTGAAGCCTGGCAGCAGCCGCATCTACTTTTTACATTTAAAGATTGTTATGCTAGTTTAAATACACTTTGATCACTATTTGTTCTTCTTTAAAGACAGAGTTACTTATCCACTTCTTTGTGTGTCCTAGTTTCACTGCCTTTTTAACTGCTTTCTGATATAACAAAAACCAACATTATTTTGTAAGATGACTCCGTGCTTCTTTGTTCCATAAAACATGTGTATTGTTCTTGCCTTTCTATAGATCTGTGCTTCAGTGCATGAAAGAGGAGCATTTGTTGCATCCATTTGTCCTGTGCTGGCTAGATTGATTGGGTTTCATTAGGGAGTATACATTAAAAGCTATTTCTTTTATACCATATGAGAAATTATTTGATTTCAAGCACATGTTCGTAGTCGAGAATTTTCACCTTAGATCTGTGGTGTATAAATAACAGCCTCAAATCAACACTCGCACAAACAGGGTTTTAAATTTCAAATGTAAGAAAGAGATATGCCAACATATCAAAACAAAACGGCAAAAAGAAGGGTGCAGTCAAATCTTTCTAGTATTACCACAACTGCAACAGCAAAGTGTTTTAAAAGCACCAAGAATTCCAGTACAGTAAGCAGTGTGATAAGTCTACAGTGCATAACAAATGTATATTGTTATATTGGTAAAAAAAAAATACTTGTACTAAATTATTTTGATTAAAAAACTTGACATATTGGTGTATTAAGAATTAGTAAATTGCAAATAGAATATTTTGGTAGCTACCACTAATAATAATTTAGGGCAGCTATGGTATAAAGCAGCGGTCCCCAACCCCCGGGGACCGGTACCGGTCCGTGAGTCGTTTGGTACCGGGCCGCGAGAGTTGAGGCTCAGGTGTGAAATGTATGGTTTTCAGGGGTTTTATTGGTTTTCAGCGTTATTTTGTTATCGTTTTGTTTTTTTTTTCGTTAACTCGGTTTTCCTGGTTCTTTTCACGTGTGTTACGAATAAATCTTATTTTTTCGGTACCGGTACTAGTTTTATTTTGTTGTATTTATCCGCGACACCTTAAAGACCGGTCTGTGAAAATATTGTCGGGCACAAACCGGTCCGTGGCGCAAAAAAGGTTGGGGACCGCTGGTATAAAGCCTACATTGGATGGTGGTCCAATATATTTAACCATCATGCAATACTACAAGCCTAAAGCCTCATCTTTGCCTTTATTCTCTGTTGAAAACTACAGTTGGGTCAAAATGTATCACTTCACTCTACTAGCTTTATGTTGCACCTTACCAGATGGTTACAGTCGGTGTTTGCAGCAGTAGATAACTGTTTCTTGTGTAATCATAGTTTGCTTTTCATAGCTACGTTCTTGCCCGTTCACACAACATTCACTGTAAAGAAAAATACCATATATAATGTCAGGTTAAGTCAAGAAAACATTACTCAAGTTATTTTCGTACCTCTTAGTGCAGTAGAAATTACCCAGTAAGTGCTCATCTTTCCTATTGTTTACTTGGGATGATATACTTTTTGTTTGTCGCTCCAGGCTTTTTTTTATGTTTACCGGACCTTTCTCTCTGACTAGCTATAACAGCACCCTGTCTGTGTTCAGAAATCTCCTGATTTACAAATTAGGCTCTGAGCTTTTCTTTCCTGATTAAGAAAACACAAGCTACTGCAGTGCAGACTACCGCTGTGCCTCTCTCTATGTAGCGGGAGAACTTGTGAGTGGGATGCAGAGGAAGAGTGGGAGCTGAAGCTGGAAAGTAATTTGTGGATTCAAAGATTTGCACATACTGAATCAGGCAAAGGTGCAGACTTACACTGAAGCCCTTGTATAACTCAATATGTAATTCTGAAGAACCGGCAACCAAAGCTGCTGGAGGCAGATTAAATGCAGAGCTGAGTGAGGCTGGTTGTTTGAAAGTAAGGAGGTTATGAACTCTAGGCACAAGGGAACAAGGTGTTACTTCACTTAGAAGAAAGACTTAACTTACTCAGAAGTGGTCATATCGACAGCATCACAGCCACGTAGGTGGAATGAAGAATCTGGTCACGTAGAAACAAACACACACAGAAACATACACACTACTCCAAAAAGCATGTGAAATTCTGGTTTAATATTACAATTGCCCTCTAAAACTAAACAGGAGAAAAAAGTAGAGCTTACTAGAAACATAAAATAAGGGTTTCCAGATTCAGAAGCAGTACTGTCAAAGAATTATAATATAAAGATGTACCAAAAAAACTACTGAATTAGTGAAAATATAAAATGAATGTGTGACCTGGTGTTCTTCACTGATGGACAGGGGCAGCTGGAGCATGAGTGTGCAGATTTAAAATTCTGTGGGTGGTGGAATTAATAGAGTTGGTAGGTTGTTGTTCCTTGGCAGTTTTGCTGTGATATTTATGTGTGAAAATCTGGAGCAACATCATTCTGGCTTATGTTAGATGGTAACAGCTCTCTAGCCACTGGAAGCTTCAAACTTATTAAAAGTATGTATCAAATTCAGTCTTACATCTATGTTACATTACAAATAAAAGTTTAGTTTTTCAAGTTATTTTAAAACAAGTAAACTAGCACTTGAACAACGTGAAGTTTGTTTTACATTACCCTTATTTCCTTCTTCTCATTGCTGTTATCCAGCTCCTATTCTATGGTGCTAAAAGATGTAATAAATAATTCATCCATTCTCTTATCCTTTTCAGGGTCATGGGGGGGTGAGAGGCAGGGTACAACCTGGACAAGTCACCAGGCTAACACATAGAGACAGACAACCATTCATACATATGGGCAATTTAGTTACCAACTAGAAAAAGTTGCATTTCCTGCGAAAATGCCGTGTGAATGCTGTGTAGTAGAATCTGAAAACAGCAGAAGAAGGAGAGCTATCTGTTGAAAAAAGGTGTAGAAGCTGAACTCTGCTTTATTTGAAAGACTACACTGAAGAGTGTCAAGAAAGCAGATTACATGCAAGCAGGGAAGATGTGCAGCATCTGTCCCGTGTAGTACTCAAACCCTTGCCACTAGATCTTACAGCAGCTGCGCATCCCACTGCACCAAACCAGTTCTGGTCGCAAACAAAGATATGATGAGAGGAAAAAAATGTGCACTGTGCAGAAGAAGCTAAATTGTGCTGAAAAGAGGTGAAAATGCTGAATGTTCAGCAAAAAAGAGATAAGGAACCTGAAAATTGTGCTGAAAAGAGGTGAAAAAGTTGAAAATTGTACTGAAAAGAGGTGAATCAGCAGACTTTCTGCTGAAAAGAGGAAAAGAAGCTGCTTAAGAAGCTGAAATTTGTGCTGAAAAGTAGTGAAAGCTGAAAATTTTGCTAAAAAGAGGTGAAAAAGCTGAAATTTGTGTGGAAAAGAGTTTAAACAGTTGAAGTGTTAACTGAAGAAAATGTTGCCATAAGCGGGATTCGAACCCGGGCCTCCTGGCCTGAGAACGGCTGCTCATCTCACTGAGCCAAAACATGGCTCAGTCTGGCAAGCAAAACTGGTGATCACACTGATAATGTGGTCCCTGTCAGCAAAATGGGCCAAAAAATGGTACAAAAAGCTGAATATCTCAAAAAGTATAAAAGTTATCATCTTGTGCAATTTAACTCAGGGCCTTCTTGCTGTGAGACAACCGTGCTAACCACCGTGCTAACCTAAATGAATATTTATTTAAAATAAATAAATAGTATTATTAAAAAAATAACAATAATAATGAAGCATCACAACTTGAAGATGGTTTTGGCTGCACCCATTGGATTGCTGGTAGAAGTCTCACCCTTGGTGTCATCTGGTGTCTTTCCACTGCCTTCCTATGTCTGCCTTGTGGGCGGAGCCTTGATTTCTTGTTCTGCTCACCTGCTATCCATTGACAGCAATCAGGCAGATTGTACTTAAGACCACCATTGTCATCCATTTGGTCAGCTACCTCATGGTAGTAACCACTTAACTTGATCTCTTTGTGCGTTCTGTGACCTCATCAAGTCACCACATAGCTCACCTGCAGCTCTACAATCTGGACAATCTAACCCTAACCCACAACACAATCCTCTGCTTCACTCTGCAACTCATTCACTGGAACCTAAAGAACTCACCACTCTCACATGACTGTCCTCCTGGCGACCGTCTTGTTAGGACTATGGAAAAAGTAAGGTTGGAACTTCATTCGTTCATTCACCACTCGAATGCTCAGCCAGCTAGCCCCTCCAAAACCTTACACTGTCCACCTGCAACTAAGCTGCAAATTCAGAAGGAAACTTCTCACCAGTTACCGCTTTCCCTACGCTAAGATTCTAACTACACTGTTACAGTGCCTCAATGGCAGAGATTCCTCACCATGTACTCTTGTCTTGTCACTGCTTATCGCTCTGATTAT
The DNA here is from genome assembly GCF_963969265.1 of Rhamphochromis sp. 'chilingali'. NCBI lineage: Eukaryota > Metazoa > Chordata > Actinopteri > Cichliformes > Cichlidae > Rhamphochromis > Rhamphochromis sp. 'chilingali'. The sequence goes on from NC_137933.1 coordinate 22,679,513, forward strand.
AATAAAGCTTTTGAAAACCTTAACGTTGTTCAGTTTGTGCCTGCACTTGACCAGAATATTTTTTTCACGTCCAAAGCTGTAATAATATTTCACCAACAGCTTGTTGATTGGAGAGTCAGACTGTTAATGGGCCAAAGCTATTTGGGAAAATCCCTTGCATTTTAATTTTCTTGTATTTAGGAAGTGTATTAAAGTACAATTTGGAAAAAAATCTAATGTATTCTGTGTCTGAAATACTGAAACTTTTCCACAGATTCTTTAAGATTCAGTTACAGTTTTGTCCACTTCTCAGGTCTGTTATTGAAAATATTCAGTTAAGTGATTCATCATCAATAATTATGTAATGATTTATAACATATGATGTAATATAAGCCCAGCAATTGCATCAATCAGATAATGAGCATTACTAAAATAGACCTGCAGTACAGCTAGTCTGCTGTTTATATACAGGTTGCATAAAACCATTCGTGACTCCAGTGAGCTCCATGAACTCTGATGAATTGCCTCAAGTGATGTCACTTATCATTGGTTGTTGCTGAAGACTACAGATTTCAAAATGAAAAACAGTCTGGGGGAGTGGAGATAGACAGATGTGAGCTCAACAGACCTCCGTAGCCCTGCCATAATCTCTGCTTGAGGCTACATTCGCCGTCACGAGCGTACCATACCAAATATATAACCGGACTGTTGGTGACTGAACCACAGTGTAACATAGATTCAAGATTTTGACAAGTAAAAAGAATATGTGGAGCAAAAAAAGTAAAAGTCTCCATTGTAATGACAATGAGTGCAATGCTACTGTAAATGAGTGAGTTTTTCATGGTTTAACTTTTTAAATGTGTTGTTGGAAGCTAGCTGGAACCTGATGATGGGGCACCGTCAGCTTCAAAGATTGGTGAAACAACTACTCTCTGCAAACACCTTTGAACCCTCTGTTCAAAGCCAGAGTTCTGTGCAAAATCTGCTTAATTAAAAAAGTTTTTCATCAGGTTAATTGCTCAGCAGCCCCCCGAGCTATCACATCATGAATGTTTCTTTGGCTTTCAGTAAGCTTTTCACCAGGAAGTAGCAGCATGTTCTGTCACCTTTTGGGAAAAGATCTATTGCAAGATATTGATTCAGCCAGTGAATAATGAGCAGTTCTGCAGGAGTATTACTTCATTTTAAATAATTAGTCATGCAGGCACTAAACATCATCAAGTTAGATTTCGCTTTAAACTGATTCAGTAATGTATAAATCTTTGCAAGTGCTCAACATCCAATTTCTCTGACCTCTTGCTTCGTTCGTGTGCTCAGATGATCGCATTTTTCTTGCTGTCTCAAAGATCAAGAAGAAAAATAAAGAGGCAGCGGAGTATTTTTCTGCTAAGCTCAATGACTTTGGAGCCCACTTCCGTTAGCTAATTCTTCAAAACTGAAAAACGTCAAACCTCAAACTCAAATGCAATCCGTTTCACTGTCACATAAACCTGTCTAGCTTCTAGTTGACATTCTCCTCCCTTTCACTCTCTTTCCTTTCCTTCTTCTACACCCGGCATTAATACAGCCACTGACTGCTGAGAGCCAAATCTTTGGCTGCATCATTACAGTCACAGGCTGTCTGCTGTCTGTATGACAGTGTGTGTTGCTTACACAAGGCTCCCTGAGTGTGTGGGGCCTGCTAAGTGTGCTAGAGTGTGTTCAGCTGTCTACTTGTCTTTCTTCCCTTTTAGGCACCTGCTGCATTTCGCTGGTTTAATGTGGCAGTGATAGCACTTGTCAAATTCAAATTCAAATTCAAATTCAAATTTTATTTGTCACGTACACAGTCATACACAGTACGATATGTAGTGAAATGCTTGGACAACTGCTCGTGACCTAAAGAGAACAAAAAAGGAAAAGGCTATGAATAAGATAGGAAATAAATATGAAAAATTAAAAAGGGTAAATTTAACTAGGAAGGAATAAAATATAAATTAAGGTTAAAAATGAAATAACTGTACAACACAAATTAGAATGAAGGGTAAATTTAACTGGGAAGAATAAGATAAAGATAAATATATAAATTAAAGTTGAAAATAAAATAACTGTACAACAAAATACACAATACACAATATAGAACTATATAAGAATGTATGAAGAAATCTAAATATAAATAAATATATACACAATAACAGCAGCTGTACAAGTATTAACCGGAAATGAAGAATATAGTGACCAGTGTTGTGCAAAAACAAAGTCCAGAAAGTCCAGTGTGTGTGTAAGAACCATATGTGTGGGTCAGTACTGTGTGGTGGTGTGATTGAGAGACTGTATCGCCTGCGGGAAGAAGCTCCTCCTCAGTCTCTCTGTGTTGGTCTTCAGGGAGCGGAATCGCTTTCCTGACCTCAACAGAGAGAACAGTCTGTTGTTGGGATGGCTGAGGTCCTTCACGATCTTCCTGGCCTTGGTCCAGCACCGCCTGCTGTAGATTGAGTGCAGGTCAGGGAGCTCGGAGCGGATGGTGCGCTCAGCTGACCGCACAACCCTCTGTAGAGCTCGTCTGTCCTGCATGGTGCTGTTCCCGAACCAGGTTAAGATGTTTCCCGCCAGGATGCTCTCTATGGTGCACGAGTAAAAGTTCCTGAGCACCTTGGAGGGCAGTTGGAAGTCTCTCAAGCGTCTGAGGTGGTAGAGACGCTGTCGGGCCTTTTTCACCACGGTGTTGATGTGACAGGACCATGACAGGTCCTGCGTGATGTGAACTCCGAGGTATTTGAAGCTGTCCACTCTCTCCACTGGGCACTCGTTGATGACGGGGGTCTGGTAGTTCCTCTCCTGCTTAGTGCTGAAGTCCACTATCAGCTCCTTTGTCTTACTGACGTTTAGGTTGTTCCTCTGGCACCAGTTCTCCAGATTCCTAATCTCCTTCAGGTAGGCCGTCTCGTTGTTATCAGAGATCAGGCCCACCACGACGGTGTCGTCAGCAAACTTGATGATGGTGGTGGAGCTGGTAGTGGCCACACAGTCATATGTGTACAAAGAGTACAGCAGGGGGCTCAGAACACACCCCTGGGGGGCTCCAGTGCTGAGAGTGGTGGAGGCTGAGACATGTCCGCCCATCCTTACTGCCTGTGGTCTGCCAGTTAGGAAGTTGGAGATCCACTGACACATAGATGAGCTGAGTCCCAGATGCTCCAGCTTGGTGGTGAGTGTGGAGGGAATTATGGTATTAAATGCAGAGCTGTAGTCTATGAAGAGCATTTTAACATAATTCCCCCTTCTAGTGTCCAAGTGAGTGAGTGATGTGTGGAGGAGATGAGAGATGGCATCGTCTGTGGAACGATTTGGACGGTAAGCGAACTGTAGTGGGTCCAGTGTGTCTGGTAGTGAAGAAATGATGAAGTCTCTGACCAGGCGTTCAAAGCACTTCATCACTACTGAGGTGAGGGCTACAGGGCGATAGTCATTGAGAGAAGCAGGGTGGGGTTTCTTCGGGACAGGAACAATGATGGACTCTTTGAAGCATGTGGGGATCACCGACTGAGATAAAGAGATGTTGAATATCTCAGTGAACACAGGAGCTAGCTGGTATGCGCAGTCTCTTAGGATACCACCTGGGATGCCGTCTGGTCCTGCTGCTTTCCTGGTGTTCACTCTCTTGAAGGCTCTCCTTACTTCATGCTCGGAGATGACGAGCACGTTTCCGGTGCTGGCAGTATCTTCCTGTCTGCAGCCGTTAGCGCCGCTAACACTAGCATTGTTGGAGACCTTAGCTGCAGCCTCGAAGCGAGCATAGAAAGTGTTCAGCTCGTCTGCCAGAGTCACGGCCGCGTTCGTCATACCGGTTGTTGGTGCTTTATAGTCCGTTATTGTCCTTAGTCCCCGCCACAGGCTCCTAGAGTCACTCTGTTGGAGTTGTGACTCTAGTTTCCTCCCGTAGCGCTGCTTCGCCTCTTTCACCGCCCTCCGCACGTTATATGACGCGGCTTTGTACGGGTCCATGTCCCCCGTCATGAGTCCCGTGTTGTAGGCAGCGGTGCGGGATCTCAGAGCGTCGCGGATGGTTTTATCCACCCACGGCTTCTGGTTGGGAAACGTTGTGATAGTCTTTGTCTCCACGGTATCATCCGCTAGTTTCCCGATGAATCCCACAACCGCTTCCGTAAACACGTTGACGTCATCGTCGGAGCTGTTTCTGAACATGCCCCAGTCTGCGTCATCGAGTGCGTCCTGTAACGCGGCCACCGATTGATCCGTCCAGCGCGCGACCTTCCTCTGAACCGGAACTTCCTGTTTCAGCCTTTGTTTGTATTTTGGCATGAGGAAGATGGCGGCGTGATCAGATTTGCCAAACGGGGGGCGGGATTGTGCCTTGTAGCCGTCCTTGACCGTAGTGTAGCAGTGGTCCAGTGTCCTTTCACCCCTGCTGGGGCAGGTGATGTGTTGATAAAAGTTCGGCGCTGCGCGTTTGAGGTTGGCGCTATTAAAGTCCCCCGTCACAATAAGCGCAGCGTCCCGGTGTTGTGTCTGGTGCTGTGTGAGTGCCTCATGCAGCTCGCATAAGGCGGTGACCGTGTCCGCTTGTGGTGGAATATAAACGGCACTTACAATGACCGATGTAAATTCCCGAGGTAGATAAAAAGGACGACACATGATGGACAGTAGTTCCAGATTTGGTGTGCAGGAGCGTGTGAGAGGAACAACGTTCGCACTGTTGCACCAGTTGTTGTTCACCATTAAACACACGCCGCCTCCCCTTGACTTCCCCGAGTCCCGTGTCCTGTCCATGCGGTGAACCGAGAAGAACTCGGCCGGCTGGATGGCGTGGTCCGGCACCGCTGGGTTCAGCCATGTCTCGGTGAAGCAGAGGAGATTGCAGTCCCGAATGTCTCTCTGGAACTTTATCCTGGCCCTGAGGTCGTCAAGCTTGTTCTCCAGTGACTGGACGTTGGCGAGCAGGATGCTAGGCAGAGGTGTGCGGTGTGCACGAGCTCTCAGCCTGTTCCTGACGCCGGCTCGCTTCCCTCTAGGCCGCCGCCGCTTCCCTTTGTTCTCCCTCGAGATCTCACTCGGCCAGCTCGGATCCGGAGTTAAAAACTTCGAATTGTGAGTACATTGTATACCAATAGAAACAAGAGTGTCACTGTCATACCTAATGTACCCAATGGTGATGATTTTGCCGATTTAGAAATGCTGAAAACTAACTTAAAAAACAAAGACAAAGAAAAAGTGGTCGGAGCAGTCGTGACGGCAGCCGACCTCACCGGCGCCATCTTCCTTCCTTCCTTGTCTCCTTCTACCTCCTTACCTTCTCATCGGCCTGTCTTATTTTCTGGTATAATTTTCAGTATCCAGTCGTGTTTTATTGTAGCATCTGTTGCAACCATGCACTCAACTGGAGTTTGGATATTGTGGCAATGGATCTTAACCATGTGGCTACAGCAGGAGAGAGCTCACATGCATAGCTGAATAATAAAAACATCATGAACAATTTCTGTGGAGATGGGCTCTGATTCCTTGACAGGTCTGATCAGAACGGTGCCTATTTGCAAAAAAAAGTATTCTCAGAAAGATCAACTGGAAGAAGACCCTGTGACAGATGCAGCAAGACTCTGCAAGGATTATACATCCCATCTGGTCTCGGCATGTCTGAGGATTTATCCGAAAATTTTAGCATGTGGCTTTTGACAAAGAGGTGTAGGCTACCTTAATCATGCTGCTGCCTCCATGACCTTTACCCAGATAAGCATAATAAGATAAGATAAGATAACCTTTATTAGTCCCACACGTGGGAAATTTGTTTTGTACGCTAAAAGACTGCATTATGCCTCAGGTGAGAAAGTTTCAAGGATGTCATGTAAGTACTGTCTTTATGTCTGGTGGTGGAAAACTTTTTAAACAGGGAGATTATTTCACCAACAATTTGAGCTTAGAGTTGTGTCCTTTAAAAAGGGTGAATGGGGTCAGAGTGGAGAGTGGGTGTCATACAGAAGCTTTCAGATGATGAATTAGAAGAAAAGTCATACTAACAGTTTCTTTCTTTGAAAAAAATATTTTATTATAATATTTTTTAATTAAAAACATTGCACATTTGAACAGCTACTAGCTGCCAGAAGCTCTGTCTTTGCATTTCATGCATTCACGTTATTGACATATGCAACAAATGTTGGAATGTTTGGAATCTGAATGAGTTTTATTGACCAAGTATGTGTACACATACCAGGAAATGGGCTCCAAAGATGACACTGACAACATCAACATGACAAAGGCAGCAACAACACATATAGCATATTTATTTGTCATTTTTTTGTAATCATTTTAAGTTTCATGCTGCGGGTTTTGTTTTTATAATTATTCAAGTCTCCCCAGTATTTTCCTGTCTCTGTTCCCTTTGTCTCATTTATGTGCTTTCCTTTTGTTCACTGTTGTTGCTGTCATGTTTCGTGTGAATCGTCTTGCTGCATTGCTTAGTACACAATTAGGCCCAAAATTATTCATATCCCAGTTTATTTTCTTTTTTTTTGACAGATCAAAGGTATTCTTGTGGAATATCATAAATAGGTGACATAAGGTTGTAAGAAGTACATTCAGATACATTTTTAGTTTATTTAATAACTTTTAGTGTTTTATTTGACAGAATTACACTCTATCAAATAAATTGTCCCTAAGACAGTCGTTGACCCACTATTGATCAGGTCTTAAAAATCTGGGACTCTCAACAATTGCTCTTAGAACTGAAGAAGCTTCTTGGATGAAAGGTGAAATGTCTTCAAGAAACTTAAAGAAGTCCAGTTGCTTTTTTTTAAGCTCCTTAGAGTACCATGACCCTAATGGCTGAGAACCTTCACCGACATTAAAGGCTTCACTTTTTTCACCAAACAAAAGCAATATCTCTGTGCTTAGAGAGCTCCATCTGATAATCAAAACTTTAGCTCTCCATCCAGTCTATATACATTAATCCACACCACTGTCATTTACTGTATGGCTTTTATAATCTGGATAGAGTGGTTCAAAACTGCCCCAGGTTACCAATTCCATCGCCATTTGCAATAGAAAGCATGTGGCATCTGCTGTGCACGTAAATATAAAGACCTGCGAGGAAGGCTGGAAATAGCTTCACAATATTAATGAGTAGTTTGATAGGCATTATATATGAGTGTGTGGAGTACCTGCACACACAGCACTTTCAGTCCAGTAATGGCAGTTATATTCCTTCGGCAGGATAAATGACTGTCTATGATTAGGTTCTATACTATGGAAGTGATGTAAGAGAGGAAGGTCTGGTCTGGGACTAAAAATGAGCAATGAGGCCATTTGAACTTGCACAGGGCACTCATAAGTTATTTGAAATTATTAGTGAGTGAATCAGTGGCATTTATACAGAAACTCGGTTATGGCTCTGAGGCCCAGCAGCCAGCATGGTAGAAATTTGTTCACTTGAAATTTCAATAAAGGTGTTCATGCCTTATGCTCAGCTATTTGCTGAAATAGTTGAGCATAAGACATGCCACAGCTGGAGAAAAGGTTTCAGATGTTACAGCTTGCCATTTTTGCTTGTTTGTTTACATTTTTTGTAACTTTTTAGGTCATGAACAAGCAATCTGGCATTATAATGAAACTCGTAGTGTTAGCCCTGTGGCAGTAACAAAGTCAGCTTTGTTGTGAGTTCTGTTGTATGTACAGAAGATACACAGGATTGAAATACTATTCCCCCAACCCACTGTGGGAGCAACCAAGGACTTAAATATATATGTGTGTGTTTGTGCATTTAAAAAGTATTAAAGTCTACATATGTTGGGGCAGTATTTATACGTTATCGTACAAAAAAGCAAAACCAAACAGCAAAACAAAGATACCTGTGACATGTATTAAAACAGCAACAGTCCTTTTTTGTGGAGTGGCTGGTGCTGGGTGTGAGTGTATGATGTGTGTCTCTCTGTTTATTACAGTTCCTTTTTAGGAGCAAAGGGGAGAAGAGGTAAAGAGGGGAGAGAGTTCGGCTTGCTGACAAGCTGGTGGATGAAGCTGTTGTGCAGTCTGGTGGAGGAGCCACAGAGGCGCCCCTGACTTCTCCCCAAGGACAGGAGACTGAAGAAGCTGTGTGAGGGGTGGGTGGAGCTGCCCACGATGCTGAAGGCTTTGCCGATTTAGGCAGTTGTTGTAAATTTCCAGGAGGAAGGAGAGTGAGGCACCAGTGAACTTTCGTGCTTCATTTACTAGGCACTGCAGGGTTTTGCGGTTGGGGGCAATGGATTTTCCAAACCACACAGCGATGCAGCTGGTTACATGATGCGCACTGGGACTTGTTTGCAGAGCAAGCAAAGGCATTGTTGTAAGTGGCTAGTGATGCGTTGTTCATCCAGGAGAGGTCCTCTGTGATGTGAAAACCCAGAAATTCGGTGATGCTTAGTTTTTCCACAGAAAAACCATTGATCATCCCTGCATCCCTAGTCAGCTGCCTCACCCTGCTCCTCTAACTTGTCTCATTATCATTATTGTTGTGGCCCATCACTGTTGTGTCATCTGCAAACTTGCTGAAGAGGTTGGAGCAGCATTCAGGTCAAGAGCAGTATATCAATCAACCAATTACAAAGGAAGTTGTTCAGGCCGTTTGTTTCAGTTTGTGTATTAAATGCTGAGAGATGGTTGTGTAGAATGCTGAGCTAAATTCTATGCAGAACATTATCACATAAAAGTTTGTTGTGTCCTGATAGCTAAGTGGAAGGCAAAGGAAATTGAATTGGTGTTTGATTGATTTACAAACTGATTGCACTCCAGGGAGGGAGTGAAGATGGATTTAATATATTCATTGATAACATAGCATAGCATAGCATTTCAAAACACATCATAATGATGGGAGTCAGTGCAATAGGGTGGTATTCATTGAAGCAGGACTGGGATGCTGTCTTTAGTACTGGTGTAATAGTAGTGGTAACTATTTGTGAAGAGTTTGTGAAGATGTCTGTATCTCTGCAGTCTGTCAACACGCATCTAGGTATGTTGTTTGGTCCAGGATGCTTGTGCGAGAGATGTCTTCATTCTGGCTGGTGACAGGCACACAACCTGGTTGCTAAGTGGGGGTAGAGCCTTATGTGCATTTGTGGTGTTTTGTCATTCAAAACATGCAGAAAAGGTGTGAGATGTCACTGTCACAGGTCTGTGAAAATTTTGATTCTTAGGTCTTGTGCTATATCTATATATTTACTAAAGGCACAGTGATAGCACACCAAGTCCAACCCATTGTCTCATAATGTAAAAGATTAAAAAAAATATATATATAAAAAACACTTCCTAGCCAGCCTTGCGCTATCTATACGAGGTTAATGGAAATTGGCCTAATAGTTTTTGGATAACCCTGCTGACAGTGAGACAGAAGAATGAACAAACACCAGTAAGAACATTACTTTCTTGGCAGAGATATAAAAGAATGAGCCAAAAAAAAGCAGCATTGCAAACCAGACAATTAAAATAGTGAGCTGAAACATGACCTGAGGGGAACTGCAGAGTTTGGAAGATACCATAATAACTTTTGATAGTACAAGAAATCCCTCTAACATAGAAATAAAAGTGATGCAGTCCATTTTAAAATACTAACGTGGTCTAAGATTTTATATAACTCTTAAACACAAAATAATTTATGCTCTTTTTTTAATATTTCAGACTTGCATACATTGTGAGGTATGTAAATGGCACATTTTTTCTGTCTAATTATCTGTCAGCCGAATGTAATGAAACCTGATGAAGAAATGGGGCATGGGCAGAGGAAAAAACCCATTAAATTTTGGTGCTGATCCAAATCACTTTCTTTAAAAATTGCAAAAAGGGCAATGGCCTTGGCAAATGATGCGCTCTCCCATCTTGCCTGGGGCTAAATTACTGATCTTGATAATCTGGAAGTAAAAATGGATTCAAAATAAGCTGCAGTGCATTAAAATTAATTCAATGTCATGATAAAAGACAAAAGGGGGTCTTTAAAAAGATCTCTATGATGCCTGGGTTTGTTTATCAGAAAGACTTTCTTTGTAAAGGTTTGTCTTTCACTTTATTTTTAATTGGCTCTCTTTCAGTCTCCCTTTGACCTCCTATGACACCCTCGAATAATTCCAATTAATGCAAATGCTCTCAGGGGAAGGTCTAATTACTTTTCTGCTGCCACTGCTCTGATGATGGGTGCATTCCCATGGGGTTTTACCTCCAGTAAATAAGAACATCAACCACTGCCTTAACTTCCTCTTTCAGTCATCTACATGGTTTCTTTAGCATATTCTGTGGCATTCCTCTCCCCAGTGACTAGCCATTGTTTGCAGTCAGCACCTCCACCCTGAGGCGTCACTTACTTGTTTCCCGTGTGAGATCTCTGCTGTGGGGTCGTCTACAAAACAAAATAACAATGTTCCTCTGGAGCTATGCTTGTCTTTTTCCTGCATTCACCCCAGTGTTTTCTTGGTTTGTATTGCATCCTTGTTGTTACATCTATGCCCTCGGGCACATTATTTAAAAGAGAAACAATGTGCCTGAATCTGCACCAACTAAGCAATCTGATTTACTGTGAGTATCTCAGGAGTGTTTGTCAAATAGGTGTTTGCTGTGTAAAAAATCTGTTTAAAATAAAAATTTGTTTTAATGGATTAGTTATCAGTTGACAATAAAAATGGTTCTAATTGTCATTTTTGAATCAACATTTAGAATATGATGTAGATTTACATTATGACCCACTAAACCTCAACAGGGTTATCTTAGACAGCTACCATTACAGTTCCAGACAAGACACTAAAGAAATATAACAGAATGTTTTGCAAAATGCGAATAATATTTAGATGAAATGAGGAACAGAAATGTTTTTGCAGAATTATTTAAGACAATATATCACAGTTTCACAATTTAACCTACTAGCAACCAAAGCATTTGCAAGGTTTTCGGTTCCGCTCCACATACCTCTTTGTGGTCTGTTTCAGATTCGTGACTGCCAACAAACTCCAGGAAACACTCACCAATTGGTTGCAGAATACACACTTTTCCTAGCAGCCAGCAGTAGCCGGGGAGCCACTGTCTGGCCTTTAGGCCAGAAAGAATGTGGCTTTAGCAATCGATTTCACACCAAATAGTCAGGGAATACACATTTTCCATAGTGGTTTCCAGATGGTTAACATCTTTAGACCTGTGTTACTGAGTCCAAAATGCTAACAAACTCTATAAGTGCATTCAGTTGGAAATACAAGTTTACACTGACCTTTATAAAATGTAATTTCTGCTGAAAATACACTCAAAGATAATTGTTTTTCCCAAGGAATCCGAATGGAGTTGGTACATGGAGTAAAGATCATCCAACAACCACAATCCCCGCCCCACAGTTATGAGCACCCATAAAAAGTTTTACATATGTCGTTAGTCGTTGGTTTAAAAGATAAAAGTCCATTTGTGCACTTTAGGTGCTCTGATGTTTAATATTCCCAGTGACTGCAGACTGAAAACTAAATTTTAGTGATGCTTGATTTGCTCTATTACTCAAAACTGCAAAGCAGCGCATAATATTCAAGATTCAAGGCAAATGTTAAAGACACTTTATGATAGGTGGAAGTTTTTGTTGGACTGGACATTTCAAAGAAGGACGAGGACAAGCTCATAAAGTTGTCACCCTTAATCTATCTTACAGAAACGCATGGTATGAGTTTCTGTATTAAGTTTGTATTTCCAAGAGAAATCTTCTGGCTGCAGAGTCCTGCAGAGTCTGTTTGAAACACCTATCTCTTCTTTTTCAACCAGAGCAGAAGGCCCAGGGACAGATGAAAACCTGTCTGCAAGGCGCATGGAAAGATAAAAGCCTGTGTGTTTGCGCCTGCGGCTCAGTGTTTCACACAGAGCAACTTGAGGCCCAAGCACCAAACACAATGGTCATTATCCAACGAAAAAGCTCAATAGCTCAATTAGATGTGATTTTTATACATTAAACTCGTGTTTTCACTCAGGTGCATCACATCAGGGGGTGGACAGAATGACATCAACACCTGCAGAACATAATGCAATCAAATTCAGCAACAAAAGCACACTGAAGAATGGATCAAACATTTTAATTATCTGCTGAAAAAATGAATGGCAAACAGGAGTGCGTCAGCTTTACTGCCTAAAATGGCCTCATTATCTCTAAAGCCAAGGTGTGTAATTACATTAATTAATACTAACTTTGTATTTGGTTTAATTTCAAGGAGGAGAAGTAGGAGTAGTTTATGACAATATGCCAAGATGTCTATAGTCTTTTTTATGAAGTTAGAGACTCCCAATATTTCAGTGTAATTAAAGGTGTGATGACTTTTTACACTTGTTCACTTGCTTTAGTGTCTGTTTAACTTAATTACACCTGAACAGTGATGCAGTTACTTCACGTGTCTTTGTAGGTTCTCATTTAACCAGGTCATGGGACTCTCCACCCCTTGGCTGAGAGGTGAAATGTCTTCTTTGCCATCTTTTCAAGCTCTTACAATTACTTCATTTGCCAAAGCTGCAATAACTACAAACTGATTAAAGCAACAGAATGGCTTGTAATTTACATCTTCACACACAACTCTAGTTTTTAGTTATGTTAACATTTTAAAGTGAAGCTGAATGACAGTGTAACTCTGTCTGGAAATCCAGGTTCACTTTAATCCACCTTTCTACTTTGTTAAATGGTTGTATAACAAAGTGGAAGGGTGGTGTGAGAGGTCCCTGGTCTATCACAGGGCTAACAGAAAGAGATGCTCACCACCACAGACTCCACACAGAAACCCTGGATTTTCTTTTTAACTGCTGTCCACCCTGAAGTGGTTCAGTTACAGCTAAGAGTACCTAAAAGAAAGACAGAGGCAGGAAATATTTTAATTATTTTTCGTCAAGCTGGTAACAGTGTGTCTCTTCTGTTAACTGTTTTCCACTTGTCAGTGGTGGTCAGTGGTGTGCAACCCTGTGACTATTAGACTAGGCCATACTCCCTAACATTAAGAGCATATTCTTTTTTAAAAATTAGAGAGGAGGAAGCTATGATTACTGTAACTATGTTATTTGTGAAGAAGACAATCACTGCATAATGGCACCAGTGAATAAACTGTAATAAAAGACACTTCTCTTTAGTTTTCAGGGGTCCCTAACTCGTTCACATTTTGCAGTAAAAGCTGAATGTCTGTGTAATTTCAGTGAAGTGAACAAGTATGTTAAAGGGGCTTCTAAAAGCGCCCTCCGTTTTTTTGTTGTTGTTTTTTGTTTTGTTTTTTTTGCTATCATCACCACTATCATGAAAAAAGGGGGGCACAAATAGATCCTGAAAATGTTCACGGCGTTAAAGAGCTTACAAGCACCTATTTAGCAGGTGAACCTCTTCCATTTAAACCACTCAGCAGAAATGAGAGGGGTAAAAGAAACTAAATCAGAACCAGCTATATAAATTTTTATATTTTTTAAACAATGAGACATTATGTTTTCCTGGAATAGATGCGATAAATGTGCTGAAAATGTATCATGTTCATTCCTTAGTTTGGGTGTATATAACTACACAAACCTTTGTTTTGAGAAATGAGATAACATGACAGTTACTGCTTGTTAGTTATTGATGGTGGATTGTAAACATTCCCAAGTATAATTATTACCAATCATTGTAGTGCTGTGCAAAAGTCTTGAGTCGCCCCTTATTTCTATACATTTTGTTTCCAAGGAACCAGACTTATCTCAAGTGCTCTTGAGTGACAGTTCTTGAGGTTTTCTGAAATTATTTTCATGTTTTTCCTTGGACACTGACTGCTTTTCATTTCCAGTCCAGTTCTTGTACCTGACCATTTTCACAAGTGCGTGAGTGTGCGTGCGTGTGTGTTGAAGTACATAACACTGACCTATGAATCATTTAAGGATATAAACAGCACCCAACCAAACTGTATCTTTAGACACATGTAGTTTGCTCGCATTCTTCAGTTAAATGTATGGAAAATGCCAAAGATTACGCAGTTTAGCATTTTTGCATTAATAAGGTGATTCCCAAAACAATATTAGCTGAAAACTTGGCATATCTTGTCATGGCGTGCGATGTACCTTTAAATAATTTGAAGAAACTGGACAAGTGAACTAGAAAAGAAGAGTGGCAGGCCTAAAAAATTATCTTCAGCAGATGAACAGTTTCTGGATTCGGGTCCTAAAGAAATAGGAAAAAAAATTCTAGCAACGACCTGAGGACAGAGAACCTGAGAGGTGCGTCTAGGAATTCAGTTGGTCGACCTACTGTTCGCTCAAGCTTTCTCAGATATCAGAGATGGTCTCAGAGAAAGGATGGCTATGAAGAAGGTGTTCTTAAAGAATAGAAACAATGATAAAAGGCTGAAGGTATGCCAGAAGAACCCGACTGGAAATGGGTCTTATGAGTGATAAATCCAGATCTGAAAACTTTGGTTCAAATTGTTGTAAGTACAGAGGAGGTCAGGAGAGAGGTACAACAGTGAGTGCCTGTACACGGTGGAGGCTCTGTCATGGTTTGGGGCTTGTCAAAAATGATGGAATTGTGAACGCAGAAAAGCAGTATCAGATTTTAATCCATGATGCGATAGTCTGACCCTCAACACTATTGCAGGAGTGTGGGATCAGTTTGACAGAGAACAGAAGAAAAGGCAGCAAACATCAAAAGAAGAGCTTTGAACGTCCTTCAAGAAGCCTGGAGAATTATTCCAGAAGACTAAAAAAATACGATACAAAGCTTGGCTATGAAAGTTCAGACTGTACTGAAACATAAAAATGATCACATCAAATATTGAAATTCTTGCCTGTCAGCAGATAATGACCATCATGCCTGTTGTACAGACTCAGTTTTTGCCTTATGTATTGTATTTCCATGTATGTTAGCTCTGCCTATTCCTCATATTTTTTTTTAATATAAACAATATAGGGGGTTAAAGATTTTTGCACAAGACTCCACATTTAGCCAGCTGTTATTATACCTTGTGTTTATCATAGCGTTTTATAAGTTACATAACAATGAACAAACAGAGCAAGGACTAATCCAGCTGTAGAGTCTGTGTAGTTCACAAGTTCTACAGACTAACCACAACTTTTTTCAAGTTTGATTTTTTTTTTATTTTTGATTTTATTGATTAGCATTCAAATTCAAATCTCAGTGAAAACAGTGAAAAAACAAACAAACAGTGAAAACAGAACAAAAATCTACCATAAAGAAAGAAAGCATGAGACAAGGCTAATCAAAAGGTATTGGCTGAAGCATTTGCTTATTACGCCAACCCTTTTCACAAAATATCTTTTTGTATGCAGCTCCTGTAAACAGGGCTTGAAGAAAATAATAAAACAAGTAACAAGTAATGAGTAATGCTGCATTACTGTGTTACTAAAACCGTGATTTTTTTGCAAGAATGTCTCATGACAGTGACGTAAAGGAGTGCGACGTTCGTGACAACAGCTGTGTGCTGATCAACAATGGATAATATATCGATTGCAGGAGAGAGTATGAGCGTGCAGCGTTTAAAGCGTGGAAGTACTGACCTTACTTTGAGTTTGATTCCATAAAAAGTGACAAAAACATTAGCGTCCGTCGTGCGTGGGAATAAAATGTCTTTTTACAGCGAAAAAAAACCCCTAAACTTCCAAGCAAGCACCGAGTGCGCTACCACGTAATGGGAAACTCACAGAGAAACTCGCGCATTCTACAACTGACCGCGGCACACCTGCACCAGGGCAAACCTCCGCCTACCCCACTCCTGGTTTACAGGTGAAAATAGAGCAACAGGACCGCTAGTCTTTGATTTTATTTATTTTCTGCTGTGTTTTACTTGCATCTATTTGAAAGACTGAGTGTAAACACAAAAAATATTTTATTTTATGTGCTGGAATGTGCAGAAAATAGGTTTAAATGTTAAACTAATTTCTTCCAGTCAGAGAATGTTGCATATAATAAAATTTTTGCTTCACACATAAAGTTAAAAGATTAAAACTAATAAAACAAGTTTTAAAAAGAGACTTTTTCATTTGATTACATTTTGTATGATGGATTATGCAGAAAAAGTAGAATTGGGCTGAAAGATATATCACTTTATCACCTATTCAGGTTGTAAATCGTGTTTTTAAAAAGTAACTAACTAATTAATTAATCCTCTGCACACGGCCATAAACAACCAGAAGAGTCTGTTCAGTGACAGGTTGCTTCTCCCCAAGACAAGAACTAACAGACTTAAAAACTCCTTTGTCCCACACGCCATCAGACTGTTTAACTCCTCTCTGGAGGGGAGAGGGAGGGGAAACAGGAGGACAAAGGAGGGGGGAACAACTAAGCTGTAGTGCCTCTGCACCTCACTGTACAATACCTTGTGCAATACTTTTTGTAAATAGTCAACAGTGCAATAGACTCAATACTTGAAATGTGCAATTCACTTGTATTTTTATTTTTTATTCCTATTTATTCTATTTATCCCCTTTGTATATTTTATTTATATTTGTCTCTGTATTTATATATGTGTGTGTGTGTGTGTGTGTGTGTGTGTGTGTGTGTGTGTGTGTGTGTGTGTGTGTGTGTGTGTGTGTGTGTGTGTGTGTGTGTGTGTGTATATATATAACAGTTCTGTAACTGTAACTTTGGTCGTTGCTGTGCTTTTTTTGGAAGTCGAATTTCCCAGAGGAACCCACCCGAGGGATTAATAAAGTTCTATCTTATCTTATCTTATCTTATCTTATCTTATCTTATCTTAATTAGTTTTGAAAATAAGTAATCAGTAAAGTAACGGGATTACTTTTTGGGGGAAGTAATCAGTAATTAGTTACTGATTACTCTTTTCAAGTAACTTGACCAACACTGGTAAGCATAATAAAAAGCGGCAGATTTTAAAGGTGTAATATGCACTAGTGCATGCAGGATAGACTAAGATGAAAACAGGATTCATAAATGTCAGCCCATCCTAGTCTTAGTACACTGAACATCTAAATAACCCTCTGGGAATCCTGGATCATAAATATAATCATGACATATTGCACAATTAATGTCATACTGGTAAACATTCCCTTTCTATCAAGTTTGTGGCAGATATACAAATGAATGATAAAAGAATGTCACTAGATCTTATACAGTAATTTGCATGAATGAATCTAAAGAAATATTCATAACTCTGGGTTAGATAGTGTCAAGCATGTTTATCCAATACTGTTCTGCCTACTGACTGTGGTTACAGTAGCTGTGAATCACAATATTTCTTCCGATCTCTGTTTTTATGTTTTCTTTTTTGAAATGACTGGAATGGAATGCCAAACAAAAAAGTTGCTGCACATAACTGTCAAAGCTGTCTTCTCTTTTTCAGGTACTTTTGCACTTGATATAAAAATAACATGCAAATATAGCATAGCAAAAACATCAGTGTTTAGTTGTAGCTTAACGGTTCTATGCAACACATTATTACTGTGGCAAATACTGTTGTAACCATTGTTTGTATACTTCTTTGTGACAACCAGCAAAACCAGTATTTCCACTTTGTCTCTTCAGGTCTGCAGTACAAGAACTGAAAATGGTAAAAACCCTCATCGCCACCTAAATCCTAGTGGGGGTACATCTACAGTGACAGCTGCATCCATGTCGCTCCACTGCAACAACAGCAAAGCTTAATGCAGAGGCAGCAACCTGCTATAGCTCGACGGCATAACCACTAGTAATAACATACTGATTGTATGCTACAGCAGTATATCTGTACTGCTTTATTATACTCCTTTGGGGATTTCAAAGCCCTAAGGCAGGGGTGGGTAATTCCAGGCCTCGAGGGCCAGTGTCCTGCAGGTTTTAGATCTCACCTTGGGTCAACACACCTGAATCACATGATTAGTTCGTTACCAGGCCTCTGGAGAACTTCAGGACATGTTGAGGAGCTAGCCATTTAAATTAGCTGTGTTGGTTCAAGGACACGTCTAAAACCTGCCGGGACACCAGCCCTCGAGGCCTGGAGTTGCCCACCCCTGGCCTAAAGTGTACATGTTTATGTGCAATGACACTGTTATGACACAGGGAGCTACTCTTTGCTGTACAGAAAGTATAACATGCGTGAGGGTTTCTGCAGTAATTCTGCTGAAATGAGCATCTAAGCAGTGCTGTCGTGATGTCATAATCAAGTCATCTCTATCACATCTTTCAGCAGGATGTGCAGCGCCCAGTGATTATCAAGCTGAAGCACACTGTTGCATCAGAAAAGGTAAAACGAAAAAAAAAAATACACTGGTGTACACTGGTCAGCCATTTAACTTTGTTCCTTTCTCTGTGCAGGAGGTCTGTAAAGCTCTTAAACTGTTAGATCCTAGAAAATCTCCAGGGCCAGACTTACTAGATCCTTACTTCTTGAAACTGGCAGCTGATTTTGTAGCAGAGCCTCTCACAACACTTTTCAACCTCACACTGGACATGAATAAAATTCCCTCAGTATGGAAATCAGCTTTTGTTGTTCCTCTATTAAAAGGGGGCGACCCAGCAGTGTTAACTAATTACAGACCAATATCTAATCCATCTGTGCTGGCCAAAGTTCTTGAAGCTCTTGTGTGTGAGCAGTTAAAGGAGTTTTTGCACATCAATGCCATTTTATCTGAATATCAATCAGGCTTTAGGAAGAATCACAGTACTATCACAGCTGCAATTAGAGTGGTAAATGATATTACTATTGCACTTGATAAAAAACAACACTGTGCATCCCTTTTTATTGATTTGTCAAAAGCATTTGACACTGTTGATCATTGTATTTTAAAACTTAGACTCTTCCAGTCAGGACTCTCTGAGAGAGCAGTGGCATGGTTCTCAAACTACCTCAGTAACAGGACTCAGTGCATTAAATCTGACGGTCTATGTTCTGACTTTGTTACAGTGCACAGCGGAGTGCCACAGGGTTCTGTATTAGGTCCCCTTCTATTTATCATTTACGTAAACAATCTTAGTCTACATGTGCCAGATGCAAACTTGCACTTCTATGCTGATGATACAGTTATTTACAGCTGTGGTTCAACTCTTGTCCAAGCCATCGACTCCTTGCAGAAAGCCTTTTCTGCTGTCCAGCACTCATTACATCAGCTTAAACTTGTTCTCAACGCAGACAAAACAAAGCTCATGTTGTTTTCTAAATCAAGGAGACGAGCCCAAACAATCCCATCAGTAACCACTCTTGAAGGTAATAAAATAGAGTTGGTTCACACCTATAAATATCTGGGAATCTTAATTGATGACTCGCTTACCTTCAAACCACATGTAGAGAATCTTGTGAAAAACCTGAAGTTAAAACTGAGATTTTATTTTCAAAATAAGTTGTGTTTCTCTTTTAATACAAAGAAGCGGCTTGTTGCTGCAACATTCTTGCCTGTGCTGGATTATGGTGATATTCTATATATGAATGCTTCTGCTCAATGTCTTCGAATGGTTGATTCTGTGTATCATGCTTGTCTGAGGTTCATCACTAACTGTAAATTTCAGACTCACCACTGTGAGTTATACTCTCAGGTAGGATGGCCTGCTTTGGTAAGTCGGAGGAACTCTCATTTATACAGTTTTATATATAAGGCGATACTTGGGTTGCTGCCTTCTTATATATGTTCCCTGCTTGTAATGAAACGTGCTGGTCGGTATTCTCTTCGTCCGCATGGTTACTTGTTGCTTTCTGTTCCATTTGCCCGAACTGAACTTGGTAAAAGAGCTTTTGTCCATTTAGCACCCTCGGCCTGGAACAAACTGCAGAAGGAATGGAAAATGACTGAATTCATTTCATTAAGTGATTTTAAATCTAAACTACGAATCCTTGAGGCCAAGTCCATAACATGCAACTGTTTCAATTAGATTGATTGTCATTTTAACTGACTTTTTATTTTATTTGAATTTTATTGAATTTTATTTTTATTTTATTTGTATTCTTTCACTTATTGTTGCATGTGTGTTGTTGCTGCCTGTGTTTGAGTAATTTCTGTAACTGTGAGACATCTGCTGCTGCCTATCTTGGCCAGGTCTCCCTTGAAAAAGAGGTTTTTAATCTCAATGGGATCTTCCTGGTTAAATAAAGGTTAATAAATAAATAAATAAATAATAAATCTTAAATATATAGCTCAAATAGATTTTATGCTTTCTTAAGTTACTTCCTGATTACCTCAGCACATACAGACTGCACTGGTACACTGAAAGAATTATGCTCTATAAGTGTTTCCCTGACCCTGTGATGGACAAGTCAAGTGGGATAGGCCACACTAAGTCCTGTCATGTTGAAGCTATACCAAAGTCAAACTTCAGTGACTGTGATGTCTAAATATATTTATTAAAATAATTAATAATTACTGGCCAATTAAACTCTGTAGTGATTAAAACTGTGCTACTCGAGGCTGTATTTATTGTGAGCGTATCATCATGCACAAGAAGTTAAATAAGATTTCCATTATGTTGGACACTGGAGTCAGTTTAAAGAACTGCAGTGCTCTCCTGCACCTTTTAGTCTTTTGTAGTGCAACTGCATCCCTTACCTTGAGATCA
This sequence comes from Rhamphochromis sp. 'chilingali', assembly GCF_963969265.1. NCBI lineage: Eukaryota > Metazoa > Chordata > Actinopteri > Cichliformes > Cichlidae > Rhamphochromis > Rhamphochromis sp. 'chilingali'. The sequence continues at coordinate 22,699,959 of NC_137933.1, forward strand.
ATATATGTCGTTGCTATGCATTATTTCTCTGCTCTGAGGTAGAAATAATGATTTTCACAAGGTAAGATTGTGAAAATGGTGTCAGCAACACCTATCATGCTTGCTGTCCATTTTGAGAGCTGTAAGCACTGGTCTGCATGTAAGATATGCCATTGTAGATTACGTGCATGTATATGCGTCACTGTATGTGCTGAAGTAAATATGTCTGCACAGCATGATATGCAAGGACTGTGCATACTGTTAGTGTTATTTTCTGTTTCTCAAGAAAATCACCTCTGCAAATATCACCTTTGAAGAAAACCCCTAATCCTATCTTTGTTGACTTCAGGCCTTTGAAACGTTGTGGCCTAAGCTCAGTACCTGTGAGAACAAAGGTATTTGCAGACAGAAGTGTGTAGAAGTGAGAGGCTACAGTCACTTAGTGGATGCAGGTTTCTAAAACTTAAAATTCGTTTAGAGCGGCAGGGAACCTAATCTCAAAAGCCAAGGTTTTCCAAGGTTTTTCAAAGAAAATGATTCACTTACACTCTTTAAAGATTAATAAACTGTAAAAGTGTGCATGTTAAATTGCATTTTATAGTCAAAGCGTAGGTGTCAAACCATAGGCTATGACAAATTGAGTCTCAGCAAGGAACTCAGTGGGTCAAGGCATGACTACATTAGTGCCAGAAGGTTGAAATGTTATTTTCACTTGGCATATACTGGGTCTAGGCCTCTGAATGCATCCAGTATTTCAAGTTTCCTTTCAAGAGAGCAGGGACCACTTGAATGCAATGTAGATATCGAAAGGAAGTAACGCAATATGCTGAGCTCAGGTACTACATTTATTAAACACGAAGAAAGTGATCAGTAACTCCCATTCACTAATGGTGTATTTGATACAGCCATCACATAAAGCCAAAAAGGATAAACTGCTTGCATCCAGACTAACTGATGGCTTGGTATATCTAAAGATAAACAATATTAATAATAAAACAGCAACGAAAAGAGTCATAAATTCTAATTGATGTCAAGCGAATGTTATCATTTTTTTAAAAAAGAAATCAACTCAGAGATGCAAACTTTACCCCAAACCAGGTGCTGATATCGCTTTTATTGGGAATAATAATCTAATTTAAGTGATTCAACTAGGTCTCTCCAGGTACAGTGAAGTCCTGTATGTTTTGTGAATACCAGTGAGCAACAACTGTAAATGATATTATTTTTTATATAAAAAGGGAAAACAAATGTCACAGTCTCATAACGGTGGTTTAACCTCCATTATCTACTGTACAGCTTTTAGAGAGAGAGAAAAGAAAGAAATTCTATACTTTCAATCTGCACAGGTATGTGTTTGAGTTTTATACACAATAGTCTGACATTTCTCTGCTGAGGAACAGGCATTATGAATGTCTGTTACGGCTACAGCAAGCTTAACCTTCGTCCAACTGTTAGATTCTATTCTTAACTATAGAAGTATACTTCACATTTCAGCCCTACATCAAAATGAATAAACCAGTTCATTAGTTTCTTCAGCTCAAAGGTTTAACAAGACAATACTTAAATATACTTATGACATGATTTTCTTCCTTTAGTAAAGTATTTCTCTTAAGAGAGTTGGTGTCAGTTGGTAATTGTTGTAGCTGAAAGACAGGATTTAGAGACTCATTAACCCCCAAAGTATTGAATAATGATTACGTTTCAACCAACAGCACCCCTTCATGAACAAACATCACTGTAACAGAAGACAAATGAACACTTAGTCACTGATGTTGCTGTCATTTAAATAAAATTTGATGGTATTTTCTTACAGTAAGAGGTTCAGTGTTTTCCTTGTTCACAAATCCCTCTGTGTTTAATGAACCCATATTTTATTCACAATACAACATAGAAAGCATATCAGTTTTTAAAAAGAGAAAATGCACAGAAAAGAAGTTATTTTGGAATTGATGGTAGCAGCAAATATTAAAAAAGTTTAGCTGGAGGAACATTTGTCAACTTATTAGGTTAATTTGTAGAAGATCAGTAACATGACTGAGTATAAAAAGAGCATCTCAGAGAAGCAGAGTTTCTTAGAATTAAAGCTGGGCAGAGGCTCACCTGACTGCAATCCAGACCTTTAACCAATTTACATCACTTAGCATGAAACAAAAAATGAAACAAAAAAGATCCAGGACAGCAAAAATCCTTTATCAGACAAGAATGGGACAGCATTCAGCAACATCTGGGCTCCTCAGTTCCCAGATGTTTATGGACAGCAACACATCTCGATTTAAAAAAAATGTTTTGCTCCCATCACATTCAAATGACCTAATTGTCTTTCTTAAAATTAAACCTTTTTGTTCCATTGTGAATAAAATCTGGATTTATGAAGTTTGCAAATCATTACACTTTTTTCTCTTTTATATTTCGCTGTCCAAACCTTGTTGGAGTTAGAGTAATAGAAAATAAATAGAAAGCCAAAATATAAACCATCCTTTCAGCATTATTTGAAATGTTGGTTTAGGTCTTAAAGGCCATAAAAATTATTAAACACATTAACACATTATTTTCCTCTCAGCTTAGATAAAGTGATAAACTATTTTTCCTTTACATACCAACAATATGTTAATGTCACATGTATAATATTTTTCCTCAAACAGACAAATTCAATATGAAGAAAATAACCTATACATATGCACTATATGCACAATATACAACACATGCCACCTTCTTCCCCAGAATCCCTACTAAACCCCACATTTCATCTCAAGCTGCTGTGATAGTGCATGTTTTCAAAAGACAGAAAGTGTGACAGATCTTAACTTCTCACTGATCATCAGGGGAGGGGGAAAAGGCAACAACAAACAAAGATATAGTTGTGACTGTTACGGCCGAGACCGTTTCAGACGAGTGACAGGACTCAAACGCAAGACGCCGAACAGCTCGTAAGTATATTTTAAGAATAATGTTTAATGTTTACACAAAATATTCATAAACAAAAGGTGAGCGTAGACGTTAAACTAAATAACGATCTGGTCCGGGTCAGAAAGGACAGCTATTCCGGGGATTGGACTGGAAAGCAAGTCACAAAGGGTCCAGGAAAAAGGTCGGGGTCACTGTAACAGAATGCAGATGTTCAAACATAGATAAGGAGGCATATGAATATGTTGTTTGGCTCAGAATCCTCCTTCGTACTGCGTACTTGCCAACGGAGGTCGGGGATGACATAGAGGGGTGAGTAGTCCGGGTGTGTAAATCCAAAAACTCCTGGCGTGGAGGCAGAGAGGCAGGTAGGTAATTTTGGTAATAGCCTGAGGGACTGCCAGAAGGTCCAGCATCCAAGTAGAAGCTCTTCGCCAGGGGTTGACAGTTAGGTGTAGCTGAAAAAGGAAGCGCACAAAAAACAAACATACAGTGAGGCAAGGTGATTCAAAAAAACACGTAGGGAATTTATGGTGGTGGCCTGCACTGACTGATGTTTAGCAGAGAATCTGGCGAAGAGAGATTGAGAACGCTGGCCTTATGAGTCCCCGGCTAATTACCCACAGATGTAAGCGATCAGCAAAAACACTGAGGCCCCTCCCAGGGGTGGAGACGCCGGCTCGGAGGGAGACACACTGGCACACACCCGGACCATGACAGTGACTTTACAAGAAGCAGCAGGGAAGGTACACACCCCAGAGAAGGAACAGGACATTGGTGGAGAAGGTAACGAACTTCAGGTATACCTGAGAGACCACATCAAAGAGGCTGACTTAGTACACACACACACGCACACACACACACACACACATCCTAGCGGGAAAAGAAGATGCAATGGCTTAACCAGCTCAGACAGCTCAGCTGCACGTACCATTGGCTCTATGCTCCCCATTCTGCAGGACTTACGTGCCAGCAGAGCAGAACCAGAGCATGTAGGATTGTGAAACATCCTTATAACTATTCTTGCTATTTTGCCAAGTCCAATCCTGGAAGCATCATCAGGATGGTAAATTCCAACCTCTGTATGCCCAACCTTGATTTCTTGTGCGAATGCTTTCCAACCCTTTGTGCAGCACATTCTGCATGCAAAATGTCCACAGTATTGATTTTAAGGTTGGCGTTACATATGTGACATGAGTGGACATTAATAAATTGAACATTAATAAATTGTGTTTCTTGATGTCATTGACTTGAGTGGTCCCATTCTTAATCCATAGGGTTTTGATCCACCCTTTGTAGCTATAACAGCTTCAGCTCTTCTTTCCACAAGCTTTAGGCATATGCTTACGGGAAATTTCTGACCATTCATCCAGAAGTGTATTTGTGAGGTCAGATACTAAGGTTGGATGAGAAGGCCTGGCACACAATCTTCGCTCTAACTCAACATGTTCTGTTGGGTTGAGGTCAGGACTCTGTGCAGGTCAGTCAAGTTTTTACACCAAACTCACTCACCCATGTTCTTATTGACCTTGCTTTGTGTAGTGATGTGTAGTCATGTTGGAACAGGAAATGGCCATACCCAAATTGTTCCCACAAAGTTGGGGCTGAACATTAAGAATTTATTTTACTGGAACTACGAGGCTGAGCCCAACTCCTGAAAAACAACCCTACACCATAATCCCCTCCGCCAAACTTTACAAGTGTCAATTTGCAGTCAGACAAGTATTGTTCTCCTGGCAACCACTATTATGTCTCCACTACTCTAGAGTAAAGTGGCGGATGCTTTACACCACTGTATCTGGCACTTTGTATTGTGCTTCGTGATGTAGAGCTTGGATGTAGCTGCTCAGCAATGAAAACTCACTCCATGAAGCTCTGTATGCATTGTTCCTGAGTTAATCTGAAGGCCACATGAAGTTTAGAGATCTGTAGCAATTGACTCAGCAGAACGTTGGTGACCTCTGCACACTATGTTACTCAGCATCCCTTGACTCTGATTTTTTGTGACCTACCACTTCATGGCTGAGTTGCTGTTGTTCCCAATTGGTTCCACTTTGTTATAAAACCACTAACAACTGAGTGTGGAATATTTAGCAGCAAGGAAATTTCTCTAATGGGCTTGTTGCATTAGTGGCATCCTATCATGATATCATGCTGACATTCAGTGAGCTCCTGAGAGTGACCCATTCTTCCTCAAATGTCTGTAGAAGCAGTCTGCATGACTATGTGACTGATTTCATACACCTGTGGCCATGGAAGTCACTGGAACACCTGAATTCATTGATTTGGGTGGGTGAGTGAATACTTTTGGCAAAACAGTGTCGATCAAAAGTATTCTAGAACAACTTACAGGAATAAAGAGCAAAGTGCACTAAAATAACAGAATAAGAGCTTACCAAGCAGTAGGGAAAGGAGTATATTAGGAATAACAAAAACACTGTGACATTTTTATAGACAGTGTTGTTATGAAAATCTGAGACTGTAAAAGAAGTTTAAACCTGGCAAATCTATCACCACCACTTGCCTGTGAACAAACAGGAAAATTTCTTACAGTGTAAGTCTTGATTTTTTGGAGAAAAGAGACACAGAAAACACATTACTGAATCATTGTTTTGCATCATACAGAAAAGAAGGGACATTTTGCATTTCCATCCAATGATGTAATTGTCATGCACAGAGCAGCTTCTTTACTTGTACTGTTAGGGACAGTTTGCCAGCAAGCTGTGTGGTTTATTCTAGTTGACAGGTCTGCAATTTCTTTCAGCCGCAGCACTCATCTCTGTCAACTGCTCACGTCTGCTGGTTGGGAATCACTACCTTTTAGAGCAGTACAGCAAATCCAGCCTCTTCTTCTGCAAGGCTCTCAAAAAACAGCATCAAATAACCCCTGATCACTCTTATTTCAGCTTCACTTTTGCCAGTTTAGAGAAACACTTCAGTCTCTCGTGGATAAGCACTGACCTGCAGATTGGTGTGGCGTGTCACTGTCATGACGAGAGCACAGAACTGGAAGAAGAAGCTTTCAATTTACCAGTTGGTCTACGTTCCAACCCTTACCTATGGTCACAAACTCTGGGTGAAAAACAAACAAATGAGATTGAGGATACAAGCTGTCCTTCGTGGGGTGGTTGGGCTCAGCTGTGGACATCTGGAGGGAGCTCGGAGTTGAGCCACTGCTCTTTCATGCCGAAGGGAACCAACTGAGGTGATTCAAGCATCTAATCAGAATTCTGGGCAGATCCACTACAAGGAATTCAAAAAGCATTCCAATATAAATTTATAATTTATAGTATGTGTAAATATAAACACAAACATAACCCTTCAAAACTGTGGTGTCATGATATGGTAGTACTGATAACTAGGGATGTGTGTGACTAGCTGACTAATAGTTGCTGTTGTCACTGGTCGGTACCGGACTTACCAGACGTTTATGTAATTGTTAAAATTTTAATTTATGCCCAATACTGGTTGTTGTTGAGAAAACCTGTTCATTTTGGCTTCATCTTTTTGTTAACTCTATTAGATTGAGATTGTTGATACAAGCAGTGGAAAATAGCTTTATCCGAAAGGTGGATGAGCTCTACCTTAGCGATAGGTTGAGGAGTGTAATCATTTAGGAGGGTTTCAGAGTAGAGTCGCTACTTCTTCACATCAAAAGAAGATGGCTAATGCTGTCGTCACTTAGGTAAGGTGTTCTGGTCAGGCATGTCCAGGAGGAGGCCCTGGCGTAGACCTGGGACACACTGGAGAGATTACATCTATCGGCTGGTCTGGGAAAGGCAGAGGTGAAGAGAGGGAAGTCTGAGCTTCTGTGCTTAAGGTGCCAATATACCCTCCACAGTGGTTGCTTCGCTCACTGTCGTGCCATTATCACACAGATGCAGTCATATGTACACCCCATTAAGGTGCAAGAAGCCGCTGCAGCATTCCCTGAAACAATAGGTCTCGCCACTCGGACAATTTGCGTCATACACCCTGATAAGGAGGAGAAGAAGTCAAAACCAGAAGGAAAGACTTTGCTGAGTGTTGGTTTGCAAAGTTCTTTCCATAAACCTAAGTTTTCAAAACAGTTGCAACATCTCTCTCTGTGTACAAGTTTGTCTCTGAGCTTCTCTGCAAGATTATCGTTATCAATATCATATCAAATGGCAGTAAAACCCGGCACAATCGTCAATTGTGACAGTCATGGCGCAATGTGGCAAGTTACAAAAATCAAGATATCATCTGCCGGTCACGGTTTCCTTCCCACTGTCGCCAAAGTGCTTGCTCATAGGGGGTCATATGATTGTTGGGTTTTTCTCTATATGTATTATTGTAGGGTCTACCTTACAATGTAAAACGCCTTGATGTGACTGTTGTTGTGATTTGGTGCTCTATAAAAAAATTGAATTGAATTAAATTTAATTTAATTAAATATTTAACATCGGTTTTCTCTTCTTCACTGTCTGGAGTATGACGTGTAATGTTGATAATGCACGATGCCAAGTGCTGCACAGTTAAGCGGCATGAACATATCATTAATGAACGTAATTACTGGTTTAAAACTCGTTGTCATCAGTTTTTCACATTTTTTTCTTTAAATGGTTCTCAAATTTGACTTAATATCTGAGTGTTTCTTAGTTCTAGAGTAAGCTGTTAGTCTAATTTTTTTTTCACATTTAGTTGATTAAAGAATTAGTGCACATCCTTACTGATAACTGTGACATACTATATGTGAAATAATTATATGTTGTAATATTGTAGTTTTGCTTTCTTTTTGTGACACTTTATAGTTAGCGACACTTGTATTTTTCTCATTTATTTGTCCAAATGGAGAGTCCAATCTGGCATGAATAGAAGAATCGAGGGAAAAAAAAGAATATCTAAGAAAAACTAAATAGGGAATATACATTTTTGACCTTTTAATAAGTGAAGAGCTGAAGATTCAGCATTGCAAGGGCCTTTGAATACAGAACAAAATTATAAATGTTTTCAGAAAATGCCAGCTACCTTTCATATAGTTACTTAGAAAACATTATAAATCAATCGTGCAATTTTCTCTCTGACATTTGTTTTTCAAAGAGCTCAGTATTTTCTAATACAAAAAAATATGCACACCTTCATTTTTTAAAACAAATACACTCGAGACAGGATCTGTAATAATATCATTTCTCAACACTCATCCACTATGGTTTGTTGTAGTATAAACAATGCCTGAGCAAATATCTCCTACATTTACATAATAAGGTAAAAAAAAAAAAAAAAAAAGACTTTTGCATGGTGGTGTTTTTATGAGGTTGCTGAGTGAACTTGGCAGTCATAATGTATTGTTTTTTCAAAGGAAAGCCCATAAACTATGCTTCACTTTGTTATTTGTCAGCTAAACAAGGATGAAACAAGTTGTTTGGAGATGAAAAACAGATGTATGCACTAAATGTAGTGCATAGTTTACAGCTTCAAAAATGATTCAGATTTTTCTTCAAATGCCAAAGCAAAAGAAAAAATGCTCTGCTTTACAGAAATCCGTGGTTAAACATGCTCTCGTCTGCCCTTCACAGACCTTTAAAAGGTTATATATCCATGCATCTCATCTTGTGTGTGCTAGCTCGCTTTGCTCTGACTAAAGCAGAACTAAACAAACCCAAAGAAGAGACAATTACAGCCTTTCTTCTACACCTAAGTTTAAAGGTGGATTTGACCACCAGTTTTAATCTTGTCATTTTAAGGGGTTTTACTTTTTTTTTTTATCCTTGATTCTTGATTGCACGCTCCCTCCCCTCCTATTGTTGTCTCAAATTCTTTAATCAAACTCAGCAAATTAATTGTTTTATTGTGTTTTTATGCTTTCTCTCCTATTTTGCCCTCTTGTTACTTTGTGAAACGGTTTAACTTTGTTTTGTACTTGGCAACTTTGATAAAGCTTTTTAAAAAAGCACACGGAAAGAATGCTTTCTTTATTTGTCTTTGGTAAGTTGTTGAGAGGTGAAAGCCATTAGTGTCACGCCATTAAATGAAGCTTACATGATAGAATAGCCATTCACGTTTCACCATTAACCTTGAACTTCAAATGCCATTAGCACTCTGAAATAAATTAATGTAACACAATTCAAGACATAGTGTGTATGTTTGGTGTCTCTGATTATATGTCACATGTGAAAATACATCTCTGTATGTTCAATTAGGAAAATGCATCTCCTTTAATTAACGCTCAACATATCTCAATTTAAGGCTAATCATCAGGTCTATTGGAACCTGTTTATTTACCCCTCAACACACTCTGGAAAGTCACGGTATGAAAACAAGTCCGCAGGCATGCATTGCTACATTATAAATATAAATAAATTATCATAAATAATGCCAAAGCACAGCAGACATCAGGCAGTCTATGACCTTTTTACCCCTGATTTGACCTGCTGTCTGTCTGTGACAGCTTGAAGGCAGTTTTAACATGGAGCATAAAAATTATTCAGTCAGCTTCCGCTGAGCACTTAGGGCACCCACTGCACAACAAAGCACTCAACTTCCTAAGCAATCTGCTTTTCATGCATAGCTTCTCTGTACCAGTCACGCATTAAAGCTGAAAAGCCAGTGACTGTGATAATCAGATTTTCCTTCATTTAGTTTTTTTAATCACATAGTCGGGTTGGAGTAAATAAAATAAGTTATTACAGGATTCTATGCAGTCCTGTGAAAAGCAAAGTACATCCCATGATAGAGTAGCTTGTGGAGCCACCTTTAGGAGCCACAACTTGGAGTATTCAGTTTCTGTATCAACTCATTGAAGTTTGCAGGCACACCTTTATGTACAGCTCTCTTAAAGTTCCCACTAAATCATATTCCTGAGGTTGAGATCTGGACTTTGACTGGGCTATTGCACCACCTAGGTTCTATAGCTGCTGTGCTTGGGATCAATGTTCTGTTGCATGACTCAGTTTGGGCAAAGCTTTAGTTATTGGATAGATGTCTCACAGTGACTCTAGAATATTTTGGTGTACAGAGGAGTTGGTTGACGCAATAACTGCAAACTGCTCAAGTGATGTGGCTGCAAAACAAGCCCAAATCATCACCCCTCGACCTCCATGGTTGACTGTTATTGTGAGTTGTTTGTGTTCATATGCTGTGTTTCGTTTTCACCAACGAACGAGGCATTCATCTCCTCTGTCAAAAAGACATTGCTCCTGAACTCTTGTGGTTTGTTCGAATACAGCTTTGCAAACCTAAGATGTGCAGCAATTTTCTTTTTTAGAGAAAAGGTCTCTCCAGGAAATTCTTCCAAACAATAATCTGTCCTTTTCTAGTGCTGAGCCCTGCATAGTCTGGAATGTAGCTCTTGGGTTGTTTTTTGGTTTTTGGGTTGTGGTTTTTTTGGGGGGGGGGTTACAGTTTCTCAAGCAATTCGTGGTCTGACATTGGGTGAATTGGGTGTGCCGATACATCCACTCCTGGGAAGATTGTGGCATTCTGTTTACACATATCTGAAAGCTCCAGACCAGCAAGCTACCTGAACTTCTGTTTCTGATAAGTAATTAATCAAATGCATTTGATTATCAGCACCTGGCTACTATTTACCGTCTTAATTCCTATAGAAGCAGTAAGACTGTGCTTGGCTTTTCAGAAGACTGGGTATTATACATTTATACACAGAATCAAAACAAGTCATATTAATTGTCTTCAGGTTTTTACAACCACTATGATTTTTACATCTTGAGTTGCAGTGGGTAGTGCCAGGGTTTTATTTTGGTTTTGTTTGTTGGTTGGTTTTGTTTTTCCAATCTGTAGTGTGGCATTGTGTCATATCCACAGCGATCGTGTGACTTCGGCCTCCCAAACCTTTGCTGAACTCTAAGACTGTTATTTATCTCCAGTAAAGTGCCCTTAGTGTGTTTCAGTGTCCGTTCACATATCTTTAAAACTGTAGCTCAGCCCAAGCTGCTAGCCATACTTGTTTTTCATCACGTATTGTATTACACGACAGCTGAATGAGAACCTTTTGAGCTATACATTATGAGTCATCAGAAATTAATATTTACTTAAAATAAGCAAATTTATCCTCTTTCAGAACTGATTAGACTTCAGGCTTTACACATAAAAATGCACAAGAGTCTCCCCTCACTCTTTTTTCTCCCTGTCTTTCCCTGCTTTGTTATTGTCCCTTTTAGTATTCACAGGCTGATATTTGCCTTTCACAGCAACAGAAGCTCCCCCAAGACACTCTTGGCCCAACATGTCTTTGACTGGCCTGCACAGTATTTTATTAAGAAACCTTTCTCTGCATTAAATATTCATTGGCTGGAAAGAAGAATTTTCCTCTCCCATTGAAAAAGATCTGTCAGGTTCTCATTCTGCAACTTCACCCCCCTGCCCCCCTCCCAAGACATCAAACAGGGAAATTTTGTTCATACCAAATTTGGGTAATTTTTCTGAAGCACTGACTCAAATATTTACAAGTGAGGTGTGCTCCACACGCCGTTTGTGGGAAAACTCTGTTTATTTAAAGAGGAAATGCGCTCAGAGTATCAAATGTGTGCACTTTAAAATTCATAAACGTTCAATTGAATCACACACGAGCGTGCATCTGTTTTCAGCTTTGTTTGGTTTAGAAGAGTAAACAGAAGAGCGTGCCCACCAAACATTGTCAGACAACACTGCTAAAATTGGAACTCACAAATCAAATAATTCAACATGATAGTTGGTGTGTGAATTATCCAACGATAAACATGTAAAAAAAAAAAATGGAATCAGCTGTATTACACATAGTAAGTGTCTGACTCATTGTGTCTGAGTGCAAATTTGAACAGAATTTTTACAGGCAAAATTCATATTCAATGTGGAAATACAAAATCACACCCCAAATTATTTTCAAACATTAAATATACTAACTTACTAAAATATGCATTTTCTCTTTTTGGGCAATGAATGCTAGAACATTGTTTTTCATTTTAAGCAAAGCCTCAGTAATTTTTCCTTAGTTTTCTTTTCCTTTGTTGTTATTTTTGTGCATTTAATACGTTGACTGTACCAGCTTTAAAAGGTTTATTTACAGGAACTTGGAAGTTAAAAACGTTGGGAAAGGCTGCAGATAATTGTGCAGGTAAGTGTCTTGGTTACAGGAAAACAGTGGGGATGCACTAAAAACACTGAAACAAGAGTAAGATTCAGCCAAAGGTGAGTGCACCAGAATGATTCCTTATTTCTGAAGAAAAGTGGAGCTGAAAGTTTACTTGATTACCTTTATCAACACACTGTGGAGGGATCACTGAAAGGCAGAGGAGTCGGGGGAGAGTTTGCAGGTAAGCGGACTGTGAGAATTCCTTTTGTGGCAGGTTTGTGGGGAAAGGTCTGAGTGGCAAGAGTTGAGTTCAGGAAAGTCCACAGCAACACAAAAATGGCAAAGAGGAAATTCCAGCTGTCCTTTCACAGGAGGCGTCACCCCGCTGAGGCAACGCCAATCTGGCAGCGAGTGGAGGCACAAGCCGGTCTTTAAGTACTGCTCATTGGTGAAGAGATGAGAAACAAGTGTGACGACTGAAGCCTGGAAAAAACAGAGCTTCCCCCATCAGGTGTGCCCAGAGAGAAGAGCCAGCCCACAACTCCACCTGAGAGGAGAGAGAGAAAGGAAAAGGCTAGCAGTGTGTGATACTGCCGTTTTTGGTATCAATCCAATAGCAACAAAATATAGAGCCACTATTGCCAATACCAATACTTTTAACTTACAAAGGCAGCTTATGTAGGGGATAGTGTGTGAGATAATTTATGAGATGAATCATCATCAGTTTTCCAAATCTGAACGTATTCAACGACCACAACTATGATGACCAATAACACATTCAAATGAACTAAAGCTGAAGAACCAACATCAGTTATTAAACATTACTTTCACTACTATGTCAGCTTCCTGGATATTCATTGCCTCTCTGAAAGGACTTTGACCTCCGTCTCTGTGTTGAGGGTGTGTGTCTGTCTGAGGGATTCACTTCCTCCTCTCTTCATTTCATTTCCTGCTTGTTCCGGGACAACGCTCTTTCATGTCTTTATACAAGTCGATGATTTTGCCACAGCAAAGAATTTCCTTCCAGCACTCATCACTGTTTGCAGTTACTTCATTTAAACCTATTGAGTACTTCTACACAATGCTACACTTTCTGACTCATTGGAGCATGTCACTACTCAGTGCTGCTGAGTCACTCGATCACAGGTCAACTAGACACAACACAGCACCGAGGAGGGAGCGGAGCAAAGTGGTCCTGCATGAGAGGAGTTTTGTTTGCACAGACATGTCTACTTTCTGATGAATGTGAACAATGCACTGAACTTAGAGGGGGTAAGCTTAGAGGATGAGATAAACAAAATATCAGTTCAATCACTCTAGATCCAGTCCACTAGTATCCAATACCAGCGCTGGTATCAATACTATCCACATTTGGATCGATCCGCTCAACCCTAGAAAAGGCCCCCAGACCGCCTCTACCATGACAAGGAGGAGATTAAAAATTAAAAAATGAAGATGAGGATGTGCGTGCGCGCGCGTGTATGTGTGTGTGTGTGTGTGTGGGTGTGGGTGTGTGTGTGTTTTTACCGCTACTTGTAAATGTGAAGGAGGTAAGCTGTTATTTTACATAGCGCACATTTATGGCAATAAACAACAACAAAATATTTTTAGACTTCAACATTTCAAGGCCAGACAGCTAATTTGCTGCTCAGCTGCAGCGCATTAAACAGCGTGTGAATGTCACTCACATGTTAGATGCTGCTGTGGCCCCTTTCTGTTCAATGCCACAAACAACAGTTAACTTTGCATGTTTGTTTTTACTCGTTTGCTTTGTTGTTTATTTTGGTCTCTTATTTTTCAGTGTGTAATACTCTGGCAACCTGCCAGCTGCTGTCAGTCAGACACCGAAACTTCTTTGCAACCAGCGGAGACAAAAACAAGCATTTCGGATTTTTCCTGAGAGACCTTTTATTTGTTTTAACACAGAAAGAGTGTCAGAAATGTCCAAATCCACTGTTTGTTTCATACTTGTAAAAAAATGAAAAAATGGGAGGTGGTAAAAATTACCACACAGGTGCAAAAAGGAAAACATATATTCTGATCTAATTTCAGTTCACGGCATTGTGAAATTAGTATATGTTTACATTAGGCACATTACCTGAGCCATTTCTCAACCGCTATTAGCAATCCTATCAGCAACCCAACCTCTTCATTTTTCCTCCTTGGCTTTAGAAAGACCTAAGTTTATAAGTTTTAGTTGCTTGATTTTTTTGTTTGTTTGTTTGTTTTTAACTGGATGCAAAAAGTGAGAAAAGGATCTGACTGACAAAGCACTGCATGCATAGATAGACTCTGGTAGGTAGTCATATGTTGCTTTTTCCTCCCTCTGGGTAATAATAAAGAAACTAATGCTTGAGGGATGGAGTTGACACCCTGAAGCCCACCCTGCTTTATCCTCTTTTTTGACTCTAATCAACCCCTGCTGTTTGCAACTTTACCCCTGCTGTTATGTAGTTCCCCATGACAGAGGCTGTACACACTATTTTAAACTGCCTGAATAATAACAACATGTGAGTGTGTTAATGTGAATGTGCATGGCTGTCTGTCTTTCTCTGTTAGTCCTACAACAGACTGGTAACCTGTCCAGGGTGCACCCAGCCTCTCTCCCCAAGGTGGCTGGGATAGGTCCAGCCTGCAACCCTGAATTGGACAAGCAGAAGAAAATGGATGGAGAAATAATAAAGTCTACATCAGAAGTAATTAAAAAAATGTGTCATTAAATAAATCACAATAGTTTAATTTTCCAATGACAATGACACTGAGTAAATAATTGAGGATACCGTGAACTTTTGTGTTAACAAGAGCTGCTTTTTTGCTACTGTTAGCCAGATGTAAATGAAACTTTTACTGCAGTGGATCTAACATTGTCAGGCTTCAGCAATTAGCAAATATGTAATCAAGCTGTTTATCAGAGGACAAGTGCGACACTATCAGTAATAATTAACCATGTTTATGGATGTTTTTATATGTTAAAATCCTGACTTCAATTCAGAAGATGAGGCTTCAGATGAGGTGGAGGTGAGATAGGAGAGAGCAGTGTGGATGAGCCAAATGAACAAAAGGACGCAAAAAGGATAATTAGAAAGAAATTAATATGAAATAAGTGATTGGTTGTCTAGACCAAAATACAAAGTTTTGCTCTACAAGGGCTTGAGATCCACTTACGAGGACATTATGCTGCCACTGTTCTATCGAAATTTAAAAAGAATGTCCTCAGATGTGGATCTCATTTTTCTCAGAAATGAAAATCAGGAACAAAACACCCCCCAAAAAACAGGTAATTCTTTGTTTTTACATTCATCAGGTCCCAATCAGCCCAAATAGCAAAGAGAAATTAAAAATGCATGCCATGAGAGAGTTCGGGTCTTAGGAGGTTAAATTAAAATGTATAATTGACTTTTTATAAAATTTAGGTGTTTAGAGTGTTCATTAGATATTGGGGTAATTATTAATAATTTACATAATTTACAAATTGAATATCATGTTGAATTTGGTATAACTTGAAACCAACAGTTGAGTTTATAAATTCATCAGCTGTTTAGTGGGGTCCCAGTTTCACATTTACTTCTATACTTTTTTGAACCAGAGGATCCCCCGACCTCCATTTCTCAAACTGGAATCAACATCCATCTTTTATATACAGTCCCTGTGGTTGTCATATAATTCTCCTAATGTGTCTCTTTTACATAATAACCTTCCTCCTGGCTAGCCTGTGTGTACTGATGCACAGAGTTTCTTCACTCAAAGTAATGAGAGCTCATCGGCAGAGCTTGCAGATCAGGTGGAGAGCAGCATAGCACTGACTGCAATAAGAGGTGAATAATATTAGCTAGTATCAGCAACACTATGGCGACGTTTCCCAGATTCCAACTCAATTAGAGGTCAGCGTTAACCCCAGATAAATGATCTTACTATAACAGCAGCAGTGATTATAACTATGGGTGAGTGAGTAGGCTAATTGAAATAAAATTACTACATTTTCTTTGCCTTTTTCTTCCCTGGGATGGCTTAATATCACAGTTTATGTCTTAGGTAGTAGCCTATTAATAGTTTGATAGGACAGTAGAGTCGTATAGAGCAAAATTAAGCTTCTTTTTATTAGAAACAGTTTAAAACTAGAAAGGAGTGACTCTTCTAGGTGATTCAGTAAATGCTGAATCATTCTGAACCGTTCCAGTTAATGATCAGCTCAGTGGCTTTGACAGCATACTTCTGCTCAGTTGATCAAAATAAAAATGAAATTCATAAACACCAGCATACAGTATGTGGTTAATAATAATACGCATGAAGCAGTACCTCATCCCGTGGATAGCTGCAGGCTCTACAGCAGGAGTGTCAAACTTATTTTAGCTCATGAGCCACAAACGGACAAATTTGATCTCAAGCAAGCCACACCGATGAAGGCAATGTTCAAATTCAATGAGCCGCTCACTTACAAAACAGGTGATCAACAAGAATAAATCATATTTTAACAATATCTATTTTTTACACACTCAATAGTTGTCATTACAGGTCTATTAAAACGTATGCGTCACAGTGGAGATGAGAAGCTGAGACCCCCTGTGTAGTAACACTGGCATCCTCTGTGGAAATGAAGGTATAGTAGTGCATTTTATTTAATAATACTGAAGTTCTCTGCAATTTCTGCTTTTAAAAGTCTTCCTGACCCTTTGGTGGCTCTGTTTTGGCCCCCTGGCCACCTGCTCCAAAGGCAGTTTTTCCAAGCAGTGTCCAAGTAGAGTTCAGAAGCTCCAACGCCTCCTTATCTCACACAGCAGGGAAAGTGGGTTAGTGAGCCAACTCTGACATTTTGCTTGCACAGCAGTGACTCAGTTTGAGTCAGTATACATTATCATTATCAAGGTCACATGTAGGTGGCATGGCTCCAAGCTGAAATATGAATCAGCTTGGTGGAGAAGTGGTGGGCTGTCAGACCAGTAAATATATATTTAAATCTAAACCAAAGTGAATTTACCTGCTCTGTAGCCAACAGTTTCTATTTGGTATGGAAGGTTATTTTTTTATTGATTTGTATAATCTTTTAAAGTAGATGATTCAGTAACTTAAATATTGTTTTTCCTTTTATGTGGAAGTGGAGCTGTCTTCATGTATTCACAGCCTCGCTGACAAAAAGATGCATTAGTGTTATTGGTCACCTGTAACTCACAGAAGAGGCGTTTTTATGTAATTGCACGTTCATACTGAATTTACACTAGAAACCTTCATAGTCTTAACAAGAAAAGTGGTGCATCTTGCTGTTATGATGCAATTTGTCCCTTTTTCCACTAAACTACTAAGGAAAGAAAATAAATTTTAAGGTACAAACATAAATTTTAATGCAAGCAGTTTCCACAATGTATGCTGTGAAAACAAAGCTACAGGAAGCACTATGTAGCACAAAATGTAAGAAGCCCAAAGGAGTGTGTACGGGGAAACAAAGTGAGACCAACAAGGGCGCATATAATAAAATACACACTGTGGCGCTGTGAAATCACTCATATATTTATGCACTTTACACAGAGTTTCTAATACATTCTCACTTCCACAATCGTCTCATACCGACGAATGTTCAGACAACAAATTGTTGGAAACAACCAGGTAATCCCAGCAGGAGGCTTCTTTCTTTTGGACTCATAGTGGGTGGGAATAACAATGTTTTGTGCTTTAAATTCTTTGCACCTTTTTACCACAGACAACATTGCTGATATACACAGTACACACAGCAGCACACTCTGCTTAACCCACATGACAGTCTCTTCTGAAATTTATCTCGTTTTTCTCACCTGCCTCATTTCCCTCATCATGTCCCAGAAGGACCTGTTTGTGTATTTAAGATGAAAAGGCTGATAAAAGCATTTTATTGGTTAGATTAAACAAAACTGTCGGTTTTGCATGTTATTAGACAGGCTTATCAATAAACTCAGAGAAATTAATTTCATGTAAATTCTGCACAAAATGCCAATGAAGGTTGGGCAGGTATTTTACCAAAAGTTGAGAAAGTCACACTAATATAAACTTTAGATAATTGGAAAACAAGCAATGAAGTGTAAGGCATGTTTTCACAAGGTAATTGCAGCTGACTACATTAGGGTCATTTCTTATTTTGTGGTATTTGTGCTGTTGTTGTTTTTTTCTTTGTTAATATCAGACTGAACCCTCCTGTTTTCATATTTTTATCACCCCTTTCACTGCTTTCAAATATTGTGCATCAAAAACTGTTTTTTCAATCTCATACTTAACTACAAACTATAAACTTGGTGATAATACTGGTTATCAAAGCTGTTACAGAAAGCTCTTCTGATAATGTAATTAAAGAGGATTACAGTGGATTTTGGTCTGCCTGACTGAACTGCTGGATCACAGTGACCTCTTGTGGAAGAAATCTAAACTTATAATGAGCAGCTGTGAGGAAACCACTGTTTTCATAGTAACTTTCACAACCAAAATAACATTGCAGCAACTGAGGCTACTATGACACGACTTGCATACTGCTTTGATATTAAATAACAACAAATCCAAGACAAAATACTGAATGGTTAAATATTTTTTTACTTTAGGTTAAACTGCACATATAATACCCAGAAATTTAAAAAAAAAAAAGAAAAAGAAAAAAGTACTGTGATTGTTAAGAAGTCGACTCCTCTGAAGCTGCTTTATATAAAGTTCTACTGTTTGGAAACCTCCCAGGTTTGAAAGTATTACTGTGTGAATAACCAGCAGAGCATAAGCAAAACAGAATCAGATTTCCTCTGGATACATAAAAGTCTTACAAAAAATGATCACTGAGCAGAATCAGACTCTGCTTTCTGTGCCTCTTGTCGTTTGTCCTTTTCTATCTAAATTTCTTTTGATTAATATCTTTTTTAATCAGTTATTTTAATTTGGTATTAACATGGTATTACTCTGAATCGTCATGATGTTTAGTGCACAAAGCATAAACTTCTAAACTTTATTTAAATTCAAGCTGAACGCAAAGACTTTCCAAAACATTTCCAGGTAGAGTTTGGATTATCATAATCATATACACACGGATTTAGTATTTGTATTAAATGGAATAGTACAGCCAACTAAAACTGTTTCAAAATATATTGTTATAAGCTAATGTGAAATTTTCTACTTATCATAACTTTGCTTGCTGTGACAAAAACATCAATGATAATGATAATAACAGGGGAAAAAAACTGACCAGTTTGCTGCCAACCTGATCCAGGTGGGCTCTTTCTTTGTAGGCCATACTGTGTGTTCAGTCGGTTAGGAGATACTGACTACTAATTTGACACCACCACCACCTGTGCTGAGTAGTCAAATGGACATTGCAAAGCTCTGTGATTGATTGATGTGAGTGGGGGAATCCACATAAAATGGCACTGACACGACTGGCGTATCCCTGCAAACCTGCTTCATGAAGGGAAAAAACATTTGGTTTGGCAAATAAACTGCTGAGCTGCTCCAGAAAGACTTGGATGGACACGCATCTGAAAGATTTATTGCAGCATTAGACTCTGCCCACTTCATAGGCTATAAATTGTTATCCAATCGGTATGAATAAAATATGCATTCTATGCATTTGTTTGGCTTCAAAAGCAAAGCTGGGATGATGTCAAGCATCTAAATATATCCTGTTTCGTTACATGATATCGTTGAGTGAGGTGACCTCATTTCATGAAAAAAGTAGGTCCATTTATAGAAGTCAGGGAGCGCTTATATGGCCTGGGTGTCCTTCCATACCTTTAAACACACAATATAGAGGCCAGTGAAATGAATCTGCCCTCTGCTAGGTCTATCAAAAATCAATATACCCTGTGCACTGGCTTGTGTTATTTTAATTAATTGTATTTCCTTCTTAAATATCACCAACTTCCACCTGAACTCAGGGTATGACAAATATAGCCTCTTAAAATTCAATGAAAGTTTGTTAAGAACCAAAATGTTAGGCCTATTTACGGCCAACATGGCTAAATATACTGTAGTTCAAAGAGATGAGTCATTTTATGTATGTTGCTTTCTTTGTCACATGGGGGTGACCCAAGTTAATGATTTGCATGCAATTCTTCCCATCAATCCCTGTCGCGTCTTCTTGCACCCTGGCAGCATACCATAACTTAGATGGCTCACATTGTGACCACATGAAGTAATGGGGGAAGCTTGGTTGAGTATACTACACGTGTGCAAAAAATCTAGCCCAGTTGAAAGCACAGGTGGTTCTTAGTGCTGTTTTACAGCATGTTGCAGAGAGCTGACAGAGATGTATATGGCAAAACATGTACTTGAGCCAGGTATACTGGCCTGTTGTAAATTCACTTTTTAATTTCTGTGATATGTCAGTTTTGTCTCTAGTCAGTCTTTGAGACTTTGCAGTACATCTGACACTTTATTAATTAGGCTGTAGTAATATGTGCTACAATTGCAATTCTGATCATTCTAGTGTAATACAACCAAACCAACCTTCGGCTTTAGAATGTGGCACTATTGCCACATTATACAAGTCAATTAATCATTAATGCTTTTTGAAGGAAAGGAATTCCTTTAAATTGTAAGAAATGCAGCCTGTCACTCCAGAAAATAATATCATTTAAAAGTGTTCAGATTGGTTAATACACCCTGTATAGATTAAATTTTGCTGGAAAATTAAATGACAGAAAGCTATAGGTCCTTTTGCAACACCTATTCTGTCAGTCATGACATTGCCATTCCTTTGCCACATTTAGAAAACATCTTTCACGGTTACCTAATGCAGCTTGTGACACCATGACAAGGTTATCCATAACCCATACCTCACAAAGTGTGATGCTACATATTTAACAGGATGTTAATTGTATGTTTTTCAAATGTCCGGTCCACTTTGATATCATGAGTAAAGCTTTATATGCAACCACTGTAGAATCTACACTCCTACAGCAGCTTTATACAAGCATCTGCAACAAATTTCTTTCATTAAAGAACATTTTGAGAACTCATAATTCTCAAAAATAAATATTACAGATATGGGGGGGGGGGGGGGGGTTTCTCACATAAAATGCAAAAAATAAATAAATAAATAAATAAATAAATAAATAAAAAATCAGTGGTTCTATACTCTTGATGAAGATGAAAATATATGATCTCCTTAGCTGATGCAAGCTACTTTTAACATGTTCTATTGCTACTAGCAAGTCTTGAAAGAACAGAAGAACTAGATCTGTAGGTATTCAGTCAATCCATCACGTCAGAGAGCTCAGAGATTATATTAACATTATATTAATCGGCAACACTGAATGCTTTATGTCTGCGGCCTGATGCAGTTACACCTTTCTGCAAACTTTAGAGCTTGCATGAGATGAACCATAAAATAAGTTGCACTGCTAATAAATTAAGCTTGACAGTTATTGCCATTTTAGAGAGTATATGTTTTCACTGCAGTCCTGCTGCATGAGGCATATACTGTTAGAGATATACTAACCAATAAAGAGATTTGCTTGCTAAAGTGTATGCACATAGCCTGTATGTCATAACAAAAATGATTCGGGATGAAGGGTGAAAATGGAGCATGTTCAAAACCAGTGTGACAAGCAGGCCCCTTTACAGAGGTGTTGAAAGATGTGTTAGTAGTGAATTGTGGTGGAGGTGGTGTCATGCAGATGCCTGTTCGCATTGATGCACTGGAAAAGTGACATCAACATCAACAGTGAAAATGGCTCATTGATGACCAGGGGAGGGCTACACTGTATATAAAGGAGAGCGCCTTCCTAACACGAAAGACTGATCAACAAGTTTGACTTCTTTCCCAGACGGATAGAGTCCTCTAACTACCAGCTCTGACGCACTATTTCTTGGATAGAAGGACACCAGACCTGGTAAGAACGACCAATGAATATGTCTTTAAATAGATGGCTGTAATATACATATATATTTTTGAAAATATACGTAGAAAATACCTCGTCTAACTAATAGTTTAATTTGCTTCAGTTAATCGACATGTTTTCACTGAGGTTCTTGGAAATGTTGGTTCTGGTAATCCTCCTCTGGAGCATCCACACAGAGGCTAAACCACTGAGGTAAACTCTTAAACTTTCTACAGTGAAATATCATCTTTGGAATGAAAATTAATAATGCACAATTAGCTTAAATAATTAACTGATCCTGTAATTCTTCCTTGAGTTGACTGTGTGTGTTTTCTGTTTGTGCAGAAAGAGGACTGTCAGTGAGGTGCAGCTTATGCACAATGTTCGAGAACACAAACAAGTAGGAGAAAGGCAAGACTGGCTCCAGGAAAAGTTGAAGGGAATTATTGTGGCCAGCTCTAAACCACTACATGGAAAAGCAAGAACTATAAAAAATATTTTTCAATATGATGTTTTTGGATCAAAAATTTAAAAAAGTTATACAAAATATGCAAATTCAAGTGATTTAATGTTCAGTATATCTTATGAAACAAAATCCCCATGCATTACTGAAGAATCTGACTATTTTTCCAAGAGTTATTTTAGATGTTTTTTTCTTATTGTTCTTAACTTATTTTAAAATTTTGTCAGATTATTTATTGATTTATTTATGCTTTTATTGTGTTTTTTATTTTATTTTTAATTCTATTTTATTTTTTATTTTTTTCTTGTCTGATAAATGTTTTCCCTCTTTTTTTCCCTTTTTTTACATTCTGTTTTAATGTCATATCAGTAGGATTACAAGTACTACAGTCAATATCTCAGGCCGTCTGGGGAAGAAAAGGTTTTAAAATGTCCTCCTACTCTCCACACCATACACATCACTATTTACAAATGTTGTTTACTGCATATTGTAAAGGACCAATAAGATGGCTAGTCTTACATTTCTTGTGTGTGCTTCTTACATGCGCATCATATGTATGCCTTTATGTAATGACTTTCAGGAGTTATACTGTATGTTTTTCAGTCAGTCCTCTTATAGTCACTAACATGATCTCCTGAGGACTGAGTCAGATTTTCTGCTGGTGATTTTTACCCCTGCTTTAACTTTCTACAACAAATTTCTCTAAAGTGCTCTGCAGAACCTCTCTGATCTCTCTTTGAACTGCTGTACTTCATTCTTACTGTCAGGTATTGATCACTTTTACTGGGTAACTTTGTGAGATGTAACCTATACGACAACTCAACCTACATGCCTTTTGTGTCAGCAATTTCTGGATTGCGTTCGCTAGCTTGACTTTACATAGATTACATACATGGCTTTACATACAATACATTACACAATGTTTAACATATTCTTGGCGCAGGAATAACTCACACTAAGTAATGTTCTTTAAAATTTGCAAAAAATTGTAATATATCTGTCAGATTACAGAATTGATTGATGTTTTGAGTGGCCATACACGAAAATTATTCTAGAAATACTTGATAAAAAGTCATAAGACAAGATCATCAATTTTCAGTCCTAAAGATTAGAATTCAGTTGATGTCTAGTCCCACTTTAATTTTTTTTAAGGTGATTTTACTGACTGATGGCTGCACACATTGCATCATATCATCATATTCAGACTTTTCCAGCCTTGTATACTGTGTGTGTGTGTGTGTGTGTGTGTGTGTGTGTGTGTGTGTGTGTGTGTGTGTGTGTGTGTGTGTGTGTGTGTGTGTGTGTGTGTGTGTGTGTGTGTGTATATTGTTTGCAAATCATAACAGGCTGTTTGACTTGTGTCGAATAAAGGCAAAGCAGAGAGATGTTATGATTGATGGATAAGACATAGATAAGCTCTGATATGTATCCTGTTCGGCTGTTGTGTTGCTCTGTCCTCCAGTCATGTCCTAAAGAGTTGATCTGGCTAATTGACAAGCACCCTTGCTATGACCCTGCATTTACTTTGAATAAGCAACTTTGCTACTACTATAACTATTATCTATATATTAATACTTTAAAATAAAAATGTCTTCTGCAAAGATTTGCTAGTGTGCGGTGTTTTTTTCACATCCAGTTAGAGGCCTTTAAATTAATTGGACAAAGCACCACTATGATATGAGACTACCTACAACTTAACCTAATTTTGTTATTTATTTAACATTGTTTGTTACCATAGCATAACTGTAGGCTGAACTGATACCTGGTTAGATTTATCAACACTTTGTGTTTACTCCTAGTTTTAATTAATCTTTAATCATTTTTTTTGTTATATTCTGCAGTTTTACCTCAAACTGTGCACAATGGAATATGGAAGCTTCTTTCCACCACTAAAGTTGAATAAATAAAAAATAATTAAAAACAAAATCTGCCAGGCAGAGCAAAGTTGAAAGTAAGTAATTATCTCAAAATTTCAAGTCTGGGGAGGTTAAAATTCTGTATTATGTAATTCAAAATTTCGAGATACTAACTTGAAATTTTGACTTATGGATAGAAAAAAATCATTAGTTGAAGAAATAAGCTTCCATAGTAGACAGATCAGTTCAGTGCTAATCAGTGGGAACTGCTGATTATAGAGTCTAAAATAGTGCTATATTTATTATATAATAAATTAATGCACATGTTAATGGGTGTTTTAATTATAAATGCAATTACATTCTTCAATATCTGCTGTCAGTTCTCCACATAAGCTGAGTTACATGTACATGAAAACATATATTTATTTATTTACTTTTATTTATTTATTTTGTACCTTATTTCATATTTCTTTTTCTTTCCTTTTCTCCACGGTTCATTTTGTCTTTTATAGGCTTACAAATATCGGTACTAGTATCTTCACATTTTGGATTTTTTTTCATGAATAAAGGAAACTTTAAAAAAAAAAAGCAATCGCACACGCAACATATCGCGACACTTGAGGGACTCGGTCATCTTTCTTTTGACTTTTTTGAAGAAAAAGAAAAACTTCTTCTATTACCTACTGAAAACAGGTCAGTCACCTGTAGTACATTTAATTTTTCAACTCTTTAACTTTTGAGACACGTTTGATCGGCGAGCGTAGCAATGACTTTGAAATGTAGTTTTAAGTGCGTCAGCACGTCGAGCCGTTAACGGTCGTCACGTCGTACGTCAGCTGGGTGAGTGTTTTGAAAGGAAATGACTGGTTATCTGGCGAGCAAGTGGGATTATACTGCAGCGGAAACCGTAGCCAGCTAGGTAGCTGTTTTTTCCTGTATCTTTCCTGTATCTCACGGTATCAAATCATGTCTATGGACACTCTTGGAGCATGTTTACTAGCCATTCTGCGTCTCGGAAGTTTGTTCTGATATTGTTGTAACGTACCGCTGGTAATACTGCTAATGCTAGTTAGCTAACTAGCTAGCTATGCTAAAATAGCAAAGTCGTCTCACAGCAACGTCGACAACGTTTAATTTGATAACAGCGATAAACCTGACAATCAATCTTTGTTCAACTCAAGCTTGGCTGCACAACCTAGCTTTTTTGTTAACCGACAGCAGCTACCTGTGGATTTTACACGAGGCTGACCAGGGAATTAAACTGACTTGTTGATTTCGCCATTTGTCGAACAGATTATGAACGGTGAAAGATCCAGACCGGGCTACCCCCTGTCCGGGTGATGGCAGCTCGTCTGCCGTCATATGACAGCAACTCCAGTGATACAGAAAACTGGGAACGAAAAACAGCGAGCCGACCGCGCAAACTCTGCAGGCATTCAAGGTGAGCCAGGTGAAAATATATGGAGTTGTAAAGTTCACAGCAACAGTCACATACGCCCTGTTCTAGGGATATCACAAGAGAAAGTATCGGTTTGCTTATGTGTATCTTTTGCATCCGTCCTGCTTTGTATTAACTCATAGGCGTAACCCCTATGAATATAAATTTGGCCTAGCACTTTCCCTGTAACTCAATGATTGCGTGATACTGGAGAGAAGTGTTAGTCCACTGAGAAAATTTTTGAAAATCAAATAATATTGCCTGTTTATGGCAGTATTTAACGTTTTCAATATATGGAAATGTGATGGAGTTGACTTCCCATGGGTTTGAGATTGCCCAAAGGCTCAAACTTACTTTTCACTTATCTTTCACATATTTATCTGTGATGTTAAGTGAATAACACCAGAGGTGAGGGGAGCCACCAGGCTGAAGGAGATCTATCGCTCTTGGTAAGCCTGTGGGACTCCGGAGACAGCCGACAGGTATCGACAGGCCAAGCGGAATGCGGCTCGGGCAGTGGCTGAAGCAAAACTCGGGTGTGGGAGGAGTTCGGAGAGGCCATGAAAAAAGACTTTTGGACTGCCTCGAAGAGATTCTAGTGCTCTACCTGCACTGTGTATAGTGCTGGCGGAGCGCTGCTGACTTCGACTGAGAAAATTGTCAGGCGGTGGAAGGAATACTTTGAGGACCTCCTTAATCCCACTGACACGTCTTCCGAGGAGGAAGCAGAGTCTGGGGATGAGGGGAATGACCCGCCAATTTCCGGAGGCGAGGACACTGAGGCAGTTAAACAACTCCTTGGTGGCAGAGCCCCTGGCGTTGATGAGGTCCGCCCCAAATTCCTGAAGGCTCTGGACGTTGTAGGGCTGTCCTGGTTGACACGCCTCTACAATGTTGCGTGGAGATCAGGGGCAGTACCCCTGGACTGGCAGACCGGGGTGGTGGTCCCCATCTTTAAGAAGGGGGACCGGAGGGTGTGTTCAAACTACAGTGGGATCACATTCCTCAGCCTCCCTGGGAAAGTCTATGCCAGGGTGCTGGAAAGGAGAGTTTGTCTGCTAGTTGAACCTCTGATACAGGAGGAACAATGCGGTTTTTGTCCTGGTCGCGGAACACTGGACCAGCTCTTTATCCTCTCAAGGATACTTGAGGGTGCATGGGAGTTTGCCCAACCAGTCTACATGTGTTTTGTGGACTTGGAGGAGGCATTCGACCGTGTCCTGTGGGAGGTTCTGCGGGAGTATGGGGTGTCTGGCCCGTTGCTACGGGCCATTCGATCCCTATACAACCGTTGCAAGAGCTTGGTTCGCATTGCCGGCAATAAGTCGGACTCGTTCCCGGTGGGTGATGGGCTCCGCCAGGGCTGCCCTTTGTCACCGATTCTGTTCATAATTTTTATGGACAGGAATTCTAGGCGCAGCCAAGTGGCGGAGGGCTTTCACTACGGTGGCCTCAGAATCTCGTCTCTGCTTTTCGCGGATGATGTGGTTCTGTTGGCTTCATCGGGTGAAGGCCTCCAGCTCGCACTGGAACGGTTCCCAGCCAAGTGTGAAGCAGCGGGAATGAGGATCAGCACCTCCAAATCTGAGGCCATGGTTCTCAGCCGGAAAAGGGTGGAGTGCCCACTCCGGGTGGGTCGGGAATGAGTTCCCTCTCCCTGCCAGGTCTGGGCTTCTCTCCTTAGGCTGCTGCCCTGTCCTGGCCCCGGATGAAGATGGATTGATGGATGTTAATAGGGCTGCCATAAACGATTATTTTGATAGTCGACTAGTCACCGATTATTTTTGCGATTAGTCGACTAATCAGATCATCATCCATTAGACGTAAAACTACAGCTTATTGCACCAGCAGCATCTGCTCTTATATAACTATCATTAGCTTACAGCTTTAAGTGTTTAAGGTCTGTGCTAACTAAAAATAAAGACAAGATGATAGTTTATTAAATTTTAATGAAATTTGCAGATTGTTTCGGTGAAGTTTAATAAACTCCTTGCTATCTAAAATATAACAGGACACTGGAGTATATTCTCCAGCATCTCACACTTCTGATAATCAGCTGTCTGCTTGACGTTTATTCAGCTGTGTAAAAACTATAACTTTAATCTCAGACAAACTGATTTACTCAGGAACAAATAAAATACTAAAAAAAAAAAAGCCAAACAATAACATTTTAAGTTATCTAAGTGACTCATATATATTTAACCTGAGTAGCGAAAGACGGCGGTGGGTTTGAAAACGATTTGCGGGGAGTCCGGTGTTCTCACGGCGCTAGTGAGCCTAGCCCCCGGCTCGCTAACGAGCTAGTGGGTAACAGATGTCTCCGAAAACGTCGGAGCGCTTTTGAAAATATGTGGTGTCCTGATAAACTGAGCAGATATTTGAGGTTTACACAGCTACATTCTCGCCTGAAAATATGTTAAACGTTTATTTTGTGACCCAGAAAGAATAATAAGAGTAACATTAAAACTAACTAGCTGCCGCCATTGTTGGAAACTGCGCTGGGCCGCGCTATGAATTCTGGGACACAGCTGCTTCTGCTTCTTCTTCTTCTTCTTCGGGGTTTAACGGTAGCTGACATCCTTGTACATGCAATGCTGCCATCTTCTGTTTCAGTCCGTTATTACACTCTTAAATCCTGCCACTTATTCCTGCGTCTTTTGTGATCTTACAAAGTTTCAAACGACGCGTCGACTATTAAATCAGTCGTCGACGATTTTGATAGTCAACGTAATCGTGACTAGTCGACAAATCGTGGCAGCCCTAGATGTTAAGTGAATATTTACTGAAGTATAACGTGTTCGTGATGACCACATGGAGCTCTGTGTAGCCTTTCCTTACTTTCTTGTTAACTCATCTGCCAGCCTTATCTTTATCTGCTTTATAATTTAGTCTCCTACCTTTTGAAGGCATGTTTCCTGTAGCACTTTAGGTATATAGTTATGACAGTGACTTGGTATTAACTAGCTTAATACATGCCTATGAATTTCTTGGTTATTTCTGGAAATTTGGTGAGCAAAATGAAACTCAAGCTTGAGTATATTTAAACAGTAATTTAAAACATTTTCAACACTGGCCTTGGGATTTTCCATTGTTGGAAGGCCAACATTTTTGGTATGCAGGAAAGCTCTGCAAGTGTATGCTCAGCCCCAGGATTGGGATGTATCTGTGAATGGCTAAAAGGTTAAACAAAACTTTTTTTTTTTTTCCTTTTTCCCTTTCCTTTTTTTTTTTTACCCTGTAGCTCTGCTTCTAATTGTGAATTTTATTCTTTCTCTGATTGTTGTTTTTTTTTAAACACTAAGAAGATTTGGTCTTTGAGAAATTAATGGTTAGCTCTATTGTGTCTTTTTCCCATTTGAATTTTAATCTACTTTTATTTATAACTGCTCATACTGTTTATTTAGAAATGAAATTTCTAAATAAACATAAAATAAGCATGTCAAAACTCTGATTTGATTTTCTTTCAAATTAAATATCAAAGGTAATAGTATCTATATTTGACTGCAATACACAATGTGCGGCTTGTTACTGTTTTATTAAAGTAGAATCTGGTTGGTCTGGTGGTTAGTTTTAAATGTCTTTATGAAGCTTGTTGGCACTACTACAGTTGTTTGTAGGGCAAATGACCTAAGCCAAAAGCTGTGACAGCCATGTTGAGTGAAATGTGTTCCACATTGTGCGTCATAAAACTATGAAATACCAATATCCTCTGGCCTTGAGAAAGGGAGGAGGTGCATTACACATGCTTTTGTGTTTCAAAAGCAGCAGCCAAGCCCGTACGTCTCAAGTGAAGGAAGAACATAGGAAGATGAGCTTACATGGTGCCAGCGGGGGCTGTGACCGCTCACGTGACCGCCGCCGCTCCAGCGATCGCTCCAGGGACTCCTCGCATGAGAGAGAAGGCCAGCTTACCCCTTGCATTCGCAACGTCACATCACCCACCCGCCAGCACAACAGTGGTGAGTGTGCGTGGAAAGAATAGACGGCTTATATGGGTGTCATGTTGGAGTTCTGCAGCTTTTGGCAAGCTCTGTTAAACAGCTGACCAAATTTATCAACTTGCAGCTCAGACATGGTTTAGGTCTCCTGCTTTTGGCTGTGAGCAGATCAAGGCAATGCTTATCCACCTGTGTTTAGACCAAGACCGAGAAGTTTGACTGCCTACATGTCAAATGTTATGAGTGGGACTTTGTGTATATATACAATGTGTATATTGCAAAGAAATACAAAATTCTTTTACAAATCTTAGCTGCAAACTAAAATGTTACTACAAACTAGGCACTTTTTTTCTATCTGGATTTTGATCTTTGATTTGGACATTAAAACCAAAGATGATTTCTCCATGGTGATTCATTCCGCCCGCCCGTCTAGATCGTGATCGAGATGGCGGCTCGTCATCGAGGCCCAGTAGTCCGCGGCCTCAGAGAGTCTCACCCAGCGGTTCCAGCAGCAGTGGGGTGGTGAGCAGTCGCAACAGTAGCTTGTCCAGCACCGAGGGCACTTTCAAAAGCTTGGCAGCTGGAGAAATGGTTTTTGTCTATGAGAATCCTAAGGAAGGGGGAGCCGGTGGCACAGTTGGAAACCGAAACATTCGGACCTCAGAGAGAGTCACTCTGATTGTTGACAACACACGCTTTGTAGTGGATCCTTCTATCTTCACTGCACAGCCCAATACCATGTTGGGCAGGTAAAGTATATTTTAATCCTCGTTATCCTTGTCTTTAGTCATCATAGCTGTAACAACTGAAACTTAAATAAAAATTAAATATTCACGCATATAAGTATAGATCTGTGAGTTGGGGGAATAAATCAAAGTTTCTTTTGCACAGAATGTTTGGATCTGGAAGAGAACATAATTTCACACGGCCCAACGAGAAAGGGGAGTACGAAGTGGCTGAGGGGATTAGCTCAACAGTTTTCAGAGCAATTCTGGTTAGTTTCTCTTTTACATAATCCTTGTATTCATAAATAATTGTGAGGTAAATGTTGGATACACACTTATGCTGAATGATTTTTATCTGTGTCGCATTATTATTAAAAGATATTAAGCTATCGTGGGATCATTTTAGCTCACTGGGTAGAGTAGGCAACCCAAACAATCTGCCCTAAGGCCATCTACTTCCCCTGGTCTTTCTAATCTTCTCTTTACTGTCGAATCACAACGGAGGCTTAAAAAGCTCTGAAAATGTATCATAAATAAATAAAATAACACAATCAAGTCAACAAAAATCTACTTCCTTGCTCTTTTAACCAAACTTAAATATTTTACACAGGGCTATAAAGTCAGTTCTTAACAGGCTGCCTTTATTGCTTTTGTATAAGATGTAACACCAATCTCTGATGTCACAATTTTTAAATATATCAGCATTTGCTCATTAATGCTTCCACAGCAGAATGTAGAAGGAAATTGTGAATAAAACTCCCACTGGGATGTGTTCTTCCAATCTTTGTGGGACATATAACACCTGTTAGCCTTGAGCGACACACTATATTTTCCTTACCTGGATCCCCGTGTGTGTGAGGAGTTGTCTGAGCCTCTGCTGTGAAAGTCTATCAAAGTTCAATGCGGCCAGAGATGACACAAAACAAATGTGCAGTTATTAGTGTTGAATATTTTTTTTGTTTTTGTTTTTTCTACATTGATATTGACTTGTGAATTTTTAATTTTTTCAATTATTTGCGCTGTATGATCAGGATGTTGAATTAATACAGCCCCCACCCCATCCGCATGACCATTACGGATGGGGTCATGTTTAAATTACTTAATTTACTGGTATAGCAGTGTTATTGAAAAATGCATATAATGCCTGAAATTTAGAGTAGTGTACTGGTTCCTATGGTTTACTATCAAGCAGTAATATAAACAGTAGATCATAATACAGATGGTGCTGAAATAAAACTAGTTTTAAACTAAAGTAGTTTTAAATTAAAAAAAATAAATAAATAAACATTATATAATACCCATAATTCAGGTAGAATATTACTCAGCATGGGCTGTTTTGTACTGTCTACATTACATCTAATTAGCGACTGATTGCTCATGTTGAAACTCTTAAGTAGATATATGTTGGAAAATTGAATTTACTTTGCGATATGGTGAGTGAGTAGTACGCAGTTTACTGAGAAAGCTGCAGTTGGTGAGTTCTAAGAAACGTACGATTAGATTAGGCTGCATTTTTGTTGTCTGATTCATCTAAAATGCACCAGAAACCAACCCTGCAGAAAACACTGCTGCAACTATAACACAGTGCGTACCTGCTACAGCCCATTCAGGTATCTGAAGTGTATATGAGGCTGGAATGACAAAGCAAATTTGACTGATCTGAATCTGAGCTTTAATTCACAGTTTGACATTTGCATGGTGTTATCTGCTGCATCTAATTTCCTGCCAAACTGCATGTTACCTTTGGCCTACTAAAAACCCACCTCATAACAGTTCAACAGGCTCAGTAATGGAAGTCTCCTTTAGCATGTGTAACTCTGAAACTGCTGTTAGAAAGCAAACTGAGATTCTGTTACCGGGTTCATTTTTATCAAAAGGGTTTTGATTTTGTTTGTAATTGTATGATTTAAGTTGATGGATAAATGGTGTTTTTAATGATTTCCTCTTTGTGATTTCTCTCTAATTGGCAGGATTACTACAAATCTGGGATAATCCGTTGTCCTGATGGAATCTCTATCCCCGAGTTGCGTGAGGCGTGTGACTATCTATGCATCTCTTTCGACTACAGCACCATCAAATGCAGAGACCTCAGTGAGTATTTCTTCTGGGACACTGAAGCTGTTAGTGTTGCATTAACAGTAGCAGCGCTGAGTATCATTGATCAGGGAGACTGCTCAGTGCCTCGTCACTTTGCAAGGCTTAACAAGATTGCAGCTAATTGATCATAATCACCAACCTGTGAGGATTTCAGATTTTTGGCTTTAAAGAAAAATACAGCTTTTAAGAACAAGCAATTTTCCCTGTACGTGTGTCTAAAACGTAGGATGTTTTATTATTTTTTTTTTTTAAGTCAGCAGGTAATTCTGGTTAATTACTATTTTCTTGTTTGTTTGTTTTTTCTTTTAGAGTTTTAGCCTATAATGAATAGAAAAACAAAATTTCTCAAATCCATATAGTCCTTATTCATGTGAAAGTGAGTTCAGGGCCACAACTTGTTGCATATCATCTATGACATTTCGTCTCCTTTCCTCCTCAACTTTTTGGGGTAAATATGTCTACAAATTTGATTCACGGTCATCTTGAGTGGGTTCTTTAAGGCTTTTCGGTGCACTGCAACACAATAGTGCCTGAAACTGATGGTTGCGAGACTGGACAGACCTTTTCTTCATTAGCACTGAAGATTTTGTAGCGGTACTTTGCTGGAATGGAGGCAAGGAAATGGTTGTTTGCTTACCTGTAAATTATTTGTTTGAATTTAAAACTACAAGTAGTATCCTGATCTGAAAGAAGCATTTTAATTAGGAATTCAGTTTTTATGAAGGCACCTCTGAAATAGCTCTGTGGTGAAAGATAAAGGCTACTTGCATGACAGTAGAGCAGAGGGCCTGTTTTTAGTTGTTTCAGGAGTTACTTGCTTACCTTTGTGCACTTTATAAAGTTTATGCTTATGATGGAAATTTTGAATTTAAAGTCTCACTCTTTGTTAACAGGTGCCCTGATGCATGAGCTGTCCAATGATGGAGCTCGGCGTCAATTTGAGTTTTACCTCGAGGAAATGGTTCTGCCTCTGATGGTGGCCAGCGCCCAGAGCGGAGAGAGGGAATGTCACATTGTAGTCCTTACCGATGATGATGTGGTTGACTGGGATGAAGAATATCCACCACAAATGGGGGAAGAGTATTCACAGAGTGAGTACCCACTAATTCAGAGCGTAGGCACACATCTCGGAGCACAGACGCACAATAAACCACCTTGTTTGTTTTCTCCTTGTAGTTATTTACAGCACAAAACTGTACAGATTCTTCAAGTATATCGAAAACCGAGACGTTGCCAAATCAGTTTTAAAAGAGCGGGGACTGAAGAAAATAAGGCTGGGCATTGAAGGTGAGCTGAATTTTTCAGTATTAAATATTGATGTCCTCTCTTTTTTTCTTTTTCTTTTTTTTTTCCATTCTCATGAGTGGGAGAGAGATGTCTGACCTATATGAACAGTACAGAATATAATGACTCACTGCATACTGCAGATTTATAATTACAGATTTGTTTGGCAGCAAGCAAATTAATGCATAAAATAGCTAACAGCAGATGCCTCTTTGCAATCTGGATGTTATTAGAGTCAGAATCAAACGAATCAACTGTGGTCGGCGTGAGACAAAATATATTTTATTTAATAAAATGATATAATGGTTTTGTACCCAAACTGCTTTGTTCACTCAGTTTAACATCTGCCCAAGTTAATATGCAGTTGGAGTGCAGTATTATGTTCACATACCAGATGTAGACAATAGACATGCTGCTACCTGAATGTTTTTGTATGCTGTGACTGAAAAGACACGCCTAAAGTGGGAAGTCGATCAAACTAGAATAAGGTCATTTAGAGCCCAACACTTGGTAATGCATTGATTCCTTTTAAACAAATGGTCAGTCACATCACGTTCAGGGTGAGCCCCTCGCTTCTGGTGTTTGCTTTTTTGTATTCTGTGTTAACAAAAGTTAGCATAAACTGAGCCACTAGTGTTGTTGTCTCTCTGACAGGTTACCCTACGTATAAAGAGAAAGTCAAGAAAAGACCAGGAGGTCGTCCAGAGGTCATTTACAACTACGTCCAGAGGCCCTTCATCCGCATGTCCTGGGAAAAGGAGGAGGGTAAAAGCCGCCATGTTGATTTCCAGTGCGTAAAGTCCAAGTCGATCACCAACCTAGCAGCAGCAGCAGCTGACATCCCCCAAGATCAGCTGGTGGTGATGCACCCTGGCCCCCAAGTGGATGAACTGGATATCCTGCCTAATCACCCACCTAGTGGGAACCACTACAGCAACAACTACAGCAATGAGCCTGATCCTGATGCACCTTCACCTGCTGTCTGAGGACACGTTGGTCTTCTTTCAATGCCTCTGCCCCTCTCCTACTCTTCTAGTCCTACTCCCAGCATGCTGCAGCATGGAGCGCTAGGGGCACCATAACCATATTGCCTTGACACCTCCTTTGCAGCCTTAGAGCCTCAAGAACCTGGATGACTGTAGGAAAAAAAACACGAGGAACATAAGACTGGTGAAAATAACATTTCACTATTGTTTTCATTTTGGGGTTTTTGTTTTGTTTTTTACTTGACCAAAGGAAGGAATCTATTTTTGTTTGTGGGAAAAAATCTGTAAAAAAATATTATTAGCATTATTATTTACAATATCATTGTATCTTAATTTGATGGTTTTGACTGAGCACTCTTGTGGTGTCACTGTTTTTTCACAGGTTTTATTTCACTGATATCTTAGATTTTGATTCTCTCGGGTGGCCTAACTGCTAAATGGCTTTGATGGGGAAGGATACACAACTAGCTAAGGAGAGATTACATCTTTCTGGTCATGGAGAAAATCTGTTCTCACCACTTAGTCTCATGATCTCCAGTTGAACTCCTCTCAGATGTCTTTGATTCTTGTCATGGGATATGTAGTCATTGGCTGGATCTGATATGTGATGTTTTGCTCCTCCTGCAGCCAAGATATTAAGCAGAACACAGGCTGTTGTGGTCAGAATCTTTTATGTGCAAAGCTTGAAATTGTTGTTTAAAAATAAAACAAAATCATGAAATAAAGATGAACATTTAAAAAATATATATATATACACACAGTACAAAAGTGTGTGTGTGTGTGTGTGTTTGTCTATCTGTATATCTATCTATAGATCTAGATCTATATAGATATATAGATATAGGCAGGTATGTATATTGCATGCCTTATTGTAAAAGCCTAACAGGACCCGGGAGATGTTGCCCTCCAGAGGTAAGACTGACCAGATATGGTTAAATGCTAATGACCATTAAGAAGAAACATTTCTGCTCTATACAATTGGGTCGGAAACACTAAAAATAAATTCAGATTAATAATATAAATTTTTGTAATTATTACATTAAACCACTGATAATTCCAAATTAGATTCAATGTGATACCACAGACTGGTAACAGCAAACTGAACCATATTTAAAAAGCTTGAAGGGCTAAATATAATTTTTGTACTTACTTAAAAAATAAAATGACCTTTCTTCACACTGATATTTTTACTGCAGTTCATATACATATACATTTCCTATTTCATTTCTCCCTGAGTAGAAATGATAGCAAATAGAACCTGATAAGCTATTTAAAAGGAACCCCAACTATTATGACAAGTTACTCTAAATATGTTGCAAATTATCTCCACTACATAAAAACATACTTGAGAATAACTAAAAAAAAAAAAATTGTTATTCATTAAATCTTTGTTGTTTAAAACTATTTTGGAGTCGCGGGAGCGGCCATGTTTTTTCGCACAATGCATTCAGGGATGATGACATGTAGCAGGGGAGATGCAGCAGATTGACCCGGAATTTATACAGAGTTCATTCCCGCCACAATGAAGGGATTTTCCGGAAGTGGTGTCAGATGTTACCTTGGTTACATAGGCCTAATGTAGAGTCGATTTTTTTTGGAAAACTTTATACAATCAGGCAATCTGAGAACAAAGCATGATGTATAGTGCAGCAAAGTCATGCTACATGTAATTAGCAACCACTTTATTAGGTACATCTGTTCCACTATTCATTGCAGTAATCCACAAATCTTATCCTTTTACATCAGCAGCAACTCAAAGCACTTAGGCATGTAAACATCCTCAAGGAAGCCTGCTGAAACCAAACCAAGCCTCAGATGAAGGAATGTGTATTGCTGTTGTTGTCAGATGGCCTGGTGGGAATATTTCATAGGAGTGGGTTTAAAAAAGAATTATAAGATTATACCTTGAATAATGTGATACTGATTCATTAAATGCTGAATTGATTTTTGAATAAATGTGTATTTTGTAAGAATCGCCAGAATCTCAGGTTAAAGCTATTTCAACAACCACTAAACAGCTAAAACAGCAAATGAAAGCAGGTAAACTTTCTTCCACACAAAGATGTAAACACAAAGTGCGGCCCGACACTTCAAAATCTGTGAGTTGTCGGCTCCACACCAGACACGCTGCCAGGGCTGAAAGCCAACATCTCACAGACTCTGAAGCTGCAGGTTTTTTTGTTTTGTTTTTCAAAAATGACCTCCCACAAGAAAGCTTAATTTCTGCCGTTTAATACAGAAAAAATTTAAACGTTTTAAATCATGCCAAATTGCAAAACGCTTAGCTGTGTCGTACAGATGATATTCAGTTGTACATCTCCTTTAAGCCCCAAGATGTTTCCAAACTACAGATTAGACTACATTAGAGGTTGGATGGCTGATAACTTTCTTCAACTTAATGAGGAGAAAATCAAAGTCCTTGTTTGTGCTCCCGATAAATTTGTGCCCAAGATTATGAAAAATTTAGGTCCTCTTGCTACATTTGGCAAATCCTCTAGGGATCTTGGAGTAAACTTTGACTCAGTTGACTTTGGATGCTCATGTTAAATCTCTGGTTTGCTCCTGTTATTATCATTTAAGAAACAGTGTTGTGTCCACTGTGTCATGCTCAGACCTCGAAATTGTCATACATGCATTTCTTTCATCTCATTTGGACTATTGTAATTCTTTGTTCACTTGTTTATGTAATGCCTCGTTGGAACGTCTGCAGGGTGTTCAGAATGCTGCTGCAAGGCTTCTGACCTAGTCTTCCAAGTACTCTCATGTCACACCCCTGCTGATCCAGCTGCAGTGGCTCCCCATTAAATTCAGTCCGCTTTAAGAATATGACTTTGACATTAGGGGCTCTGCATGAACAGGCACCGACATATATCAGAGATCGTTAATATCCATGCATCTCAAACAGGTCCCTAGGATAATGTGATCAGGGCTTGCTTGCTGGTTGTCCATCATACGAGGCTGAAAACAAAAGGTGACAGAGCTTTTGAAACTGTGGCCCCCAGAGTCTGGAACTCTCTCCATTTGAGCTTGGGATCTAGGGACTCACTGGACTCTTTTAAAAAACAGCTAAAAACTCATCTGTTAAAACTTGCTTGTGGTTATTTTTTTGTGTGTGTGTTTTAGTTTCTCTGTAATTTTTATCTTGAAAAGTGCTATACAAATAAAATTTTACTTACTTTGTACTTACTTATTTTGCTATGTATAACGTTAGTTTTTCTGAAAATTCTAAGAAATTTCTTTATTAACAAAGTAAACTAAAAATAGTCTTTATTCTATTTTATAGTTTTAAAATTGGATTACAACATACTTGAACATGATATGATTGTGTTTTCACTGTCGGAGCTGTGGATCCATTGATAGCTTTAGTAATCTGAAAATTATTTATATTTTGATTTTTGTCGTTTTTCATTTGCATTAAGATAGGCCGATGCATGGTGATTCTCTGATGTGTATCTGTTTCTACCTGTGTTGATGCTAGCATGACTAAAGCTAGCCAAGAAGCAGTAAATATGTGAAGCAAAGGAGAAAGATATACTCATCAAATGAACAAAATCATAAGAATATAACACCAGCACTGCAAAATGTAACAAACATATGTTGATATCAAATGGTGTGTTATTTGAACTCTACATGAAACAATGACGCATCTTTTTCTTATAGATTTGTTATTTATTTTTCCCCCAATTGTACAAATTAGTCTGTGTTTGGCCTTAGTGTCCCAGAAATCATATTTATACAAAACTAAATACAACTCGTGAATATGTTTTAAATGGATGTTTCCTCACTTGATGACGAATCATCCATTTACATATTTGCTGAGAACTAAATCTGATGGCACTGAACTTATCAGTGGTTGTTTTAACAAAGCCCCCAAATCCCCTATGAGCAAGCACTTGGCGACAGTGGGGAGGAAAAACTCCCTTTTAACAGGAAGAAACCTCCGACAGAACCAGGCTCAGAAAGGGGTGGCCATCTGTCGCGACCGAGTGGGGTTCAAATCTTCACTGAAATATCAGTTTTATATAAATATGATGTTGAGGCCAAAATACTAATAGGTTCATAGCTCTCACAACTCCTCTGCAAAGGATTTCCCTAAGAGAGAGAAACAGTGGTTATCAAGAACTTGAGCACATTACCTACATATAAATATATGAATAATTATAAATTTGTTGGGTTTTGTTTAACAATGTCAGAAGGAGAGAGGCACTGAGGCACAGTCTTCCGCCCCCCGACGCTCCTGCTGTGCCTCCTCCTTCTGACAGGAACTGCCTACAGAACAAGCATGAATGATGCCTGAGTGGACAAACACAACTCACAAGTTCCTGGCTCTGTCGGCTCCTCTGCAGAGGGTTTCCCTAAGAAGGTGGACCTAGCAGGGTCACCGGGGGACGGGGAGCTGTGCCTCACGGCCCTCACTTCGTCGGAAAAACCCTCATGCAGAGTTCAGAAACTTGTGTGTTGAGTATGTCGCTGTGAGCCTCCACCATTTACTGGTGGGTGCAGCCTGAACTGTCTAGAGACAGACCAGACCAGCTGCACAACACAGACACTTCAAACCTGAGGACAAAAACTAAGAGAACAGAAAAATAAAGGAAACTTAGCTTACAACCATGCAGCGCTACAGGAGACGGCAGCACTGCAGAGGTGAGGACCGGCACCTGTTTGAAAGAGACAAATACACACAAACACACACAACAACAGACGAGAAACAAACACAGAGAGAGGAAAAAGTGGTTATACAGAACTTGAGGACATTACCTACATGTAAATGTATAAATAATTATAAATCTGTTGTGTTTTCTTTAACAATGTCAGAAGGAGAGAGGCACTGAGGCACCGTCTTCCGCCCCCCGACGCTCCTGCTGTGCTTCCTCCTTCTGACAGGAACTGCCTACAGAACAAGCATGAATGATGCCTGAGTGGACAAACACAACTCACAAGTTCCTGGCTCTGTCGGCTCCTCTGCAGAGGGTTTCCCTAAGAAGGTGGACCTAGCAGGGTCACCGGGGGACGGGGAGCTGTGCCTCACGGCCCTCACTTCGTCGGAAAAACCCTCATGCAGAGTTCAGAAACTTGTGTGTTGAGTATGTCGCTGTGAGCCTCCACCATTTACTGGTGGGTGCAGCCTGAACTGTCTAGAGACAGACCAGACCAGCTGCACAACACAGACACTTCAAACCTGAGGACAAAAACTAAGAGAACAGAAAAATAAAGGAAACTTAGCTTACAACCATGCAGCGCTACAGGAGACGGCAGCACTGCAGAGGTGAGGACCGGCACCTGTTTGAAAGAGACAAATACACACAAACACACACAACAACAGACGAGAAACAAACACAGAGAGAGGAAAAAGTGGTTATACAGAACTTGAGGACATTACCTACATGTAAATGTATAAATAATTATAAATCTGTTGTGTTTTCTTTAACAATGTCAGAAGGAGAGAGGCACTGAGGCACCGTCTTCCGCCCCCCGACGCTCCTGCTGTGCCTCCTCCTTCTGACAGGAACTGCCTACAGAACAAGCATGAATGATGCCTGAGTGGACACACACAACTCACAAGTTCCTGGCTCTGTCGGCTCCTCTGCAGAGGGTTTCCCTAAGAAGGTGGACCTAGCAGGGTCACCGGGGGACGGGGAGCTGTGCCTCACGGCCCTCACTTCGTCGGAGAAACCCTCATGCAGAGTTCAGAAACTTGTGTGTTGAGTAAGTCGCTGTGAGCCTCCACCATTTACTGGTGGGTGCAGCCTGAACTGTCTAGAGACAGACCAGACCAGCTGCACAACACAGACACTTCAAACCTGAGGACAAAAACTAAGAGAACAGAAAAATAAAGGAAACTTAGCTTACAACCATGCAGCGCTACAGGAGACGGCAGCACTGCAGAGATGAGGACCGGCACCTGTTTGAAAGAGACAAATACACACAAACACACACAACAACAGACGAGAAACAAACACAGAGAGAGGAAAAAGTGGTTATACAGAACTTGAGGACATTACCTACATGTAAATATATAAATAATTATAAATGTGTTGTTTAACAATGTCAGAAGGAGAGAGGCACTGAGGCACCGTCTTCCGCCCCCCGACGCTCCTGCTGTGCTTCCTCCTTCTGACAGGAACTGCCTACAGAACAAGCATGAATGATG
Organism: Rhamphochromis sp. 'chilingali'; assembly: GCF_963969265.1. Lineage (NCBI taxonomy): Eukaryota > Metazoa > Chordata > Actinopteri > Cichliformes > Cichlidae > Rhamphochromis > Rhamphochromis sp. 'chilingali'. The sequence continues at coordinate 22,740,629 of NC_137933.1, forward strand.
CCTGAGTGGACAAACACAACTCACAAGTTCCTGGCTCTGTCGGCTCCTCTGCAGAGGGTTTCCCTAAGAAGGTGGACCTAGCAGGGTCACCGGGGGACGGGGAGCTGTGCCTCACGGCCCTCACTTCGTCGGAAAAACCCTCATGCAGAGTTCAGAAACTTGTGTGTTGAGTATGTCGCTGTGAGCCTCCACCATTTACTGGTGGGTGCAGCCTGAACTGTCTAGAGACAGACCAGACCAGCTGCACAACACAGACACTTCAAACCTGAGGACAAAAACTAAGAGAACAGAAAAATAAAGGAAACTTAGCTTACAACCATGCAGCGCTACAGGAGACGGCAGCACTGCAGAGGTGAGGACCGGCACCTGTTTGAAAGAGACAAATACACACAACAACAGACGAGAAACAAACACAGAGAGAGGAAAAAGTGGTTATACAGAACTTGAGGACATTACCTACATGTAAATGTATAAATAATTATAAATCTGTTGTGTTTTCTTTAACAATGTCAGAAGGAGTGAGGCACTGAGGCACCGTCTTCCGCCCCCCGACGCTCCTGCTGTGCCTCCTCCTTCTGACAGGAACTGCCTACAGAACAAGCATGAATGATGCCTGAGTGGACACACACAACTCACAAGTTCCTGGCTCTGTCGGCTCCTCTGCAGAGGGTTTCCCTAAGAAGGTGGACCTAGCAGGGTCACCGGGGGACGGGGAGCTGTGCCTCACGGCCCTCACTTCGTCGGAGAAACCCTCATGCAGAGTTCAGAAACTTGTGTGTTGAGTAAGTCGCTGTGAGCCTCCACCATTTACTGGTGGGTGCAGCCTGAACTGTCTAGAGACAGACCAGACCAGCTGCACAACACAGACACTTCAAACCTGAGGACAAAAACTAAGAGAACAGAAAAATAAAGGAAACTTAGCTTACAACCATGCAGCGCTACAGGAGACGGCAGCACTGCAGAGATGAGGACCGGCACCTGTTTGAAAGAGACAAATACACACAAACACACACAACAACAGACGAGAAACAAACACAGAGAGAGGAAAAAGTGGTTATACAGAACTTGAGGACATTACCTACATGTAAATATATAAATAATTATAAATGTGTTGTTTAACAATGTCAGAAGGAGAGAGGCACTGAGGCACCGTCTTCCGCCCCCCGACGCTCCTGCTGTGCTTCCTCCTTCTGACAGGAACTGCCTACAGAACAAGTATGAATGATGCCTGAGTGGACAAACACAACTCACAAGTTCCTGGCTCTGTCGGCTCCTCTGCAGAGGGTTTCCCTAAGAAGGTGGACCTAGCAGGGTCACCGGGGGACGGGGAGCTGTGCCTCACGGCCCTCACTTCGTCGGAAAAACCCTCATGCAGAGTTCAGAAACTTGTGTGTTGAGTATGTCGCTGTGAGCCTCCACCATTTACTGGTGGGTGCAGCCTGAACTGTCTAGAGACAGACCAGACCAGCTGCACAACACAGACACTTCAAACCTGAGGACAAAAACTAAGAGAACAGAAAAATAAAGGAAACTTAGCTTACAACCATGCAGCGCTACAGGAGACGGCAGCACTGCAGAGGTGAGGACCGGCACCTGTTTGAAAGAGACAAATACACACAAACACACACAACAACAGACGAGAAACAAACACAGAGAGAGGAAAAAGTGGTTATACAGAACTTGAGGACATTACCTACATGTAAATGTATAAATAATTATAAATCTGTTGTGTTTTCTTTAACAATGTCAGAAGGAGTGAGGCACTGAGGCACCGTCTTCCGCCCCCCGACGCTCCTGCTGTGCCTCCTCCTTCTGACAGGAACTGCCTACAGAACAAGCATGAATGATGCCTGAGTGGACACACACAACTCACAAGTTCCTGGCTCTGTCGGCTCCTCTGCAGAGGGTTTCCCTAAGAAGGTGGACCTAGCAGGGTCACCGGGGGACGGGGAGCTGTGCCTCACGGCCCTCACTTCGTCGGAGAAACCCTCATGCAGAGTTCAGAAACTTGTGTGTTGAGTATGTCGCTGTGAGCCTCCACCATTTACTGGTGGGTGCAGCCTGAACTGTCTAGAGACAGACCAGACCAGCTGCACAACACAGACACTTCAAACCTGAGGACAAAAACTAAGAGAACAGAAAAATAAAGGAAACTTAGCTTACAACCATGCAGCGCTACAGGAGACGGCAGCACTGCAGAGATGAGGACCGGCACCTGTTTGAAAGAGACAAATACACACAAACACACACAACAACAGACGAGAAACAAACACAGAGAGAGGAAAAAGTGGTTATACAGAACTTGAGGACATTACCTACATGTAAATATATAAATAATTATAAATGTGTTGTTTAACAATGTCAGAAGGAGAGAGGCACTGAGGCACCGTCTTCCGCCCCCCGACGCTCCTGCTGTGCTTCCTCCTTCTGACAGGAACTGCCTACAGAACAAGCATGAATGATGCCTGAGTGGACAAACACAACTCACAAGTTCCTGGCTCTGTCGGCTCCTCTGCAGAGGGTTTCCCTAAGAAGGTGGACCTAGCAGGGTCACCGGGGGACGGGGAGCTGTGCCTCACGGCCCTCACTTCGTCGGAAAAACCCTCATGCAGAGTTCAGAAACTTGTGTGTTGAGTATGTCGCTGTGAGCCTCCACCATTTACTGGTGGGTGCAGCCTGAACTGTCTAGAGACAGACCAGACCAGCTGCACAACACAGACACTTCAAACCTGAGGACAAAAACTAAGAGAACAGAAAAATAAAGGAAACTTAGCTTACAACCATGCAGCGCTACAGGAGACGGCAGCACTGCAGAGGTGAGGACCGGCACCTGTTTGAAAGAGACAAATACACACAAACACACACAACAACAGACGAGAAACAAACACAGAGAGAGGAAAAAGTGGTTATACAGAACTTGAGGACATTACCTACATGTAAATGTATAAATAATTATAAATCTGTTGTGTTTTCTTTAACAATGTCAGAAGGAGTGAGGCACTGAGGCACCGTCTTCCGCCCCCCGACGCTCCTGCTGTGCCTCCTCCTTCTGACAGGAACTGCCTACAGAACAAGCATGAATGATGCCTGAGTGGACACACACAACTCACAAGTTCCTGGCTCTGTCGGCTCCTCTGCAGAGGGTTTCCCTAAGAAGGTGGACCTAGCAGGGTCACCGGGGGACGGGGAGCTGTGCCTCACGGCCCTCACTTCGTCGGAGAAACCCTCATGCAGAGTTCAGAAACTTGTGTGTTGAGTATGTCGCTGTGAGCCTCCACCATTTACTGGTGGGTGCAGCCTGAACTGTCTAGAGACAGACCAGACCAGCTGCACAACACAGACACTTCAAACCTGAGGACAAAAACTAAGAGAACAGAAAAATAAAGGAAACTTAGCTTACAACCATGCAGCGCTACAGGAGACGGCAGCACTGCAGAGATGAGGACCGGCACCTGTTTGAAAGAGACAAATACACACAAACACACACAACAACAGACGAGAAACAAACACAGAGAGAGGAAAAAGTGGTTATACAGAACTTGAGGACATTACCTACATGTAAATATATAAATAATTATAAATGTGTTGTTTAACAATGTCAGAAGGAGAGAGGCACTGAGGCACCGTCTTCCGCCCCCCGACGCTCCTGCTGTGCTTCCTCCTTCTGACAGGAACTGCCTACAGAACAAGTATGAATGATGCCTGAGTGGACAAACACAACTCACAAGTTCCTGGCTCTGTCGGCTCCTCTGCAGAGGGTTTCCCTAAGAAGGTGGACCTAGCAGGGTCACCGGGGGACGGGGAGCTGTGCCTCACGGCCCTCACTTCGTCGGAAAAACCCTCATGCAGAGTTCAGAAACTTGTGTGTTGAGTATGTCGCTGTGAGCCTCCACCATTTACTGGTGGGTGCAGCCTGAACTGTCTAGAGACAGACCAGACCAGCTGCACAACACAGACACTTCAAACCTGAGGACAAAAACTAAGAGAACAGAAAAATAAAGGAAACTTAGCTTACAACCATGCAGCGCTACAGGAGACGGCAGCACTGCAGAGGTGAGGACCGGCACCTGTTTGAAAGAGACAAATACACACAAACACACACAACAACAGACGAGAAACAAACACAGAGAGAGGAAAAAGTGGTTATACAGAACTTGAGGACATTACCTACATGTAAATGTATAAATAATTATAAATCTGTTGTGTTTTCTTTAACAATGTCAGAAGGAGAGAGGCACTGAGGCACCGTCTTCCGCCCCCCGACGCTCCTGCTGTGCCTCCTCCTTCTGACAGGAACTGCCTACAGAACAAGCATGAATGATGCCTGAGTGGACACACACAACTCACAAGTTCCTGGCTCTGTCGGCTCCTCTGCAGAGGGTTTCCCTAAGAAGGTGGACCTAGCAGGGTCACCGGGGGACGGGGAGCTGTGCCTCACGGCCCTCACTTCGTCGGAGAAACCCTCATGCAGAGTTCAGAAACTTGTGTGTTGAGTAAGTCGCTGTGAGCCTCCACCATTTACTGGTGGGTGCAGCCTGAACTGTCTAGAGACAGACCAGACCAGCTGCACAACACAGACACTTCAAACCTGAGGACAAAAACTAAGAGAACAGAAAAATAAAGGAAACTTAGCTTACAACCATGCAGCGCTACAGGAGACGGCAGCACTGCAGAGATGAGGACCGGCACCTGTTTGAAAGAGACAAATACACACAAACACACACAACAACAGACGAGAAACAAACACAGAGAGAGGAAAAAGTGGTTATACAGAACTTGAGGACATTACCTACATGTAAATATATAAATAATTATAAATGTGTTGTTTAACAATGTCAGAAGGAGAGAGGCACTGAGGCACCGTCTTCCGCCCCCCGACGCTCCTGCTGTGCTTCCTCCTTCTGACAGGAACTGCCTACAGAACAAGCATGAATGATGCCTGAGTGGACAAACACAACTCACAAGTTCCTGGCTCTGTCGGCTCCTCTGCAGAGGGTTTCCCTAAGAAGGTGGACCTAGCAGGGTCACCGGGGGACGGGGAGCTGTGCCTCACGGCCCTCACTTCGTCGGAAAAACCCTCATGCAGAGTTCAGAAACTTGTGTGTTGAGTATGTCGCTGTGAGCCTCCACCATTTACTGGTGGGTGCAGCCTGAACTGTCTAGAGACAGACCAGACCAGCTGCACAACACAGACACTTCAAACCTGAGGACAAAAACTAAGAGAACAGAAAAATAAAGGAAACTTAGCTTACAACCATGCAGCGCTACAGGAGACGGCAGCACTGCAGAGGTGAGGACCGGCACCTGTTTGAAAGAGACAAATACACACAACAACAGACGAGAAACAAACACAGAGAGAGGAAAAAGTGGTTATACAGAACTTGAGGACATTACCTACATGTAAATGTATAAATAATTATAAATCTGTTGTGTTTTCTTTAACAATGTCAGAAGGAGTGAGGCACTGAGGCACCGTCTTCCGCCCCCCGACGCTCCTGCTGTGCCTCCTCCTTCTGACAGGAACTGCCTACAGAACAAGCATGAATGATGCCTGAGTGGACACACACAACTCACAAGTTCCTGGCTCTGTCGGCTCCTCTGCAGAGGGTTTCCCTAAGAAGGTGGACCTAGCAGGGTCACCGGGGGACGGGGAGCTGTGCCTCACGGCCCTCACTTCGTCGGAGAAACCCTCATGCAGAGTTCAGAAACTTGTGTGTTGAGTAAGTCGCTGTGAGCCTCCACCATTTACTGGTGGGTGCAGCCTGAACTGTCTAGAGACAGACCAGACCAGCTGCACAACACAGACACTTCAAACCTGAGGACAAAAACTAAGAGAACAGAAAAATAAAGGAAACTTAGCTTACAACCATGCAGCGCTACAGGAGACGGCAGCACTGCAGAGATGAGGACCGGCACCTGTTTGAAAGAGACAAATACACACAAACACACACAACAACAGACGAGAAACAAACACAGAGAGAGGAAAAAGTGGTTATACAGAACTTGAGGACATTACCTACATGTAAATATATAAATAATTATAAATGTGTTGTTTAACAATGTCAGAAGGAGAGAGGCACTGAGGCACCGTCTTCCGCCCCCCGACGCTCCTGCTGTGCTTCCTCCTTCTGACAGGAACTGCCTACAGAACAAGTATGAATGATGCCTGAGTGGACAAACACAACTCACAAGTTCCTGGCTCTGTCGGCTCCTCTGCAGAGGGTTTCCCTAAGAAGGTGGACCTAGCAGGGTCACCGGGGGACGGGGAGCTGTGCCTCACGGCCCTCACTTCGTCGGAAAAACCCTCATGCAGAGTTCAGAAACTTGTGTGTTGAGTATGTCGCTGTGAGCCTCCACCATTTACTGGTGGGTGCAGCCTGAACTGTCTAGAGACAGACCAGACCAGCTGCACAACACAGACACTTCAAACCTGAGGACAAAAACTAAGAGAACAGAAAAATAAAGGAAACTTAGCTTACAACCATGCAGCGCTACAGGAGACGGCAGCACTGCAGAGGTGAGGACCGGCACCTGTTTGAAAGAGACAAATACACACAAACACACACAACAACAGACGAGAAACAAACACAGAGAGAGGAAAAAGTGGTTATACAGAACTTGAGGACATTACCTACATGTAAATGTATAAATAATTATAAATCTGTTGTGTTTTCTTTAACAATGTCAGAAGGAGTGAGGCACTGAGGCACCGTCTTCCGCCCCCCGACGCTCCTGCTGTGCCTCCTCCTTCTGACAGGAACTGCCTACAGAACAAGCATGAATGATGCCTGAGTGGACACACACAACTCACAAGTTCCTGGCTCTGTCGGCTCCTCTGCAGAGGGTTTCCCTAAGAAGGTGGACCTAGCAGGGTCACCGGGGGACGGGGAGCTGTGCCTCACGGCCCTCACTTCGTCGGAGAAACCCTCATGCAGAGTTCAGAAACTTGTGTGTTGAGTATGTCGCTGTGAGCCTCCACCATTTACTGGTGGGTGCAGCCTGAACTGTCTAGAGACAGACCAGACCAGCTGCACAACACAGACACTTCAAACCTGAGGACAAAAACTAAGAGAACAGAAAAATAAAGGAAACTTAGCTTACAACCATGCAGCGCTACAGGAGACGGCAGCACTGCAGAGATGAGGACCGGCACCTGTTTGAAAGAGACAAATACACACAAACACACACAACAACAGACGAGAAACAAACACAGAGAGAGGAAAAAGTGGTTATACAGAACTTGAGGACATTACCTACATGTAAATATATAAATAATTATAAATGTGTTGTTTAACAATGTCAGAAGGAGAGAGGCACTGAGGCACCGTCTTCCGCCCCCCGACGCTCCTGCTGTGCTTCCTCCTTCTGACAGGAACTGCCTACAGAACAAGCATGAATGATGCCTGAGTGGACAAACACAACTCACAAGTTCCTGGCTCTGTCGGCTCCTCTGCAGAGGGTTTCCCTAAGAAGGTGGACCTAGCAGGGTCACCGGGGGACGGGGAGCTGTGCCTCACGGCCCTCACTTCGTCGGAAAAACCCTCATGCAGAGTTCAGAAACTTGTGTGTTGAGTATGTCGCTGTGAGCCTCCACCATTTACTGGTGGGTGCAGCCTGAACTGTCTAGAGACAGACCAGACCAGCTGCACAACACAGACACTTCAAACCTGAGGACAAAAACTAAGAGAACAGAAAAATAAAGGAAACTTAGCTTACAACCATGCAGCGCTACAGGAGACGGCAGCACTGCAGAGGTGAGGACCGGCACCTGTTTGAAAGAGACAAATACACACAAACACACACAACAACAGACGAGAAACAAACACAGAGAGAGGAAAAAGTGGTTATACAGAACTTGAGGACATTACCTACATGTAAATGTATAAATAATTATAAATCTGTTGTGTTTTCTTTAACAATGTCAGAAGGAGTGAGGCACTGAGGCACCGTCTTCCGCCCCCCGACGCTCCTGCTGTGCCTCCTCCTTCTGACAGGAACTGCCTACAGAACAAGCATGAATGATGCCTGAGTGGACACACACAACTCACAAGTTCCTGGCTCTGTCGGCTCCTCTGCAGAGGGTTTCCCTAAGAAGGTGGACCTAGCAGGGTCACCGGGGGACGGGGAGCTGTGCCTCACGGCCCTCACTTCGTCGGAGAAACCCTCATGCAGAGTTCAGAAACTTGTGTGTTGAGTATGTCGCTGTGAGCCTCCACCATTTACTGGTGGGTGCAGCCTGAACTGTCTAGAGACAGACCAGACCAGCTGCACAACACAGACACTTCAAACCTGAGGACAAAAACTAAGAGAACAGAAAAATAAAGGAAACTTAGCTTACAACCATGCAGCGCTACAGGAGACGGCAGCACTGCAGAGATGAGGACCGGCACCTGTTTGAAAGAGACAAATACACACAAACACACACAACAACAGACGAGAAACAAACACAGAGAGAGGAAAAAGTGGTTATACAGAACTTGAGGACATTACCTACATGTAAATATATAAATAATTATAAATGTGTTGTTTAACAATGTCAGAAGGAGAGAGGCACTGAGGCACCGTCTTCCGCCCCCCGACGCTCCTGCTGTGCTTCCTCCTTCTGACAGGAACTGCCTACAGAACAAGTATGAATGATGCCTGAGTGGACAAACACAACTCACAAGTTCCTGGCTCTGTCGGCTCCTCTGCAGAGGGTTTCCCTAAGAAGGTGGACCTAGCAGGGTCACCGGGGGACGGGGAGCTGTGCCTCACGGCCCTCACTTCGTCGGAAAAACCCTCATGCAGAGTTCAGAAACTTGTGTGTTGAGTATGTCGCTGTGAGCCTCCACCATTTACTGGTGGGTGCAGCCTGAACTGTCTAGAGACAGACCAGACCAGCTGCACAACACAGACACTTCAAACCTGAGGACAAAAACTAAGAGAACAGAAAAATAAAGGAAACTTAGCTTACAACCATGCAGCGCTACAGGAGACGGCAGCACTGCAGAGGTGAGGACCGGCACCTGTTTGAAAGAGACAAATACACACAAACACACACAACAACAGACGAGAAACAAACACAGAGAGAGGAAAAAGTGGTTATACAGAACTTGAGGACATTACCTACATGTAAATGTATAAATAATTATAAATCTGTTGTGTTTTCTTTAACAATGTCAGAAGGAGTGAGGCACTGAGGCACTGTCTTCCGCCCCCCGACGCTCCTGCTGTGCCTCCTCCTTCTGACAGGAACTGCCTACAGAACAAGCATGAATGATGCCTGAGTGGACACACACAACTCACAAGTTCCTGGCTCTGTCGGCTCCTCTGCAGAGGGTTTCCCTAAGAAGGTGGACCTAGCAGGGTCACCGGGGGACGGGGAGCTGTGCCTCACGGCCCTCACTTCGTCGGAGAAACCCTCATGCAGAGTTCAGAAACTTGTGTGTTGAGTATGTCGCTGTGAGCCTCCACCATTTACTGGTGGGTGCAGCCTGAACTGTCTAGAGACAGACCAGACCAGCTGCACAACACAGACACTTCAAACCTGAGGACAAAAACTAAGAGAACAGAAAAATAAAGGAAACTTAGCTTACAACCATGCAGCGCTACAGGAGACGGCAGCACTGCAGAGGTGAGGACCGGCACCTGTTTGAAAGAGACAAATACACACAAACACACACAACAACAGACGAGAAACAAACACAGAGAGAGGAAAAAGTGGTTATACAGAACTTGAGGACATTACCTACATGTAAATATATAAATAATTATAAATTTGTTGTTTAACAATGTCAGAAGGAGAGAGGCACTGAGGCACCGTCTTCCGCCCCCCGACGCTCCTGCTGCGCCTCCTCCTTCTGACAGGAACTGCCTACAGAACAAGCATGAATGATGCCTGAGTGGACAAACACAACTCACAAGTTCCTGGCTCTGTCGGCTCCTCTGCAGAGGGTTTCCCTAAGAAGGTGGACCTAGCAGGGTCACCGGGGGACGGGGAGCTGTGCCTCACGGCCCTCACTTCGTCGGAGAAACCCTCATGCAGAGTTCAGAAACTTGTGTGTTGAGTATGTCGCTGTGAGCCTCCACCATTTACTGGTGGGTGCAGCCTGAACTGTCTAGAGACAGACCAGACCAGCTGCACAACACAGACACTTCAAACCTGAGGACAAAAACTAAGAGAACAGAAAAATAAAGGAAACTTAGCTTACAACCATGCAGCGCTACAGGAGACGGCAGCACTGCAGAGATGAGGACCGGCACCTGTTTGAAAGAGACAAATACACACAAACACACACAACAACAGACGAGAAACAAACACAGAGAGAGGGAAAAGTGGTTATACAGAACTTGAGGACATTACCTACATGTAAATGTATAAATAATTATAAATCTGTTGTGTTTTCTTTAACAATGTCAGAAGGAGAGAGGCACTGAGGCACCGTCTTCCGCCCCCCGACGCTCCTGCTGCGCCTCCTCCTTCTGACAGGAACTGCCTACAGAACAAGCATGAATGATGCCTGAGTGGACAAACACAACTCACAAGTTCCTGGCTCTGTCGGCTCCTCTGCAGAGGGTTTCCCTAAGAAGGTGGACCTAGCAGGGTCACCGGAGGACGGGGAGCTGTGCCTCACGGCCCTCACTTCGTCGGAGAAACCCTCATGCAGAGTTCAGAAACTTGTGTGTTGAGTATGTCGCTGTGAGCCTCCACCATTTACTGGTGGGTGCAGCCTGAACTGTCTAGAGACAGACCAGACCAGCTGCACAACACAGACACTTCAAACCTGAGGACAAAAACTAAGAGAACAGAAAAAGGAAAGGAAACTTAGCTTACAACCATGCAGCGCTACAGGAGACGGCAGCACTGCAGAGGTGAGGACCGGCACCTGTTTGAAAGAGACAAATACACACAAACACACACAACAACAGACGAGAAACAAACACAGAGAGAGGAAAAAGTGGTTATACAGAACTTGAGGACATTACCTACATGTAAATGTATAAATAATTATAAATCTGTTGTGTTTTCTTTAACAATGTCAGAAGGAGTGAGGCACTGAGGCACCGTCTTCCGCCCCCCGACGCTCCTGCTGTGCCTCCTCCTTCTGACAGGAACTGCCTACAGAACAAGCATGAATGATGCCTGAGTGGACACACACAACTCACAAGTTCCTGGCTCTGTCGGCTCCTCTGCAGAGGGTTTCCCTAAGAAGGTGGACCTAGCAGGGTCACCGGGGGACGGGGAGCTGTGCCTCACGGCCCTCACTTCGTCGGAGAAACCCTCATGCAGAGTTCAGAAACTTGTGTGTTGAGTATGTCGCTGTGAGCCTCCACCATTTACTGGTGGGTGCAGCCTGAACTGTCTAGAGACAGACCAGACCAGCTGCACAACACAGACACTTCAAACCTGAGGACAAAAACTAAGAGAACAGAAAAATAAAGGAAACTTAGCTTACAACCATGCAGCGCTACAGGAGACGGCAGCACTGCAGAGATGAGGACCGGCACCTGTTTGAAAGAGACAAATACACACAAACACACACAACAACAGACGAGAAACAAACACAGAGAGAGGAAAAAGTGGTTATACAGAACTTGAGGACATTACCTACATGTAAATATATAAATAATTATAAATTTGTTGTTTAACAATGTCAGAAGGAGAGAGGCACTGAGGCACCGTCTTCCGCCCCCCGACGCTCCTGCTGTGCCTCCTCCTTCTGACAGGAACTGCCTACAGAACAAGCATGAATGATGCCTGAGTGGACACACACAACTCACAAGTTCCTGGCTCTGTCGGCTCCTCTGCAGAGGGTTTCCCTAAGAAGGTGGACCTAGCAGGGTCACCGGGGGACGGGGAGCTGTGCCTCACGGCCCTCACTTCGTCGGAAAAACCCTCATGCAGAGTTCAGAAACTTGTGTGTTGAGTATGTCGCTGTGAGCCTCCACCATTTGCTGGTGGGTGCAGCCTGAACTGTCTAGAGACAGACCAGACCAGCTGCACAACACAGACACTTCAAACCTGAGAACAAAAACTAAGAGAACAGAAAAAGGAAAGGAAACTTAGCTTACAACCATGCAACGCTACAGGAGACGGCAGCACTGCAGAGATGAGGACCGGCACCTGTTTGAAAGAGACAAATACACACAAACACACACAACAACAGACGAGAAACAAACACAGAGAGAGGAAAAAGTGGTTATACAGAACTTGAGGACATTACCTACATGTAAATATATAAATAATTATAAATATAACAAAGAAATAAGAAAGAAAACGTTGCTTCAAACCATGCAGGATTACAGGAGACGGCAGCTGTCTAGAGGTGAGTTTGTGTGATTCTTTTTCTGTCAGTGAACAACCTAAAAACAGGAAAAAAGAAAGAAAACTTACCTTCGAAATCTGTAGGGTTGTTTCCTCTGAGACATGTTGGAGTCTGTAAACAGCTACTCCAAAAAGGATCCAGGTGTTTCAAAATACTTCTTTGGTGAACGTTTCAATTCTGCTAACATAAATGCTGCAACTAATGAACTAAAATTCATTGCTTTTCACCCCTATTTATAGACTTTTGCGGATCAACGCATCAAAGCATCAAAGGACCAAATTTGTTGTAAGATTCTAAATATATGTGACGCCATCATCCTGTAAGCTTTGGAGCGTGATGTCACAGGGGCGGGCCACGCCCCCCGCCGCCATGACAGTAGGCCAGACTAAGGATACAGCTGCAGCTACGGTTCGTTAGCAGGGAGTTAGCTCGCTAGCTTCTATCTAAATACAATATAGCATGTCCTGACTGCGGGTTTTGGAAACAAATTAAAACGTACAGCTCTGCTATCACTTCCAGCATAAATGAAGACCGAAAACTAAACAGCAGTGACGTTTGTAGGGTTACTGAAGTTGGGCTAGCTGGTATATAATGATGTGCTATGTGACCGCTAGCGACACAGCTATGTTAGCATAATATAAACAAGCTAACTTTTTTTCCACTCGATAAAAATTAACGTGAGTGTTCTCGGTGGTCAGGAACAAATATGGCAGGATGACATTTTAAAACAAAGTAATTCAGAGTTGAATTTGCAGGACGGATGTGACTAGGGTTGCCAACCGTCCCTTAAAAAACGGAATCGTCCCGTATTTAGAAACAAAAGTACACGTCCCGTATTGAGCTAATAAGGGACGCACTTTGTCCCGTAATACAGTGAGAATCAAAAGTAGTCTATAACTTTTAATGGAATTAACACTTTGTTTGAAAACATAATTCCCAGCCCCTCTCCTGCTTTGTGACCAATGAGCTGACAGCACACTTATGACAATTCGAGTATGACAAGTCAGATTACCGCTCATCTCATTGGTTGAGGAAAGGTCGCTTACGGAGAAAATACCGGAAGACAACCGATGACCACAACAACAAGCATGGCCAACAGGGAAACAAACGCCGACACTGCGGTGCAAGTCTCGGACGGCACACTGTGCGTCCATAAAATGAAGGTTATAACAGAAAATCTGTCGCTCGCTCTCTCTGTCTTTCACTCACACAGACACACCACCACATCAACTTTGCTAAATTGCTAATGAAAAACATTGATCAGGCAGCTGTGATTGAGCAGCAATGTAAATCCAACTATTTTCACGGTTGTTGTGGTCGTGATAATTTTGTGATGCCACATGGAAAAGGCTCGGATGAGCTTTCCAAAGTTCTACAAGTTGTGCCTCCATCGCTTGTGTCCAGATCACACGCTGCACAGCTGTGCTGCAACGTCTTTTTCACCGACGTTTACGTGTTTGCGCGTGAGCAGCTGCGGTGACACCCTCACGAGCGATTGATGATCGGGAGCTGGTCGTGAGGTGTTAATCGCTTCTCGTTACCCCACGTATACTACACGACGCACGATGAAGGCCAAAATCGGGCTGATCACCAAATCGGTCGCACGACTCAAAAATCGGCTCAAAATGGGCCAAAAATCGCACAGTGTGAGCCCAGCATTAGAGCAGCAATGTTTGTTCGCTCAGAGAAAGAAAAAAAAAGGCTGCAAAAGTACAGGGAAGAATGGGAAAAGGAAAACACCTGGCTGGAAAAGTGCACTATAAAGCGCACTGCACTGTGTGCTGGCGCACTTTTTCCATAGGCATGCTTCTATTGGTGGGCACATGAAGAACATGAGGGGCATGAAAGCTCGGGGAACCCTTTACCAATTTTTTGTCCGCCAGGCCACGGCAGAAGCAGATATGGTATGTAAACACTGGTTTGTTTTTTTTAAACCCTCTGGTTAAGGTAATATGGGCATGTGCAGTGAATATCAGGGCTATGTGGCCAGAAGTGTAATAATATAATTTATTTTGTGTAATAAACAACTGCAAGGATAGATGATTACAACAAATAGATCACTAATACATAAAAGTAATACATAGATGAATAATGATGATGAGTTAAGATGCGTAATCATGGGAACAAGTGGGTTTACAAACAGGAGCAGCTGATTAGCATTAGAAAAGCTGAAATAATACCTCAACTGAAGCCAACTGTACTAAATGCACTAAATGTGCACTGTTACAAGAATATTTTTCGTTCTATTGCTTTCTATTAATTTATATAATTTTAAGTTAAGTAGGACAGAGTTCTTTTAAAGAAAGATTTACTTATATTCTCAAAAGTTAAGCATGACAGGCTTCTGTTTAAGAAAGAGACCTGTTTTACTGTGTTAATGTTGTCATTGTGAGCTAAAAATAAATGGCTAAATGATCATTTGTTTCCCATATGGTCATATCACAAAGAATATGCATCTGCTTAAATCAAGTTCAAGTCAAATGGTTAAAAAATAATTTCACACACAAAAAAAGAGCTACCACACTGGGAAGGGTGAAGACAACTGGGTTGCCCGGCCCTGGCCACAAGGTGTCCCTTATTTATTTTTCAGGGAGTTGGCAACCCTAGATGTGACTCAGCTTTCACTGAAACATGAATAGTAACCAACTAACTTAGAGGCTGCCAGAGTGGTTTTGATGCCCCAAATCATTATTGTCTCTTCATTAACAGAAATAAGAATGGCAGGATGCTGTAAAAGGACCAAACTTCAGCCAGCTGAACAACTGAGATAATCCATCCACAATACGAGGTTAGTCATTCATATACTGCTGCATGGGCTGGGCTGTAGTTACATCCTAAGGTTTTAAAAACTGAGCTTAAATAAATGATTAGCGGTAATAAAAGCCGAGGGAGGTCAACAGGGATCACTGACTGTTTTAGGAGCTTTTTGAGATCAAATAGAAGAAAATACATAACATTAAACATGTTAACAGCACAAAAGCCATATTAAACGCAGACTACTTTAGACCCGGAAGTAGGATTCGTCGCGTCATCACTGAACAACCGGATTAAAAGGCTTTTAGTGTTTGTTTGTTTTTCCAATGCGCTGCAGTCATAGATAATGAGATAAAACATGCTAATGTGTGATGCTGCTGCTGTAATTTATGCACATTTCTGCTGCCAAACAATAATTCCAGCAAAAATTTAAGTAGGTATGACGGTTTGCCACTTAACTTTGCCCATCAGAGTATGTTTGTAGCTGATATTCATAAAGCCAGTACGGTTTGACACTTCTTTTTACCCACTAAAGTGTGCTTGTAGGTCACATTCACAAAGGTAGCATGTTTTGGCACACAATTCTTCCTGTCAGAGTATGCTTCTAGTTATCAGAATCAGAATCGTGTTTATTGGCCAAGTATATGTGCAGACACATACAGGGAATTTGGTTCCGGTAGATGGTGGCTCTCAAGCACAGCAATGTAAATCACTCTCTCTCTCACACACACACACACACACACACACACACACACACACACACACACACACACACACACACACACACACACACACACACACACACGTCTATATATACACATTACACATACATACACAAAGCTGTGTAAACCAACTATAAATAACGGATCTAAACTTATATACATAAAATACAGAAATGAATGAGGTGGAATGAATACTACAAAATGTACATAAGGTGCAGCTGCAGTCTGGCAGTGGGAGCAGTGTGACAGGTCAACTGTTAAGAAGGGAGATGGCGAGGGAAAAGAAACTGTTCCTGTGTCGGGTGGTCCTGGTCTGCAGGCTTCTGTACTGTCTGCCAGAGGGCAGCAGATCAAAAAGTCTGTGTCCAGGGTGTGAGGGGTCTGTGATGATTTTCCCTGCCCATTTCCTGGTTCTTGAGAGGTACAGATCCTGGATGGAGGGCAGGGGGGCGCCGATGATCCTTTCTGCTGCCCGTACAGTCCGCTGCAGTCTGCTCCTGTCCTGTTTAGTGGCTGCTCCATACCAGACTGTGATGGAGGAGCACAGGACAGACTCAATGACCGCAGTGTAGAACTGGATCAGCAGCTCCTGTGGAAGACTGTACTTCCCCAGTTGTCTCAGGAAGTACATCCTCTGCTGGGTCTTTTTGAGGATGACGTTGATGTTGGTCTCCCACTTCAGGTCCTGGGAGATGGTTGTACCCAGGAACTTGAAGGTCTTCACAGTCGACACAGGGCTGTCTGATATGGTGAGGGGGAGCAGAGTTGAGGGATGTCTCCTGAAGTCCACTGTCATCTCTACAGTCTTAAGAGTGTTCAGCTCCAGATTGTGCTGACTGCACCAGATTACCAGCCGCTCAACTTCCTGCCGGTATGCAGACTCATCACCATCTTGAATGAGGCCAATGACAGTGGTGTCATATGCAAACTTTAGGAGTTTGACAGCCGAGTTCTTGGAGGTGCAGTCGTTAGTGTAGAGGGAGAACAGTAGTGGTGAGAGGACACATCCTTGAGGGGCACCAATACTGAGGGACCGGGTTTCAGAGGTGATCTCCCCCAGCCTCACTTGTTGCTTTCTGTCTGTCAGGAAGCTGGTGATCCACTGACAGGTAGCTGGTGACACGCTGAGCTGGGAGAGTTTGGAGGAAAGAAGTTCAGGCACAATGGTGTTAAAAGCTGAACTAAAGTCCACAAACAGGACCCTGGCATAAGTTCCCGGGTGGTCAAGGTGTTGCAGGATGTAATGCAGCCCCATGTTCACTGCATCATCCACCGACCTGTTTGCCCGGTAGGCAAACTGCAGAGGGTCCAGCTGGTGGCCTGTAATGTCTTTCAGATGGGCTAACACCAGTCGTTCGAAGGATTTTATGACC
This sequence comes from Rhamphochromis sp. 'chilingali', assembly GCF_963969265.1. Taxonomy (NCBI): domain Eukaryota; kingdom Metazoa; phylum Chordata; class Actinopteri; order Cichliformes; family Cichlidae; genus Rhamphochromis; species Rhamphochromis sp. 'chilingali'. The sequence continues at coordinate 22,757,783 of NC_137933.1, forward strand.
ACAGACGTCAAGGCGACAGGTCTGTAGTCATTCAAGTCCTGTGATGGTGGGTAGGGCTGCTCAATTAATCGAATTTTAATCACGATTACGATCTGGGCTTTCAACGATCATTAAAAATGACTGAGCCGATTATTAGCCCCTCCCTAATTTATCCGCGACACCTTAAAGGCCGGTCCGTGAAAATATTGTCGGGCATAAACCGGTCCGTGGCGCAAAAAAGGTTGGAGACCGCTGATTAAGAGGACCCGAGGGAAGCTTGGAAAGCTAAGCAGAAGTTATTTGGAGAGTGACTGCCGTTGGTTGAAAAGAGAGTTTAAAAAAAAAAAAACTTCAGTGGTGTTGCACACTATTTTATATTATTTTTTTAAAGTCATTGTTAACCCTTTAAAGCCGGTCAGAGCAGCACGCTCCGTTTTGCGTAACTATTTTTAAATCCCTGTAGAACCTGGACCGTGTAAGCTAGCGCAATAATTTGTTTTGCATATGAAACCGGAGGAGTTGTACTTACATCTGATGCCATCAGCTTGTCCTCGGTCACGGTTTCGTTCCACATATAGCTTTGCAAAAATTGCATAAAAAGCGCTTGCAGGAACAAAAACATAATATTCCAGAAACACGTTTTGCCGTTCCTATCAGCTGTTCGTAACACTTCCCACAGTGAAATGATGCACCTGCTGTTTTCTTTGCAAATCTGCATCATAGGATTGTTTTTTGTTTTTCCTGCAGTATATAAAAATTGCTGTATCTCCAAAATAAAACTATGAAGACACTCAAAATAAATTTCCTGTTGTTGTAAACTATTTTTTGCAACTTTATTGTATTTAAAGTTTTGAGGGATAAGCCTCTTAAATTTCTCCAAGTAGAAATATATGTAAACAAAACAAAAGCGATTTTCAATTTTTTTTTGTAGTTTATTGCACTTTTTTGCAATTTATGTAATTACTATGGACTTAATGCATACATATTATTAAAATATGGGCTATAACAGTTGTATTGATGTATAGCAACTTGAAATGCTCCCACAAATGGCACTACAGCATGTAAAAAAAATAATATAAGCTCTGGTGGACTTGGTTCTATGGTAGGTCTTAAAGGGTTAAATAAATATCGTCAAATAATCGTGATCTCAATTTCAGTGAAAATAATCGTGATTATCATTTTTGCCATAATCGAGCAGCCCTAATGGTGGGTTTCTTGGGAACAGGGATGATGGTGGAGTGTTTGAAGCAGGAGGGAACTTCACACAGCTCCAGGGATCTGTTGAAGTTGTGAGTAAAGATGGGAGCCAGCTGTTCAGCACAGGTTTTGAGGCAGGAGGGTGAGACGCCGTCTGGTCCGGGGGCTTTCCTGGGCTTCTGTTTCTGGAATAGTCAGCTCACATCCTCAGTGCGTATTCTGAGTTTCAGGGAGGAGGAAAGGGGGGTGAGAGGTTTGGTGGAGGTCGTTGAGACTGGATTGGGGAGGGTGAAGGGGGGAGAGGTGGAAGGTGTGTTGGGGGTCAATGTCTGAAGCAATAATAATATATAATAACAAAGGTAGCATGTTTTGGCACGTAATTCTTCCCGTCAGAATTATGCTTCTAGTTTATAATAACAACGGTAGCATGTTTTGGCACGTAATTCTTCCCTATAATAATTATATTTCTTGCTCTTATTAACAAAGGTAGCATGTTTTGGCACGTAATTCTTCCCGTTAGAATTATGCTTCTTGCTCTTATTAACAAAGGTAGCATGTTTTGGCACGTAATTCTTCCCGTCAGAATTATGCTTCTAGTTTATAATAACAACAGTAGCATGGTTTGGCACTTGTTTGTAGAAGGAGTCTGCATGCCAAGGTGCTTAAGTTATACAGCTGTCACCATTGAAGTGATTGGAACACCTGACTATATAAACTTTGACAATGAATTCACTCCATTATAGTTACAGTATATATTTACTGAATATATTTACAGATACATATATTTGACATTTATAGATCCAACAGAACACAGGGAGAAAGAACTGAAAAAGAAACTGTGTACAAATTATGCACATTTGTCGCACAGGTACTTGACCAGGCTGCTCTCATATTGAGCACATCCAAAATGTGCCCATCTGGAACAAAACTCGCACTGCACCTGAAGAGGGAGAAGGGGGGGGGGGGGGGGGGTGTAAGTGTGCTAACCAACATTATGAATTTGATGAGAAAATAATTACTACAGTGGCTTGCAAAAGTATTCGGCCCCTGTGAACTTTTCCACATTTTGTCAGATTGCATTCACAAACATGAATCAATTTTATTGGAATTCCACGTGAAAGACCCTAAAGACTTGCAGCTGTAATTGCAGATAAAGGTGGTTCTACAAAGTATTGACTCAGGGGGCTGAATAATTACGCACACCCCACTTTTCAATTATTCATTTGTAAAAATTGTTTGGAATCATGTATGATTGTTGTTCCACTTCTCATGTGTACACCACTTTGTACTGGTCTTTCACGTGGAATTCCAATTAAAATTGATTTGTGTTTGTGGCTGTAATGTGACAAAATGTGGAAAAGTTCAAGGGGGCCAAATACTATTGCAAGCCACTGTATATTGCATTTGTGGTTTATTTGTTTTACCATTTCAATCATACTGGAGTCAGGATCGGCTTCCAGCATGGAACAAACGACACAGTAGTCATCAGCATTACCTAGAAACACACTGACGTTCAACCTAACAGTTTTAAACAAAACTGAAAGTGCTATTGCAATACAAAAGCACATGACTCAACTTACTTTGATGTTCTAGCAGTTCGCAAGCAATTTCAGTGCGGTGCAGCCCAATGGCTTCTGGAGTGGACAGCACCCTAGTAACCTCTCCACTCAGAAGGTAGTGTTCGGCAAACTGTAAAATATGTTACAGTAATTGCAATTGATTAACTTAATTCTAGTTAAATACATTAAATACAATTGCTTATTAAATACCTTCAACACTAAAACTGCACAACTGAAGGAGTCCATCTGCTTGTTGTGTGGCAGAGTCTCCATTTTCCAATCCACTCGGGACTCTTCCTTTCCTTTCATCTTCAGAAAATTAAGTTTTTCAGTCTAACACATTTTCCACTGAAGTCATCAATTGTGCAGGGACCTGAAAAATCCGGTTCAAGTCTTCCTCCTTTTCGCCCACGTTTCCTCATATTTAGAAGCAGAATTTGATCCCCTACATTGTACACAACATTTTTGCACTTTTTCAGGGCCCGCTTGGCGTATGCAACCTTTTGCTTGTCTTGTGACTTCGCAATGTTTTCTTGTGCATTTTCTTTAACTGCATGTTGTGCTTCACTTTCAGACTGTACATAGTCACTGTACCTTTTGTCGTCTGGCAGAATGATGTTGGAAATCTAAAATTTTGTAGATATTAGCGATTAAAACAAGATGATATCATATTCATAAAGACATTACTGGGTTTTTTTCTTAAATGGTTTCAATTCTTAGTTCTAACATAGAAAGAATTTGACAAACACTCACCGGCACTTCAGCAGGCACTTCTGATGGAAATACTGCCTCTCTTCCATACATCAGAAAAAAAGGTGTGAATTTTGTTGTGGTGTGTACTTTTGACCGAAGTGAAAACAGGGTGGGCTCTAGATACAGATCCCAGTTATTCTGCTGGTCATTCACCAGTTTTCAGAGGGCTCTAAATGCAGGCATAGAAATATGTAAAGACAGTAATGAAAGTTTAATTAGAAGTAAAGAAATTAATAAATTATTAAGTAACAATTAAGTTTGAATAACATAAGTAATGTTATTAAAAACTGTTAGATAAAAATTAGGCATACCTTTTTATGTTGTCATTGGTCTTTTCATCTAGACCATTGGTCTGTGGATGGTATGCTGCTGTGACACTTCTTTCAATTTGCAATAACTTGCAAAGATCAGAGTTGAGCTTCAACAGATAAGGAATTATACTTCTTATACAAGCACACAAGAAAAAAATCTTTGACCCCAGTGAAGTAAAGTTAAAAAATGTAACTGAAAATTATTTAACACTTACTTCATTCACAAACTCTCTGCCTTGATCTGACAAAATCCTTTTGGGGCAGCCATGTCTATATATAATGGAGCACAAGTGCTGGGCTACCTCAGATGCAGATTTTGTTTTTAATGGGAAAGCTTCAACCCATTTTGAAAAGTAGTCAGTTGCAGTAAGTATATACTGGAAGCCACTTGAAGTTTTAGGAAGAGGTCCAGTAAGATCTATACCAATAAGTTCCCACACTTCAGACACCTATCAAGGACAAATTAATAATTTGAATAACAATTTGTATAATGTACACATTAACATTGATGGTTAAAATTAGTTGGCAAACCCTCCTGCCTTTATGAATATGAGCTACAAGCATAGTTTGATGGGTAAACGGGGCATAATATTTACCTGAATACACTGCAACGGTAGCACAGCAGTCAGTGGTTTCCCAACTTTTTGACACTGGTCCCATTCCTGAATCTTTAAGGTAAAAATATTTATGGAGTTCACGTAAATGTTCAACATTCTCATTTGTAAAAAACAAAAAACAAAAACACTTAATGACATATTCTCTAACGAACAAACTATTTAGCAACAATAGTTTGTGTGCGTGTCTTCAAATCTCTGCCAGGCCTACAGGTTATTACTGTAATATCACTAATTAACCATATTTATTTTTATTTTGCAAGTGTACAGTTTCTCTTTTAACTGATATCAAAAAATTTGCTTATTTTAAACGCTATTTAACAACAGTACAAACAGTTAATACATACCCATGTTTTAATGTCAACTGTCATACCAAACCAGTAAAATCTGGAACACACTGCATTTAGCATTTTGTGTGTGCCAGTGTGTCCTCCAATTGGAGATGAATGAAACTCATGAAATATCTTCCTGGCATCATCCATGGTTTTTACTACTCTTCTGGTTCCAACAAAGAGTTCTACATCTGCAGTAAAACAATATATATTTAGAAATTAATTTAACCACATATATGAGTTGTTAGTATTAACAATAAATTACTGACCCTTTTGTTTGAATTTTGAGGCATATCTTCTGAGGTTTTGCCTCTGAGCCTTGTCATATCCTGAAGGGTAGGAGCCCGCAGAAATGAACGCGTAAATCTCTTCCCACTTCTCCATATTTACGAATGTCAGTAAACATTTTCTTATGAGCTTCAATATGTGCAGTTAACAATGCAAATAATTTAACTTATTAAATAACGACATTACCGAAACAGCCTTAAAACACCGAAGCTGCGGACTCAAAAGTGTTGTGCAAATACCACGTGTCCAGTAACTTGACAGCAGACTTCACCAAATCTGCAAATTCGACAGTTTTGTGCAGAAAGCAGATAGCGACTTCACTTTAATATTGACAAACAATCACAAAGGCTTAAAAAATCAAGTATCAACGTCAATAAAAAGTACTAATACTTACTACTTACCTATTCTCCTGCAAATATGACAACGGAGTAGCGTGAAATCACAGCCGGATGCGCTTAGCTTCCCTTTTTGTGTTGTGCGCATGCGCGCACATGCTCAGGAACAACGGGTAGGACGGTTTACGGGGTAGGAGAAATTCCCAGAACACCGGCACGCAAGGCGTATGCAACAGAAGCGAAAAAGAGCACTCATTGCAGGTTAACACCCCCCCCTCTAAAAACATACTAAATTGCTCTTATGGAACACTAATCCGCACATAACTTAAAGATGAATCACACACCTGTCATTGGATCATTGGTGTACATTAACCTTATGTCTATGCACTATTTTTATCTTACAGGCTTGATGTTCGATGAAGGTCTGACAGAAGAACAACAACAAAATAACCATGTCATGGAGGCAGTGGACAGCAGTTGTGTTGGACAAGTGGAGGTTGACGTACCAGCTGCAAATGTGGACAGTGGTGATGGGAGTGACAGTGTCATGGAAGCTGAAGGGCAGACGAAGGATTGTGTGTGCCGTCAACAGGGCAGAGCAGAAATAAACCGACTGTCTGCAGGCGACAATGCCTCCACAGTTTACTGAAACTTTTGGAAAACGAGTAGCCATCATTGTTGACTGTTTTGAGATTCGAACAGAAAGACCATCTAATTTAAAGGCACGCGCACAAACATACTCTCATTACAAGGGTACACACACCATAAAATACCTCATCAGGATTACACCCCATGGAGCTATTTCTTTCATTTCCAGGGGATGGGGGGGTCGTGCATCAGATAAACACATCACAAAGAGATGTGGCATTCTTCAAAAGCTGTTACCAGGGGACGTAGTATTGGCTGACAGAGGCTTTGACATCAGAGATGCTGTAGGAATGATGTGTGCCGAGGTCAAGATTCCAGCTTTCACAAAAGGCTACTGTCAACTTGATGCAAGGGACGTTGAACAAACGAGAGCAATTGCCCACCTGAGAATTCATGTTGAGCGAGTAATAGGTGGTTTGCGCAACAAGTTCAAAATGTTACACACTACAATGCTAATCCGATTACTCTTATCATGTGAGGCTGAAGGCACAACACTTCTTGATAAGATCGTTAAGGTTTGCTGTGTTTTTGTTAATATGTGCCCCAGTGTTGTTGTCAAACCAGGGCCAAATGACACTTGCTCCTGTTGAGTATTCTTAAAGCTGTTTTTTTGGATGTACAATACATTGTAAATAGTTGTACTTTGTGTGAAGTTGTTTTTAAAAAACAAAAAAGAATAGTATATTTGTTTGTTTTTCTTTATTATAGATCTATTCACATGTACACAGCAATCACATAAAAATGAAATGCAAACTATTTACATCGCACCACACAGCTGTCATCAATCTTTAACCACAACATGAAACATTACAGGCTATTTAGAGCAGCACGTTGTTTCGAGAAGTATTTCCCAACAAGTTCAGGAAGGCACACTTTACGAAAGAAGTCTTGTGCGTGCTTTAAGCGCGGTTTCCAGAAATCCACAGCAGGGAAGACGCGAATCACAGCAAGGTCTCTCTGTGTCCACACAACGAGGTCACAGTGGTTGGCGCCCGTAACAAAGATGCACGCATTTTTTTTTCAAAGTACCGTCTCTTGGCGTCTGGGCACAATCGGTCGCGATACAGCCCTTTGTCTTTTGCGCTGATTTTGAGCATGGTTCTGGCAGTCCCGAATCTAACACTCCAACACTGTGTGCTTGTTTTGCTTTCTGGCCTACTGACATGGCGCTGCGATCCCACAATGCACTGCGGCGTGACGTCAAGGGAGGGGGCGTGGCCGGCGAGGCGCCATTTTAGCAGGCCAAACAAACGGTTGTAATCAATGGCTGTGTCCCAATTCAGGGGTCTGCACGCTTGAAGTACGTGCACTACGCGTACTATAAGTACGAGAAGTGCGGAAGTGAGAGGCTTGTGAAATGGGACGGTCTAGCCGTCGTCGTGCTGCTCAGGTTGCCTAGCAACCATGATACTAACCGCGAGAAATGTTACATACAGCTTTGTTTGACAGAAATGAAGGAGAAATGTTTTGTTGGTCATTCATTTTTGTCATGACATCACTTTGATTAGTTGAGTATCTGAGGCTGAGACCACAGGACTGTAAAACATGATTGTTGGGCTTCATTTCTGTACTGAACAGTCATTTTAAGATTAGCTAGTAAATAACAATTAGCTAATGTTGTTCATGAGACTAAAACCATCTAACTGTGGTAATGTAAATATAATATGGCCAATATTATATGTATTTGTAACGGAGGGAAGGTGATTTTTGCACAGTGTTATTAAAGGAGGAAACCTTCCTCAAAACGGACAGAGCAGTGGAGCAGCCAAGGGAATGCACACGAATTAAAAACTGTATGTCTAAAATATAATTTATTATATTTAAACAGTTAAAAATGTAAAATGAATTAAAACAACCCTGGCAAGGGAACAACACAATAGAAATCAATAAAACACAACATTAAAAATCCAGTGGCGTCCGCCACAATATAAAAGTCACTAAAAATTAAAAATCCAGGCAAGCGGTGCAGAAGGGGGAAACCCAGCGACGTCCTCGCCTTCCTGTTCGTGTTCTCCGCTCCAGCGCGCTAAACACACACACACACACACACACACACACACACACACACACACACACAAAAGGGCAGCGACAGTAACTACTCTTTTAGCGGCTACCGTTCATTAAAGTGGGATAAGTCAGAAGACTTACCCCGGGTGGGCAGAGCTAATATAAATATAATATAATTATAATTATAATATAAATTCATGCTCCACCGTATCGAAGGCCTTGTAGAAGTCTAAAAATAATATGAAACCATTGCAATTTAAGAGGTCAGAATAATCCAGAATATCTAAAACCAATCTGATATTGTTAGTTATGTGTCTTTTGGGCATAAAGCCAGATTGTGTTTCATCAATAACAGAGTCAAGAACCATCTTAAGTCTGTTAGCTATAATTAGAGCAAATACTTTATAATCATTATTTAGCAAGCTAATTGGTCTCCAATTATCAATCGGTCCGGAATCAGCGTAGTCAAACCTTGATTCATCGTAGTGGGAAGCTGTTGGTTTCCTATGCTTTCTGCAAATACCTCAAGAAGAAAGGGAGACAACTCTTCAGAAAAAGTTTTATATAATTCAGCAGTAAGACCATCCGTACCTGGAGATTTATTATTTTTCAATAGCCCAACTGCATCTTTGACTTCTTCTAATGAGATGGGTTGATCACATAATATAGAATCTTCTTGGCTTATAGATTTAACATTCAGCGATTCTAAGAGATGATTTGCAGCTTCCTGAGAAAATGTAGAGCTATAAAGTTCCTTATAGAAATGACTACAATATTTAGAGATTAATCTGTAATCCTCTGTTATAACCCCATTTATCATTAATTTGCTAATATTATTTATGCTTGAGTGTTTCTTTTATAAACTGAAGAAATAATGGGAATTACGCTCACCTTCTTCAAGCCATTTAGATCTTGATCTGATAAAAGCTCCTTTTGCTTTGTCTGTGTATAAACGATCTAATTTATCTTGTAATTTAGCAAGGTTCAATTTATCCTCTTCAGTTAAAGTGTCAATTTGTTTATTAGATAACTGTGTGATTTGAGAGATTATATTTTCTTCCTCTAATCTTTTGGATTTTGCATTAAGGCTGCCAACCTTCCTTAAATATTTGCCAATTTCAAATTTTAATAATTCCCAATTATTTCCATACTTTAAATCTTCTTGAGCTATAGACCAAAAGTTTGAGATCAGTTCTTTAAGCTCCTTTTTCACATCGTCTTTTTGTAATAATGAGCTGTTGAGTTTCCAGTATGTAAATTTAACAAAAGAAGAATTAGATAGAGAAGTTAGATTTATTTTAATATATATGGCTTTATGATCTGTTGCTGGAGAAGGCCAAGCACCTACATCTATGCTATTGCTGTCAAAGCTCTCTGAAACTAACCAAAAGTCTATCCTTGAATGTCTCAAGTTAGAATTGTTGCACCAAGTAAACATTTTGGACTGAGGATATTTGAATCTCCAAATGTCTGTAAGTTTCAGGCGTACCATAACAGCCTTCAATGTGGTATTAATTCTGTTCGAATGTCCTGGAGGAAATTTATCTAATTCAGCATCCATAATACAGTTAAAGTCTCCACCTAGTAATAATTTTGCATTTGGAAATTTATTTAACCAGCTAGATTTTTTTTTTCAATCGCCAAAAATAAATGATCATTTTCTAGCTTCGTGTTAAACCCGTATATGTTAGTTACAATTAAGACTAAATCATTATATTTTATGACTTGACATATGTAATGACCTGCAGAATCACATTCTGTATGTAAAACATCCCCATTATATCTGTTTTTTAGGATTGATACCCCAGCTGGTCGCTCAGTTCCATGAGATAACCATATAGAATTTCCCCATTGAGATCGCCAAAAACTAACATCATTGATAGTAGAGTGAGATTCTTATAGAAATACAAAGTCAGATTTAAGTTGCTTTGCATAAAGAAAAGTGGCTTTACATTTTAAGTTGTTACGAAGACCCCTAGCATTAATAGAAACAAAAAACAAAGAACACAAATTGACAAAGAAAAGATATGTATTAAAATGTAAATCGAAGTTAAACTTTTTAACCTAACACTGAGATCAGCACTAGAATATGAAAATGTTCACAGTATAGAGTATACGTATAAATAAAACTTTAGACGCCTAATAAAAGCGTAACAAAAAAGTTTTACTTATTTAACAGTAAGTTTGCTTTTTGCTAACATCAAAGAGCAATTTAGACAGCCAAACATTAATATCTATAAATATCAGGCACATCAACACCTTGTAAACAAACCCGAGAAGAACTAAGGGTCAGGGAATATTGAAGAGTTTGTGTGAATTTCAGCACCATTTACAAAGCCGCAACCTCCAACAAAGTAAGCAGATTTCCCTTCTTCACGTGCTTTCTTTATAATGGGCCACAGCTTCAGTCTGTTTTCTTTTTCCTCTCTCGTTAGGTCTTCAGTGAACCGCAGATGATTATTTTGAAGGAAAGTATTGTTCTTGGCAGCTTTCCACACCGCATCATGAATTCTCCTTGAGATGAACCGGATGATGATCCCTCTGGGTCTCGGGTCATTTTGTTTTGGTTTCCCCACTCGATGAGCGATGTCTAAGACCTCTGAAAACTTTTCCTTTTCCGCAGGCAGAACCGTTTGGCATATCCCAATCGCCTTTGCACGCACATCTTCTTTCTCCAACTCCGGTACCCCATACAGTCTCAGATTCCAACGGCGGTTGTAGCGTTCAACTTCAGAGATGCGTTCGTCACATTTCTGTGTAAGCGTTTCATTTTTCTCAACCCTCTTCTCAATGACCATAATCTTATCTCTTATGTCCTTTAAATCTGTACGAACTGTTCCTACCGTTTCTTCAATGGCGTCACTTCTGGTGTTGATCAGATTAATCAAAGTGTTGACCGCATCAGCTTTCAGGGAGTCGCCATCAGAGTGTTGGTTTTTTAGCCACTGGAGGCTTGGAAGGCGTAACTGGTAGAGGTGGAAATTCTTCTTCAACCATCTGCTGACACTCCATTTCTTTCATGTAGCTATGGTCGCTAGCTAGCATGCTAGTTGCATGTGGTTTGTCCGAGTTACTCAGCCTTTTCTGAGCAGATTTCGACATGCTGTTGTTATAGAATTTGGTTTCAGATTTAGCAGGTTTAGTGCGCTGATCTTCAAAAAAGTGTTGAAAGTTAGAAAGACGTCAAATAGGTGTTGTAAAAATGCTTTATATCTTTCTAGTGCTGAGTAGGGCTGGGTATCGTCACTGATTTCTAGAATCGATTCAATTCCGATTCACAAGGTCCCGAATCGATTCGATCCACGATTCGATTTAATTCGATTCGATTTAAATCTGGGAAATTTTGACAGTCAGAAATATTATAATTCAGATCAGTACATTTACATATTTTTGTATCAATAAAAAGGAAGCTGACACACGCAAGACTTTATCACAGGTGTAAGCATCACAGCAGATGCCTTTGTGTCAAAGTAGCTGAAGATAAAACACAGAAAAACATGAAGGATTTCCTGGCCTGGGATTTATAAAAATATTCTGCAGTACATCAAAAACGAAAGAAAACCATTAATCAACATATGAACATCACCTCTGAAGTTACAGCAGTTTTATTAGAGACACGTTAAACGTTTTGCATTTTGAATAATTTTAAAAAGTTTAAATTTGTTCAGTATTGAACAGCAGAAATGAGGTTTTCTTTTCGGAAGAATGTAAAAGGGAAAAAAACAGCGGCCGACAGCGCTGTAAACAACAGTAGACTTGTGCGTAACAAGCAAGCGAATAATGAAGAAAGGGAAACTGTTCTTGAAGTACAGAGAGAGAGAGAGAGGGGGGGAGAGAGAGAGAGAGAGAGAGAGAGCTGTGCATCGCGGTGGAAGCAAAACAGTAAAAGTCAGAGTAAATTCATGACGATTTTATGTGAAGCGTTTGGATCTTCTTTTGCTGCTGGTTTGGTCAATATTGTTTGGAGAGAGATCAAACTAACAGCTTTAGAATCGGCGCATAAAGGGCGTGAACACAAAACGCGGACCCGCCGACAGATCAGAATCAGCGAGCTGTCGGCTTTCAGCCCCGACTGTGAGAAAGGCGACATCTAACTGATTCTGATCCGCGGGTTGCGCTGTGTGTTTAAGCCTATGTGCAGAATCCGTGTTCCTGCTCTCATTTACTGTCTTAACTGTTTGGTGGTTCTTGAAATTTTGTGAGATGTCACCAGAGATTCTGGCATTTTGGACAAAATAAATTTATATTAAAAAATCGATTCAGGATTTTAATGAATCGATTTTACGTTATCCAAGCCAGAATCGATTTTAATCGATGAATCGATTATAAAAACCCGCCCCTAGTGCTGAGAGCTCGAAAAAACACTCCTCTTCACGTCGCCATCTTGCTCGGCCCCCACCAACGGTTGTAATGTTAGATAGCACAACCGGGAAGGGAATAAGCTGGAAAATGGGCTCTCTTTTTATTCGTTCCCCTCCTGGAAGCAACGTGAGCGAGCTCATGTATCGGATGTTACCAAAAGAAGGCGTCTAGATTGGATAGCAGCTGTGAGACGAGCTGATATCCAGTTTTCTACCATCCCCAGATATCTGTTGGTGTGCTCCGTACATTTTCATTCAGGTAAGTTCTAAATAAGTTCATATTACTCTTTATAGCCTATTAGTTTTATTTGCGACGCGCTCTGAGGTCATAGCAAATTAGAACAACAAACGCTCTCATGCCATTGGCAACCAGTAGCCGCATAGACACCAGTAGTTTTCCCTCATTCTCATGTCCTCGTATGACGGATTGTTTTCATCTTCATGTAAACTAAGTACTGGTTGACTATTTTCATCCTCTCTCTCGGTTTGCTCTGGTTCAAACTGGAAAAGTTGAACAGAAGCCATTTCCAGTGCGCTGCTAACTGTGAACTCCATGCGGCGCAACCGTATGACGTCACTACCCAGAGTGCATTTAAAAGTAAATAACAATGGCGACCTAATGGTAAATCGGTTTTATATAAAATGTGCTTAAAAGGAAAACATTTGGCGTATTTTAATACCACACATATATATTATTGAAAGCACAGTACATATTTTAGCGCAAACATGTCTTAATAGCCGGGGTTCCTTTTAAGACAGACGCATGTCTCCTGATTAGGGCTGCCACAAACGATTATTTTGATAGTCGACTAGTCACCGATTATTTTTGCGATTAGTCGACTAATCAGATCATCATCCATTGGACATACAGCTTATTGCACCAGCAGCATCTGCTCTTATATAACTATCATTAGCTTACAGCTTTAATAAGGTATGTGCTAACTAAAAATAAAGACAAGATGATAGTTTATTAAATTTTAATGAAATCTGCAGATTGTTGTGGTTTAATAAACTCCTTGCTATCTAAAATATAACAGGACACCGGAGTAAATTCTTGAGCATCTCACACTTCTGATAATCAGCTGTCTGCTTGACGTTTATTCAGCTGTGTAAAAACTTTAATCTCAGCCAAACCGATTTACTCAGGAACAAATAAAATACTAAAAAAAGCCAAACAATAACATTTTGAAGTTATCTAAGTGACTTATATATATATTTAACCTGAGTAGCGAAAGACGGCGGTCGGTTTGAAAACGATTTGCCGGGAGTCCGGTGTTCTCACGGCTCTAGTTAGCCTAGCCTAGCCTCCGGCTAGCTATCGAGCTAGTGGGTAACAGACGTCTCTGAAAACGTCGGAGCACTTTTGAAAATATGTGGTGTCTTGATAAACTGAGCAGATATTTGAGGTTTACACAGCTACATTCTCGCCTGAAAATATGTTAAACATTTATTTTGTGACCCAGAAAGAATAATAAGAGTAAAACCAACTAGCTGCCACCATTGTTGGAAACTGAGCTGGGCCGCGCTATGAATTCTGGGACACAGCTTCTTCCTCTTCGGGGTTTAACGGCAGTTGGCATCCTTGTACATGCAGTGCTGCCATCTTCTGTTTCAGTCTGTTATTACACTCTTAAATCCTGCTACTTATTCCTGCGTCTTTCAGGATCTTACAAAGCTTCAAACGACACGTCGACTATTAAATCAGTCGTCGACGATTTTGATAGTCGACGTAATCGTGACTAGTCGACTAATCGTGGCAGCCCTACACTGAAAAAAAGGGACTGGCCATCTCTTGGATTTATGTAAGCATCTTGCATGTATTTAACACAATTGCCTCATGTTTTAAAGATAAATGTAACTATATAGTGTAAAAACGACATGATATGCAGAAAGGGTGTATTAAATTGTTCATATCATGTTCAGGTGAAGTAAGTCAATAAGATAGCAACGTTAAATCTCGTGAAACCACGCGTGATTTCATCTCGCGGGCTTTGGATCGTGGTTTAAAAAATGCATCCATCTCAGGCAAGTCGAGCAGCCAACTCTACGTTTTTTGGTATGTCTTGATTTTTTGAATTAATATTTACCATATTTCAGCCAAATGTAGTTAAACGTCTAGAGTGTCGCCATGTAACATGCTAAAAAAGAGCCGTTAGCTTATTTGCTGTTTTATCTGTTGTCAAAGAATTGGCGCTTTTTCATTTGAATTTGTCTTTGGCACAAGAGCCGTAATATCACATTAAACCTAATTGCGAGGCACTCATAACATAATTTGGTTTTCTGTGTGAATAGATTTGTCAACTGACTCTTCAGTTACATTGTGTATTTACTGCACCGTGGTGTTAGTGAGATTTTGGACATTGAACAGCTTTAGCTAATATCATCAGCGGTATTATGCTAGCTTACATCCCTACCCCTCCTGCCCTCACCTGCTGTCCTTTTGTTTTTGTTTTTGTTTTTGTTGATGCACATTGAGAGACCACATCTATTCTGCATTTCACCAGGAGTCAGCTGATGGATTGTGGGTTCAAGGTGTTATGGTAAGAAAGTATATTCTATTTTCGCTTAAGGTTTCTGTAACTTAATTATAATAGGTTTTTTATAATTATTAGGTGCATGCATACTCAAATAGACCACCCTATTAATACAACTGAGAAATCCAAAATCTGCCATAGGTTTAACTTATACCTGTATGTATTGTCAGAAAGGTGATTACTGGACTCACATTAATGCACACTTGAACTAAAATGAGGTTGTAACTTGTGGGTTCTTGGGTTGCAAATCAGAAATAAACATCTTTGGATTTTTTTAATCCCATAAGATCTGGAAACACAGTTTTTATTCAACAAAACATTACTGATTATTAACCAAGCACAGTGCCTGCTGTTATTTCAAAATAATTTTATGTCATTTCAGATGAAATGCAGCATTCCAGTGCATCCCAACCATGCCTTTACAGTCAAGGTTTCTGACGGAGCTGAGTTTCTCTCTGACAGTCTGCTGAAAGTGTTTGCAAAGTGATCGGGGGAACAGGGCACAAAGCTAAAGGATGTAGCTGCCATAATGACAGTAAGAACTTTAAAATTCTTTAACTACAAAGTGTATATGTATTGCATTAGGTCAGTAAAAGATTTTTATGCTGCATCCATTGAAACAGTCAACTATTACCTGTGAGTACTGATTCCACCGAAAGGATGCCATAATTTTCGTCATGCATTTACTGGCCCACTGAGAAAAATTGATCTTTTTAAAAAAATAAATGTTCTGGAAACTATATATCCATAAAGTTGATGTCAAACAGGAACTTTTGATATTGCTTTGTAGATGCTGGTGTTGCATGTTGACTGGTTTAAGTTTTTGTCTGGGATCATTTTCTTCTGTGCTACTGAAAAGTTCACAAATCTCTGTTTTCTTTGTTATAATACTTTAGGATGACATTAATGCTCGAAGGGAGTCCCTCATCAAAGTGCTCCGCATCTGTGTGAAAGACAATTGCAACATCTTGGTGCAGGAGTTCATGGTGAGTGTTTTATGAGTAGATTGTGGCTTTGCAACATTTAAAAATGCATTTAGTTATCCACTTGATCCTCATTGGACTGGTTAGGACCAGTAGTCCTCTTTAATAATTTGAAGTTCACATGAGGCCTGGTAGTGAACTCGGCCGCCGGCCCTTGAGGCCCCACCCCTGTATTAGGGGTCACATCAGTGTGAAAAAACTTTAAATTTGTCATTCTAGTGAACAAAGGAAAATCCCACCAATATTTACATTAGCTTTTGTTTGAAAAAAAAAAAAAAGACCAACAGCTAACCAAATTGTGGGGCTGAAAGTCTAAATTCTAACATCTTCTGAGTGACAAAACCTGGATTTCTGATGGGCCGGTGTCTTTCTAACAAAAACTAATGTAAAGCATTTGAAATTATTATGTTTTTCACTCTCTCTTAGAAACTCTGTTAGACCATGAATGGCAGCATGGCAGGCCACTCTTTGGCTATAGCTATTTACTATGTTGCTTGCATTGGTTTAAATTACTCTAACATTAGAACTGGTAGATTCAAAAGAGATGAGTTTAAAAGGGAATCTTAAAAAAATGTTTTGTGTTTAACCAGGACTTGACTGAGGCCACTGCACAGATTGAGAAAACCACAATGAACATCTGTCTCCAGAGGATGCACCAGGCAATGACTTTTCTGATGTTGGCATCATCATCGAGGGTATAGTAGTTCTTCAAGATCTGGATAACGTGACCTTTGCAGTAGCCATGCTGTTTGGACCTTTTTTATTCCTTCAATAGGAGTTACCCATCACAACTCTGCTACACTTTTGAGGTGATTCAAAGGGTGGTAATGGAGTTGGAAGCAACTCAGCTCTCAAGAAAAGTTCACAACTAAGACAAAACTGCTTCTGCAATGAAAGCTCACTGTTATGCATGTGAGGTGACCAGCTCTAGGTGAGAAGACATTTAAATCTCACACTTGTTCTGCTGCATTTTTGAAGCTCAATTCCAGGAACAGATCGCAGGGTTCATTTTTATATACACTGCAACTGCCATGAGGACGAGCCGTTTTTTTGTTGTTGTTGTTGTTGTTTGTTTTTCCTTTTACTCTGTACAAGTTCTCTGTTTGGCAGCATTTTTAAATTTCTCTTTGTATTTTTTCTTTCTTTTACTAGTGAAGAGATGTAGCATGAACAGTTATGCAGTCTAAATATCCCATATGGGCCGTGTGAAATGGTATTTTCAGTTTCATTCAGTTGAAGTAAGGAACGTTGAATATTTCTAAGTGTGCTGTTTTGAACCAAGATGTCACAGTATGATCAGTGCTGTAATTTTTGACAGTCACTGTATCAATGTTATTTTTGCATCTCTTGAATAAAGGTTTTGACCTGCAAGTGCTAATTTCTTTAGTTATTGGGGTAAAATGGGTAATGTTAATAGGAAGGTGTTTGCCAATTCAGTAACCTAATTTAATGTTAATGGAAACTAACATTATCTCAAATTGTTTAGTTATAATTGTTGTTTAACTGAATCTTGACGTCAGAGGCCTTAAATAGAATGTTTTGATTTGTTCTTTCCCAACATTTTTCAAAAGAAAGAGTCTAATTTCTTTGCTGTGATTGATTCCAGAGAACACGGAAGAACTGACATTATTTAACTGTTGATTTATATAGATTCAGTAGTGGAGTAATGTCAGTTTAATTCTTTACCTACTGTCAATGCAGTGAAATTAGACATTTTGTTTTGAAAGGTTACTGGTGGATGCCAGCAACCATCTTGGAAGAGGACAATATAATCTGTTATAAGGCCTCCATTTGAAAATTGTGTATTTGATACTAGAATATAATAGCAAAATGTAATTTGAAGATAACATGTAGTATTTAAGTGACCAAGTAGTATTGGGTAAAAGTTATTGAATGGTGTTGGGATAAAGTGAGAAAATTGTGAAGGATTAAAATATTTCAAGAGCTCAAATTACTTCATCAAAACATGTTTAAGTCACATTTTATCAACACAAATTGCACAGGTTTATTGAACATGAATAAATTGTGTTAATTTAACTCAATTGTTTAAGTTGCTGCCAAAGCAAAACATCTGTGTGCAACAAATGTCCACCATTGAATTAAGTAAATCCAACAACATATTTTTTTCAGTGTACTCCTGATATTGATGTGATTTGTTGAAATAAAGTCATGAGTAGCAGAAAAGAAAATATCACTTTCAAATGTTGTCAGTGTAGACCAAATTCTTAGATATCAGCTTCAGCAGATGAGCAGCTGTCAAAATCACCTGCTAACAGATGTTGGTTTTCTTCCATCTGATAAAGCCTCAGAGCGTCTCTGAATGATCACGTGGCTCATTAATAGACGCTCTTCTGCAAATCCTACCTAATGAGTGATTATTTGACTATTATTTACTGTTGCTTTCCTGTTAGCTTGAAGCAGGCTGGCCATTCTATGTCTGGTATCAATGACGTTTACCATCAGAGAACTGCTGCTCACTGGATTTTTTTTTTCTCTTTTTTTGGGCAAGTATTTGTAAATCCTAGAAATGGTTGTGTCGGAAAATCCCAGAAGATGAGCCATTTCTGAAGTAGTCACTTAGATAACTCTTATTCTGATGCGGTGACCCTAATAAAGTGGCTCATATGTAGGGATGGGTATCGAAAACCGGTTCTTGTTGAGAACCGGTTCCCACTGTTTCAATTCCTTGGAATTGTTTGCCATTTTTGCAAACGATTCCCTTATCGATTCCAGTCGCCCCGAATGACGTCACCACGTTGCGGAGCGTCATTTACCTGGCAGGAAACACGGCGCGAAAGCGGCTCAAACGCTCAAAAGTTTGGTTATACTTTATGAGAACGGATGACAACAGGGCAACTTGCAGTACTTGCAAAGTAGATACTTCATTTAAGGGAGGAAACACTGCGAATATGCAAAAGCATTTGCTCACAAAACACGCGATGACCTTAAATGAATGTCGTGTTTTTAATTCCGCTCCAGACTCGTGAATCTCAACCCAGCAGCAGCGGTAACGTTTGCACGTCCTCTTCCTTTAATGCGGCAGGTAAATAATCAACTAACAGTGCATATTATGTTAGCGCGATCTGTCTTATTACAAAACCTGCCATTACTGTGCATTTAGGTGACCATGATGAGAGAGAGAGTCTGGCTCAGATGCTGGCAGTTCTCGCTGCAGTCTACCGTTAGCGTCTCCTTTCAGGCCGGATAGACGAATGTCACCGAGCAGAGACTAAGTTTGTGGTAAAAGGCTGCCACAGCAGATGCCCCCGATTTTCGGTAAGTGAATGTGTTTAATTGTAGGCAGGGGCATTACTGGATATTCTTGTGTAATTGCTACAGAATAATTTATGTTATACTTTGTTATTGCTACAGAAGAATATTTATTTTATTATTTTACATTTACAATTTTTTTTCCTGGGGACCCTGTGACACCCCATTGAAGAGCCGTAGGCTGGATCTCTTAAGATCTCACTGCTGGGTTTGTAAGGCCATGTTACTTGTAAATTTCTATCTTGTTCAAAGAGAAGATATAAAACAAAGTTCTAAGCTAATCGAACTTGGTGTTCTCCTTTTTTAAAAAGAATCGATAAGAGAATCGATAAAGAATCGAATCGAAAATGGAATTGGAATCGTGAAAATCTTATCAATACCCATCCCTACTTATATGTATATAGAAATATATAATAAATAACATAAGTCTTTCTGTGTCTAATAAAATAACGCAGTATAAAGTATAACCACAGGAACTGCAAGCAGAGAGAGAATTTCCTATAACAGCCTGGTAATTATCAGCTGAAAAGAGCCGTTTTTACTCACCTGACTATTGAGAGTAGAGACAATGAAAGATACAATGTTCTCCACCTCTTTGCTCCAGTGATTCATAAAACACAACCAGTAGCTTCTCGGTGTGATGAATGGCCCATGTTTTATTTTTAACTTGTAGCACTTTGTATTGATCTTTTCTTTCATTTGGAGCACTTAGAGCAGAGGGGAACAAGGACAGATAACCAATGAACTATCAGCAATAAAGATGAACTACAGCACCGTTTTCAGCCACTGCTCCATTCTATTTTCAGAAATTCAACAAAGCAGATTTGTCTACAGAATGTATGCACAGGAAGAGCCGATCATGTAGTTGGGGCAGTCTATTATGTTGTAGATATGTGCAATAATAAGGATTTTGGTAAGATGCATACCTTGCCTGTGGCATTCTGTTCATAAAAGAGTTCATAAAATAAACCCCAGCAGTTTTTTAGGAAGATAAGTCAAAACAGAAGGAGGCTAAACAGATAAAAATGATGTATGTATCTACACAAAATTGTTTCTTGTAGGGTTCTGGAGAGTTTTATATGTAGGTGTGAGTTTGTAGTGTGACATTAGAGCTACCAGATATACTCAGTCATCTTTGCTCATTGAAGACAAACTTCCCATCGATAAGATGATGTGAAACAACATCTGTAGGCTTGATCTTGATGGGATTCTGTACTATCTGGGAAACACTGTGTGGATACAACTTGTCAATAGCTATTCTAACTCACAAAACAAAATACAAGGATCCGAATTAGCTAATGTGTATGTTTACTAAAAGACCAGCACGACTGTGCCTCAGTATACAAAGGAAAGTCCATAAAGGCATGGGTGGGTGAGTTTAGTGTGAAAGAAACCGACTGGTCTGTGCAGAGCCCTGACCTCAACCTCATCAAACACCGTTGGGATGAATTGGAGCAGAGATTACAAGGCACCTCAAAATGCTCTCCTGGATGAATAGACAAAATCACAGACACAGACCAAAATCTTGCTGAAAGCTTCCTCAGAAAAGTGGAAGCCGTAAAAGTAGGCCCAGGACCATATTACTACCTATGGATTCAGAGTTGCACTCCTGTAGGTATAAAGTATTAGTGGCCCAGTACTTTTGTCCATTTAGTGTATTTCTTTAGCAGAGAGTCTATCGCCTCTTCTCACCACATGCTGGCAGTAGTGCACAGCAAAAAGATTAAAAAATCTTCACAGTTTAACAAGTGGGGAAACTGATTGACCTGTAATGTTAATTTCCCATACACCATTATAAGTTGTGAGAAATTATTAAGTACTCAAAGTTATTAGCTTCCTGGCTAATCTTTACTGAATAGACTGTTAGATGTTTGATTTGTATTAGGATCCAGAGATACTCATGATTTCAAATGAAATAATATATGGTAAAATGGACTGGTTCTTATACATCACTTTATGCAACATGTCTCATTTACACTTCAGTTAACACATTGGGACCTTGCCCAAAAGACAGACTGGGGCAGGCAGGGATATAACGACCAACCTCCTGAGCTGCAGCCAACTTTCAATAGTTCTATTGATATAAGCGATTTTCTTTTGAATGTTGTACTTGAATTTCACAGATAAACAAGGACAAAGGTTGTTAATCTCTTCCTCACTATCATTTACTTTGTCTGTCGCAAGAACCTGTGGGTTTTGTTCTTTGTGGCCAAGCCAAACTTTATGAATATAACTTTCATCAAAAGCTCAACCCAAGTCTGAAATTAATACCAACAGCATGAGTGTTACAGTAGCTCCTAGATACAAGAATACCTCGCAGTTACTCAATCTAGGAAGGTTTGTGCATTCTCAAAGATGTTAACTAACGTCTTAACAACAATACCAGTGCCATTGTAATAGGATCACATGCTATAAATCCTCAAATGGTTATTGTCTCCAGCAACAGCGTCACTTCAGTCACTGAGTTCACACCCCGTCCCTTTTATTAGTGGCCCTTAGACGCCACCAGATTTGTATGGTCAAATTAAGCAAATGTGATATTCTCGAAGTGTTACATTTCACTAGATTGAATTGATTTGGCAGATGCTCTTGTTTAGCTGGGGGAAAAAGCATTTTGCGTTATGGCAACCACTTCCAGGCAACATTTTAATGTTACTCAGTCTAAAAAAGGCAGCAGATTTTAGACAAGACAACCTGCTTGGATTTTATCAAACAACAAAAACAAGCAGTTATCCTAGGAACGTCTGACAAGATTTTTGAAACAAATTGGAGGTGGTCGTATAGCTCAAGCAGCACAGCTGTACAAAATGAAATGACAACTGCTACTTGAAAAATCTCAAGAAGAGCCAAATCAAAATAACTCTATTTTCAACACAAGCGACAGATTCACAAGTGTATTGCACATGTAACTGGATTATGGGTAGCTCTTATTTTTAACAGCTCGGTGAGGATAAGCTCTGGTGGCTTCTAATTTAATATAATTGAGACAGAGTGATGTGAACATGGAACATTATACTTTATTTAACTCCAACCATCTGCTCTTTTTCAGGGTAGAGTGTCAGGGCACCGTATATGGTGACATATGTGGAATAAAATGAGAAAAGAGCGGCTCATTTTAAAAGCAGCAATCCTAAATCAAATGAAGAGCCGAGTCCCTTAAGAACATTTGCACAGCTGTATTATTATTATTTTTTTTTAATTTATGTTTGACAAGGAGCATCTCATCTTTTTTTAGATTTTCTCACTGAAGAAGAGGAGGAAGAAGAAACAGTGTTGCCCTACAATGTGAAACAAGAGACGAGGCAACAACACAGTGTGTCAAAGTTGGCTGTTGACTGCAACACGGCACAACACCCTTCAAAATAAAGCCTTGTTTCTTTATAGGTTTATAAGTCAGGGTGAAAATCTAATTCAGTGGCTTGAGTTGCATAACATTCAAAACATGCAGAAGCAATAGTGCACATTGTTTCTCTGTAAGTCCTTAAAAAGACTCAACCATGGACCACTTCAGTGTTATTTGGTGGCTGGCATGGGGGTTGCGATGTTTGGATTTCACGGTGAGATTCAGCTCAGAAGGATTAGAGATGACTACACTTTGTTATGGTTAAAATACTTTCAATGTTCAGTAACAGCCAGTGAATCACATAGTTATCTGTTCAAAAACCAGTCAAAACAGTCTCATGACTAAGTGATTTTACCCACATAAGTTCTTTGCAGTATTTCTTTTTACAGTAAACTGCATTTGGATATTTATTATTTCCACAAGCTTTTATCATCTT
Source organism: Rhamphochromis sp. 'chilingali' (assembly GCF_963969265.1). Classification (NCBI taxonomy): domain Eukaryota; kingdom Metazoa; phylum Chordata; class Actinopteri; order Cichliformes; family Cichlidae; genus Rhamphochromis; species Rhamphochromis sp. 'chilingali'. The sequence goes on from NC_137933.1 coordinate 22,780,733, forward strand.
TACCAGGTAACAGTGTCAGGTGACAGGTATCAGTATCTGTGAGACTATCAGGAAGATAATTTCCAAATGCAAGCTTGCTTGATTAGACAAAGAATTTGCTTTGCTTATTTTGGTATGAAATTGGGTGACTGAGACAAGCCATGGACACCTCATTCATTCTGGCGGGTGTGTGTCCAAAACCTCAGAGCGTCGACTAACATGAAGAAAAAAAAGCTTGGGTTTTGATTTTTCAGTAGTATGGATGGAGCCACAGAATCACTTTGATGACTGCTACTTCTATCTAGTCAATCTTTCTGGATATCGTAACAAAACTAAACACATGAACATATGAAACCTTCCATTTGTACTGGCTTGTTTAATGACAGAGAAGAGTGTAATGGTGTGTTGTCTCCAGATGCACAACATTCTAGTGATAAGAACTTTGAAGATCAATCTTCTAGTAGCTAATTTGTTTCCCTGTTATTCACACACCCAGAGCTGAATAACTTAGTATGAGATTTGTATCTGCCAAGGGAATCAGCTGAGCTACTTGAGTCTAGGCACAGTGAGATTAACCTCCTGGATCCAGGAACCAAATTTCCTTTTTATAAGCATCGTGAGAAGGATCTTATTCCATTCTTTGAAATGGACGATCACTTTATCTGTTGTGTTGATGTTGAAGGTCTTTTGGCTGCAATGGGTTGTAAGTATGATGCAGATAAGTGTAGGCTGTTCATTAACAGCTCAAAAGCCAGGCTAAAATGTGTTCTGCATAATGGCAGTTAACCTCACCCTAACATAAATTACAAAAAAAGGCTATTAAGATTAGGTTTGCAATCGGATCCATTGATCACTATTTGTTGCAGAGGGTCACTGATGCGCTAACGCACAGGGCAGTACATTTCACTGTTAGAGACCCCCAACTGTGTGTCACTCATTGGTATAGAAAGTATCTAACAAAATGTCTGACTGTTGATGTGTTGGAGCAAGCTCAAAAGTACTTTTAGTTGGAGTCCAGCATGCCTATTCGTAACCCTTTAAAAATTCCCTGGTTAGATTTAGGCAATTGTGTGGCTCTCCTGGGAGCCACACAGGTCAGTCCATTGTTTTCAAAAAATATATGGAGTTAGGTAATAGAGAAAAGTGGTTAAGGTTAGAAAAGCTGGCAGGGCTGGGTGTCTGAAAGTCTTTGTTGCCAGGACTGGAAGTGGCTGTTCAGGTCACTTCACCAGATTAGACATACCCCGGCTTTCCCCCCTCCAAACTCCCCAGGGAAAAGAGGAATTCCAGAGGGAGACTGGCAATGCAGCTCCCAGGAGAGCCTCAGTCATCTTCTGTTCCTGTGTTGCCTAAACCTGAAAAGGTCATAAAAGGTTGCAGATGACCACACAGCTCCCAGGGGAAAGGCCCCAGTATGTCTGCCGCAATGGTCACTTCGCTTGCCTCCACAACCTCGCCTTACAGTCGCTTGCATTTATACCCGTTGTTAAGGCACAGGAAGCTACTGTAGTATTCTCCTGAACAACAAGTGTCACCACTTAGAAAATATTGTGACATAAGCTCTTACATAGGAGAATAAAAAGTCAAACCTGGGGGCCAAGACTTTTTTAGTATTCTTCTGCAAAGTTCTTTTGCAGTGTTGTTCTCCTCAAACTTTCAAGTTTTCAAACTGTTCCAACATCTCCCTTTATATGTCTGTATGTCTCTGAGCTTCTGTACTGGAATATAATTAAAATGGCGATAAAAACCGACACTATCATACACTCGTATGTTCAACCGACTTACAGCGTCCACGGTTCAAGGTTACAAAAACGAAGATGTGCATGACCGGCTGAAGTGTACCAAAGACATGCGCAACACATGATGTGACATCAAAATTGCCAAGCGACACCTACAACACAGTGAGCATAATGGCCCATAAGACAACTGCACAAATCGGCACAAGCGCTACATGTTAACTTATACCTAGAAGTGTGGATTTCAGGACACAACAACAGTAATACGTTTAAGGGGTTAATGTTGTGTTGATGTTGACGGTCTCTGGGGTTCAATGGGTCGTGAGTATGATGAGTGAAAGATGTTCACTGACATCTCAAAAGCCAACCTAAAATGTGTCTTACTGCATACTGACAGTTACTTTGTATCTGTGCTAACTGATCATTCTGTCCACTTACCATTTCATCGTTTTTTCTGTCCCATAACAAATCAGGGCCACAATTTTTCATCAGTTAATCAAAAAATGAAGTCACATGGTTTATTTCTTGGTTTATCCAACCCAAAGTTTAACAATTTAAAAAAAAAACAAAAACAAAGACACAAGCAATTTAAAAAGGAAAAAAAAACCCCCAAAAAAACCAACCCTGCTATGATTTCCTTTATGCGGTCTGTGAATGTTAGCATTTCGCTTTTTGCGTTGCTCTGCTGTGATATTACAGCCTTTATTGTCCCCACCAAAGTTGATGCACTTCCTTCCAGCACTAATATGAATACCACTAGATTTTTAGTAACAGTATAATGTCAGTAAATGTGTCAGTAATGTGAGTAAAATGTCAGTGAACCCACAGACATTAGTCACCCTCCATATGGTTTTACTTCCAAAATACTCTTGATGAAAGCTGAAATCCTTTGGAATCTCATACAAATGTAACATTCTGGTGTGAGACAAAAACCCCACTATCATAAAGAAACCATGAAGGCAAAGTGAATGTAAAAGTTTTTGTTACTGAAGTTTCGTTTTTGCCTTTCCTTTGGGAACACGAGGCGGGTCTGGGCCTGCGCTGGAGAGTCGGCGCAGTGGCAGGATGGCTGCTGTGTTGCCTGGGATTACTCCTTATCCCCTACCCAACCTTGTTGCTGGTCACGTGCTCTATAATGTTGTACTGTGGACATTTATGTGCTTTCTGTGCAGAGGAGTTTTTTTGTTTCCTGTTCTCATGCTGTCCTCCTGTAGCTCAGCATGAGTAGAGGTCTCTTTTTTTCCTCTTGTACTTTTCCCATTGTAGTGTACATTTCAGTGGTTTTTCTGTAATGCAACCGTTCTCTGACTTGTATCCCCATGTGATGTCTGTGTTGTGTGTGTAAGGTCGGGGGGCGGGTTTATTTCACTGCAGGGCAACCTGCATGTGGCAAATAAAATTTGAACTTATAGACTGGCTTTCCCATGACTGGTCCTGGATGACTGATTTCCATGGCAACACCCTTTTTTCACCTCAAAATAGGCCCCACCTTTTATCGTATTATGGAGGTTTGCACTTGAGTGTTAAGAGGGCTCTCCTGCCTTCACATATTGATCCAGCACAAATTCCTCATTTGAGTGGATGTTTTATTTTTTCTGAATGGCTAGTGGTCTCTATGCATTTCTTTGGCTTTCATGGATGAAACTTTATTTCTAAGTCATATTATTTTCTTCCTCTGATGAGTACATTTCTAATTCCTTTTATTTCTATAGTCAAACAAAAAATAAAATACAAAATCCATTGAAAAAAAAATTAAGAAAATTGCTCTTTCCACATCTGTGTTTAAACTGCTGAGTGAGAGCAGAGTGCTAGCAGAATCCTTACTTCAGAGTCTGGACATGAGATTGTTGATGATGCGTCTTTGATCAGCACCATCTCTGCAGTTTTTTTGCTGAGTGACCAAAAATGGGGAAAGCCAAAATGTAGCTCTGTTGCTCCTAGGCTGTAATTAGGTCTGCAAGTCTGACTTCTCTATATTTGGAAAGTGTCCAACATAAAACTCACCTGGGAAAGAGTTGTGTTAGGAACAGAGATGAAGAAGACACTTTGAAATTTTATTCACACTGAAGCTCCCTTTCTTCTTTTTTATTTATTTATACTTTAAGTCATCATGTGACTTTTTTTTCTCTATAGAGGCTCAATCTTGAAATATGTACAATGTGTGTGGGGTTTTTTTTCTGTTTTTTTTTTTATTCGACATTTCTCAAAATATCAGTTGTCTGATTGGATGGGATATCCAGATTCACTCATTTGTTCTGCCCTCTGATCTGACGAGACAGAGACAGGGCTGGACTAGTAATCTGGCATATTGTGCATTTTCCCAGTAGGTTGCCGCACTTTTCGGCCGATGGAGCTGTGCACCAGCTGTACAAGAACGGGCGGCAGCTTATTTGTTCATTCTCATTACTGACATTGGAGTGCCCAGTCAAATCTCTTTCTGTGATCAGCCCCTACATTCACTGTGCCCTCAGGCAACTTGCAGAAAAAGTTAACTGTGGATGAAGTCGTGAAAACTTGGAGCTTGAAAGTGCCATTGTGTCTGACCAGTCCAGCCCTGGTCTGAAACAACGGTGCTCAGGACTGAGAAGTTATAATGTCATGTGGCTTTGTGCATGCCAAGTAGGAATATAACCTGTGGGTAGTAAAAATGCTTTTTAAACAAAGTCACAAACAAACTTTATAAGCAGTTGTTGTCAGATTTAACAAGTGATTGTATACATGTACATACATTTTATACATTTTATGCTACAGTGACCATTGACATCAAAGTTATGGCTCTTGCACTATTCATTAAATAGAAGGTGCTGCATAGGTGCCTAAATTGCTCCCTGGAGGTGTTGCCCAATTTTGGGCATGCCTAAAAAAGATTTTTCTCTTAATTAAAATTTGCATGATTAAACCAACTTGGCTTCTTTGAGTGATAAGAACAAAGATATTTTAAATACAGGTGCTAAAACCATTTGCCATTATGGACCTAGGAGCTTGACGTTGAGGCCAGCTAAAGAGGAAAAGGGAGAAAATGTGAGACCAAAAACAAAGAAAATAAAGGTATGTTGGGAAGTTACATGAAAGAGTGATGGCATTACCTGTGTGTACATGAGAAGGAGAGTTAATGGAGGTTCCCTTCACATGGTATCATGATTAGTAGACACTATGAAAACGTCTTTCCAGACAGCCCAAATACAAGTTGTTTTTCTTTTAAGAAAATTTGTAAATTTTAAAGGCAAGTCAATCCTTTTCTCCATTGTGACTTGAACAGACAGTAATGATGACTAAGGAAAACAACATCAAACATATTTGGACTTGAACCTTCAGAGATTTAGAACAGTCAGTGTGCTTGAGTAAAAATGATCTGAGGCTGATATCACCAAGCGGTGTCTGGTCTGAGTTATTCCCCCAGTGAGTTCGGGGTAGGTATAGTGGTTGCCCCATGATCAGAAGGTTGGTTGTTCGAATCCACTGAACGGCTACCCTGAGGTACCCCTGAACAAGGGGGAAAAAACTAGTTGGAGAGAGGTTGGTCAGAGGTGTGTATAAATGTTTATATTAGGACATGCATGTATGTTTAAACTACTTACACCAAAACTAGAAGAGACCAAATTGGTTACACTGCCAGCACATTGAATTAGTTTTAATCTACACCTCGTTGTCCTATTAATGAACTACTTCTAGCTGCATAGTTTCCACTAGTTCATCTAAGCACAGCTGGGTTCCACGATTGTGAGGAAAGGCTTAGCATGTGTTGTTATACCCAGCAATAATAGACAAGAGGCTCCCACCCTCTAAGATATGCAACATGTCTGAGAGGTTGGGTTAACCCTCCCTTCTAATGAAAGAGTGGGCTCTGTTGAAAGTTTCTTCTAAATGCTAATCAAACCATGGGTAAAACCATCTGTGGCCATCTGAGCACAAATAATCACAGCATGAATGCTTTCTCTTCTGCCTGCTATTTTACATTTTACTAAGGTAGTGTTCATAAAATAAAAATTAAAAAAAAACCTTCAAGAAACATTTTTGGCTGCAGCACTGAAGCAAAATTTTTACCTTAAAAGCAAAGTCACATTGTTTGGTACAGCTCACTCTTTGTAAACTATTTCAACCAGTGAGAGTCAGCACCTTCCACCTCTTATATGGTGACCCATAAGCACAAGTGTACATATCATCATCTAGTCGACTGGTTACGTATTTTCAATTTTTTTTTCTTTTTGGGGGTTTAGTATCGCTTCTGTCAGTCTGCCCCAGGGCAGCTGTGGCTACAACTGTAGCTTTCCTTCACCAGTGTGTGAATGTGAGAGTGAATGAATAGTGGAATTGTAAAGCACTTTGAGGGCCCCGAAAAGCGCTATATAAATGCAATCCATTATTATTATTAATAAAATCCACATTCTAAAAGTTGCACCCGAAACTTTATAACGTTCAACTGTTTGGTCCCTCACAAGTCCTTCAATGAATTGGAACACTTGTCATTGTCTTATATTTCATGAAAGTGGACATTGTTCACTGCATTCCCTGCACTTAATCTTGTGTAATGTAATTATTAATGCACATATAATAATAATAATAATAATAATAATGGATTGCATTTATATAGCGCTTTTTGAGACCCTCAAAGCGCTTTACAATTCCACTATTCGTTCACTCTCACATTCACACACTGGTGGAGGCAAGCTACAGTTGTAGCCACAGCTGCCCTGGGGCAGACTGACAGAAGCGAGGCTGCCATATCGCGCCATCGGGCCAGTAGGCGGTAGGTGAAGTGTCTTGCCCAAGGACACAACTACCGAGACTGTCCGAGCCGGGGCTCGAACCGGCAACCTTCCGATTACAAGACGAACTGCCAACTCTGGAGCCACGATATATAAAGGTATAGGATTTTACCTTTATATATTTCAAAACCTTCAATTTCTTTTTTACAGACAACATTTTATTTCAGTGGGGTTTTTTGTGTTAAAGGGTTCAAAACAATGAGGAACTTGCCGTTTCTTCTTCTTGCTGTTTTGATCCTATTTCAGTCTCTCACTGTATAGTGCATGATATGTGTGTTATACTGCAACACAATCCCATCTTTTTGTTTGTGAAACCAAACTTTCCCATTAGGTGATAAGGTGGAGGGATACTTCACAATTGTTCTGCTGAGAAGATCTTATAATATTTGCCTAGAGCAGAATCCATTCTTATATGGAGAGGACAAGGACTCATCTAGATGTCTTCAAGTTTTCCTGTAACCGATACACCAATCACACCCATGAAAAGCTGTGTTAAGCTTGATAAAAGAGGAGGTAACTATGCCTTCAGAAGAGAAGTACATAAAACAAGCTCTTTTCTTCTCTATAGGTGTGGCACTGTTTGCTGCCAACAACTTGAAGCTCTTGAGCAGCTGTAAGATTTGCCATTGTGTTTACTTTGATTAAAACTGAACAGTCCCCACCAAGGTAAGTCAGACAGAGATGCCAGGAGTTAGCATGTGCAGCAGAGATTTAATAGGGGACAGATCTTGCTTGCTGTGTTTGAGCAGCCAGCTAAAAATTATGGGTGGGCAACTTAGGACAAAGACCGAAGCTTAGAGCCCTGCAGCATTTAGAAAAACAAAACAAAACAAGAAATCAGATTTAACAGAAGTAAAGACAGTTTTTACAGACAAAAGCACAACAGTAATGATCATTACATTGCATTACGTGATTACACTTAATCTGTTAGCTAAACTGATAGGGAGAAAGATCACAACAGATGACATCAAGACATGTCAAACCAGTAGAAAAGCAGCTCCAAAATCACAGTTCACAATTGCAGAGATATTTATTTGTCATTTTTTAAAACTGTTCATCCTGGATAACAATCATCCTTCCAATAGCCCGAATGGCATGTTGTAAAAATCTTGGATGTAATAGCCAGTTAGCTTGGTAGGCCAGAATGTAGTAACAATGATAAGGTTGCAGTGCATAGTATTGAGTTTCTTATTATTTCCACTTGAATGATTGTTTACCTGAATGATTTCAGGTAAACAAGGCTATTGTTGCTATTGTGTTGCTATTTAGTACTTAATGATTACTAATGAGAATTATTGTTCGTAATGAGTTTCATAGTTAAAGATTATGGTAGCACTTTCTAATACAGCTCAGTAATAAAGGGGTAAAAGTAGGGTAACAAGGAGGAAACAAAAACGTAATAATGTGGTAATTTCTAAGTTATTACCACTCACTTACCTGTTGTAGTTTCTGCGTAATAAGCTGGAAACAGAGCTGCAAAATGCAAAAATGCCTATTTCTCTTTAACAACATATAAATAACCTGTTAAAGCTAAATTAAAGAAGTGTGGTTATTACCTTGAAATATCGCTTATCATGTCTGTGTAATAAGCAGGAAAGATGCAAATCCAAAACTGCTTGTTTCTATTTAATAGCATAATAATAACCAGGTAATAACCGTTTAAAACAAACTTAAAGAATAGTAATGACTGCCAGGAAACACCTGTGGTAATTTCTGTGTAATAAGCAGCAATTTTAATACCATGGTCATGATAGCTGAATAAAACAAGCATCAGGAAATCTATAATGAACTGGAAACACTTATGCAAAATGCTAATAATAAAGTTTAAACAAGTAACACAAATGAATGCATTAGAATGCATTGGAGTGTAGAGGACACTCCCTCACAGTAGGGCTGCCACGATTTGTCGACTAGTCACGATTACGTCGACTATCAAAATCGTCGACGACTGATTTAATAGTCGACGTGTCGTTTGAAGCTTTGTAAGATCGCAAAAGACGCAGGAATAATAGCAGGATTTAAGAGTGTAATAACGGACTGAAACAGAAGATGGCAGCACAGCATGTACAAGGATGCCAGCTGCCGTTAAACCCCGAAGAAGAAGAAGCAGCTGTGTCCCAGAATTCATAGCGCGGCCCAGCTTAGTTTCCAACAATGGCGGTAGCTAGTTAGTTTTAATATTACTCTTATTATTCTTTCTGGGTCACAAAATAAACGTTTAACATATTTTCAGGCGAGAATGTAGCTGTGTAAACCTCAAATATCGGCTCAGTTTATCAGGACACCACATATTTTCAAAAGCGCTCCGACGTTTTCGGAGACGTCTGTTACCCACTAGCTCGATAGCTAGCCGGGGGCTAGGTCACTAGCGCAGTGAGAACACCGGACTCCCGGCAAATTGTTTTCAAACCCACCGCCGTCTTTCGCGACTCAGGTTAAATATATATGAGTCACTTAGATAAATTAAAAATGTTATTGTTTGGCTTTTTTTTTTTTTTTTTTTTTGTATTTTATTTGTTCCTGAGTAAATCGGTTTGGCTGAGATTAAAGTTATAGTTTTTACACAGCTGAATAAACATCAAGCAGACAGCTGATTATCAGAAGTGTGAGATGCTGGAGAATATACTCCGGTGTCCTGTTATATTTTAGATAGCAAGGAGTTTATTAAACTTTACCGAAACAATCTGCAAATTTCATTAAAATTGAATAAACTATCATCTTGTCTTTATTTTTAGTTAGCACCTTAAAAGCTTAAAGCTGTAAGCTAATGATAGTTATATAAGAGCATATGCTGCTCGTGCAATAAGCTGTAGTTTTATGTCCAGTGGATGATGATCTGATTAGTCGACTAATCGCATAAATAATCGGTGACTAGTCGACTATCAAAATAATCGTTTGTGGCAGCCCTACCTCACAGCATAGTTTATACATGGATGACAACACATAAGAAATAAATGTATTATATATATTATATTTCAGGTAGAAAAAAACGTGGAGCACATTTTTAAAATTTGCAAAACTGTCTTTTAGCCTGGTAAGATCCCTTATTTTCCGATTACATAAGTTTCAGGGTAATATTACTCAGCTGTAAACACTGTTGCTACCATGATATTACTTGGATATTACATGGTTACTCCTTTGGTAATTGCATAGTAATAACTTTACCACATTATTATTCTGTTTCCCCTTTGTTACCCTGCTATTACCCTTTTATTACCGAGCTGTAATAGAAAGTGCCACCAAAATTATATAAATAAATAGCTGACTCTTTTTACATTATTATGTACACTTTTTGCAAATTGATCTGAGACAATGGACTTCTGGAACAATCTGGTTTGAGGTTTGAGTTAAATTTATGCGAAATCATACACTCACTTACTTGGTCTTGGTACAATAATTCACTTCCTGTTACAATGCAATGGTGTTTTGTGTAGATTGTCTGTGCAGCCCATTTAATTAAAAACTCTCTCCAAAAGTTGATTCTGTTCATCTGGATGTAGTGTTTTCAGTGGGAGAAACGTTTTGTCACTCATCAGAGTGACTTCTTCAGTCTGAGCTGACTGCAGGTTTCCCCAAATCTTATAAACAGTACATTTGCATAATGACTGAAACCAGCCCACTGAAGGAACAATGGGCTGGGAGGTCAGTTCCTTCATCATAATTATGCAAATTCTCATGACCACTGATCAACAACCACTGATCAAAGAGCAATGATCAATGGCCATGGGTACCATTCACAGAGAGTTGGGGAATGGCTGCAATCACAGCATTGTAAGATGGTGAAAGATGTACCCTTAGGCCCCCTCCTCGATTCAGAGATGGTCTTTCCCTTTTCACGTAAATGGCCTCCTTGACTCCGCGCTCAAACCAGCGTTCCCCCAGGATGTGTACATCCTCATCACTGAAAGAGTGTCCACTGGCCTGTAGGTGTAAATAGACTGCAGAGTCCCGGCCTGACGAGGTGGCTCTTCTGTGTTGTGCCATCCGCTTCGCCAGAGGTTGTTTGATTTCCCTGATGTATCCTCCTGGCACTTAACAGCGTACACTATGTTACTCTGTTTGTGTCGGGGACCCGATCCTTGGGGTGAACCAATTTTTGGCGCAGCGTGTTTAGGGGTTTAAAAGCCACAGAGACCCGGTGTTTAGAAAAAATGCATCTCAACTGTTCCGATACTCCTGACACGTACGGGATCACTACAGGTTTTTGCTTATGCAGCGGTTGTCCTTCTCTCCTGGATCGGCTGGAGCTTTCTTTTGGCGCCTTCCCAGCTTTGACAAAAGTCCAGCTGGGATAACCACATTTACTCAGGGCCTTCTCTAGTCAAGTCAAGTCAAGTTGGCTTTATTGTCACTTCAACCATATACAGTTTAACAGTACACAGTGAGGCGAAACAACGTTCCTCCAGGAACCAAGGTGCTACATGCAACATAAATTTACAACATAAATTAACAGAAAACACTAAACTAGCTAACTAAGAGGCCTAGTTAGCTGGCTAGCAGAGACAAGACAGACTGACCTAACATAAATTACAACATAAATTAACAAAAAAAAAAAAAAAAAAACTATCTAACTATCTAAGGAAGACTTTTTTTTTGTTATCAGACAGCAGACAACAAAGTGCACGTGCAAATGTGCAAACAAGAGCAGCAAAGTGACAGAATGATAGAAAAACACAACGTAACATAATAATAAGGTTTTGTGATGATGAGGTGAGGTAGTGGAGGAACAGTAAACATTCCTTAGTGTAGCAGCAAAAATTAGGAAGTGCAGAAGTTAGTGCAAAAAGTCCAGTAATAATATTGTGCAAAAGAGCATTTACAGGTTGGTGTGTACGATGGTTTAGTGGTGTAGGTCAGTGTGTTTGCGCTTGTGTTGATTAGTCAGTCCAGTCTCAATGTTTTGAGGTAGTTGAGTTAAGCTGAGTGATAATGTGTGTGTGTGTGTGTGTGTGTGTGTGTGTGTGTGTGTGTGTGTGTGTGTGTGCGTGCGTGCGTGCGTGCGTGCGTGCGTGCGTGCGTGCGTGCGTGTTTATCAGTCAGTCCCTTTTTGCTGAGGAGACGGATGGCCTATGGAAAAAAGCTGTTGCACAGTCTGGATGTGTGTGCCCGAATGCTTCGGTACCTTTTTCCAGATGACAGGAGTGTGAAGAGTGTGTGAGAGGGGTGTGTCCGATCAGCCACAATGCTGGTGGCTTTGCGAATGCATCGTATGGTGTAGATGTGTGATGTTCTTCTGCTTCCCTGGCCGCTGTGTCTGTGGGGATGGTGCTGGCTCTGTGTTGTAGCGTCCTAATGACACCCAGTTTATGCTCCAGTGGATGATGAGAGTCAACCTTAAATGCTGATCCGTATGCGTAGGTTTCCGGTACACATCGGCTCTTGGAAAACTTGTGTACTTCAATGTGCATTTTAAACAAATATGTTCTTCTCACATACATGGTCTTGAATAATCAGGCCCCATCTTATCTTAAAGACCTCATAGTACCATATCACCCCACTAGAGCACTTCACTTTCAGGTAGCTGGCTTACTTGTGGTCCCTAGGGTATTTAAATGTAGTATGAGAGCCAGAGCCTTCAGCTTTCAGACCCCTCTTCTGTGGAACCAGCTTGGATTTGAGAGACAGACCCTCGCTACTTTTAAGATTAGGCTTAAAACTTTCATTTTTGACAAAACTAGGGTTGGATCAGGTGACCCTGAATCCACTATAGCTATGCTTTAATAGACTTAGGCTGCTGGTGGCTTCCCATGATGCACGGAGTGTTTCTCCTTCTCTCACCTCTTTTTACTCACCATATGTTTATACACCAACCTGCATTTAATTAGGAGTTAATTCATAATTTCTGGCTCTCTACCACAGCATGTTGTGTGATTTGGCGCTATATCAATTTAATTGAAGTGAATTGAATTGAACAGTATTAAAATTAATTATTATAAATGTAGACCAGCCTTTAAATTTGTACCACAAAAATGCTGATACTGTCGAGAATGATGATGCAAATAATACATCTTCTGCTGGAAAAGTTTTCCAGGACAGGGTCCCAGCTAGAACTAAACAAATATTTGAGTCAATCTTTATTTAAAGTGTTAAAATAAATCTTCTGTCCAGGCAAAGCAATAGTTTGCTAAGAGATGAGAGAATATCTGTGTGCCTCTGTGATGAATCGCTTATGGATTAATCACAAAATTAGAATTATACCAAAAAAGGCTGATTCTTTTTCAAAGAATGGGCATTCTTCAGATGGCCATGAGATCTTCATGATACCAGTTAATGTATTTTAGGTTGGTAAGCAAATAATATCAGGAGATTTCCCTACAATATTTGCCCCTGCATTGGCCCTGATTTAGGTAAGTGGAGGGTAATGAACCTGTTGGTGACAGATCTGGGCTACGTCTTCTTCTACAGGAGGTGACAGGCCTTGGAAAGGGACTGTACAGTATCCCACAGACAAGGTCCCGGGGTCACCGACCAGCTTTGCAGGACTAACACACCTGCCAGCAGCACAATGAGGTCTAATGAGCGCACACTGACAGCCCCAGTCTGTAAGCAGCAGGCCCAGTGCCCTGAATGGCTCACACCTCAACGCTCATATTGAAGTCCTGGCTGTCAAGTCAATACCTTCATTAGTGACTTCATAGCAGTTCACTCTGTGAGACTGTACAAAGGCTGCCAGGAACACAAAGGGGCACATTCCAGGGATTATGGGACATTGGCAGGTTTGTGTCATTAAAAGGAGTTCACTTTTTCCTTGAATGCAAGGAATTTAGTTTAGGAAGTAGGAATTACTATATTTCTATATAATTAATGTAACAAGGTGCTTTATCTTTCACAGTTTGATGTAGTTTAATATATTGTTGACCTGTCAAAAATACTATAGGCATAAAAAATTATGTTCTCAGACCCTAACCTCAATTAGGTTTCAAGGGAACTTTATTTTCTCCTGTGTTACATTTGCAACATTTGTGGAGTAACACAGAAAACTGATTATAAGCTTCTAATGTTTGTAAGGTTTAAGGGTCCATTGTAGCCCATACCAGTGATCTGATGTGGTCAGATTTCTATAGTTTAAGATCAATGAAAGTTGACCAGTAACCTCTGTCTTTTCTACAGTCTTCTAATATAACTTATCTCAGGTAGTAAAAAGACATTTCTAATAATCAGAGCTGCCCAGGCTAAGTCTTGACATATCAGCACTTAGGTCAATACACCACCTGCTGACATCTGAAGAGGAAATTCTTCAGGATGTCATGTTCTCTGATGCATGAAGAGTGTCCCGTACTTTTTTGTAGACTTAATTAAAGTGACATAATGATTTAGTGGCTTTGCAGAGACCTCTGTCCCCTGCTGCCTACCCCAGGAAACATTTCTCTTTAGGCATAAAGAGCCTCTGATTCCTGGTGTTTAAGCAGAAAGAGCCAGACTGCCACCATGCTTCAGGGACTTTAACCTCTGATCATGCGACCTGTGATCCCTGTGATGACCCAGAACAAAGACTACAACATTTTTCTTTTCATAAAGCTTGGCAGGTTTTGTTAGAAGTCACAGGTTTGTAAGTTGCACGTGTTTATGTACATGTCAAGAAACACACTGAAAACGCCACATCTTGGACATACAAGACAAAAAGACAGGCACTGTCTACACACAAGAGAGAAAAATAGTGTCCACAGCATTTCTCACAAACCTTCTGGCTGTTTAATTAGACTACCTCTGCAAAAAGAGAAGACGAGAACTCTTAAGATTCCTGCATTTCTTTTCAAAAGACTCCAGGGATTAGGAGACACTCAGCATAATCAAAACTTGACATTTATGCAGCTCCATTGAGTCGTGTGGGAAACAGTGCACACAGACTTTGCCCCTGACACAAAAGCCTAGGAATGAGCTTCTGTTTTCCTCTGACAATGCCACATGCACTGTTACACCCTCGCCTGTGAAAATAAGGTGTTTTTGTTTTTTTCCTTTCCCTTGATAGGTCAGACCAATATATGTTTAGTTTAGTGTAACAAAGTGGAAGCAGAAAACAGAACCATGGGAGAGTGTTGAGGATGGGGGGGGGGGGGGGGGGGGGGGGGGGGGGGCTGCTGCGTGTTAAGAGGCAGGAAGGCTGCCACTCAGATAGCATGTAATACAGTACTTCCCCTTGTTTAACAATAATGTTGGCCTAAATTCAAAGAACAAAGGTGTGTGTGTGTGTGTGTGTGTGTGTGTGTGTGTGTGTGTGTGTGTGTGTGTGTGTGTGTGTGTGTGTGTGTGTGTGTGTGTGTTTCAGGATATTAACTGATATGATAATGTGTCGGGTTTGTTAAATATTTGTTTATTACCAGTGAAAAATAGGACCCAGTGATGATATTAGTATCACTTTATAATACAGCTCGAGACTAAAGGTCTAAGTTGAATTTCCAACGTATTTGACCTGAAGTAACACTGTAAATACATTTATTGACAAATACATGAATTAATTAAAATTACTTACTTAAAATTACTTAATTTTATATGTATAGCATCAAATCACAACAACATTTGCCTCAAGGGGCTTTATATTCTAAGGTAAAGGTAGTGCAATGTGCATATCACCTGAAACTGCCTTAAAGGCGGTTGTTTTTAGTAGGTAGTGCTCTGTCACGCCAGCCTGAGGGCAGCAGTTTGAACAGATTATGTCTGGGGTGTGAGGGGTCTGCAGAGATGTTGTCTGCCCGTTTCCTACAGGTCCTGCATGGAGGGAAGAATGGCACCGACGATCCTCTCTCAAGACCTGGTCGTCCATTACAATCTGTCCTGCTTCGTGACTGAGCTGAAGCAGGCTTACATTATAATTTGTTTCACAATAGGCTTTATTTTTCTTAGACCCACTGTGACAGAATAAATATATCAGACTGTAAAATTGATGCTGTTCTTTTAATAACTTTGAGTGCCTCGATCTTATCGTAACTAAGGCATATTAGTGAATTCTCAGTAAACTAAAACACATTTAAAATACATTTTTGCATGAGTATATTGTGTTTGGTTTAATAGCTCAGCACTGAAATGTCCAGTTTTGCTGATGATATCATCTTGTTGTCATTAATCCAGGTCTTCTTTTAAAATGATCATGCTTCAGCACTTGTAAGAGTCATGGCAGAGAATCGTTATATTTTCAGATTATTTATCTGTCCCGTCTTCATGACTATCACTCGAACTCTTAGAGGGACTTCCTTCAAATTTAGAAAAAAGTTTAACTTCAGCTCAAAGATCATCTCAATTGTAATTGTTGGACACCTGTTCAACTGCTTGTTAATGCAAATATATAATTTGTCAATCACATGGCGACAGTTCAGTGCATTAAGGCATGCAGACATGGTCAAGATGAGCCACTGAAGTTCAAACCAAGCATCACCCTGTGAGCAGCAGTTCTCTAGTTGAGAGTTACTTGTTCGCACCAAATGTTAGAGGAAAATTTCCAGATTGCTTTTATGCTGATAGGAAGACAACAGAAGCTCAAATAACCACTCATTGTGACCAAGGTATGCAGAAGATCACACACAATGATACACAAAGATATAGACCGTGGAGTCTCTCTTGGTAAAGGAATCTTAAAAATCTAATTTCCTAAATACATTTTAAAAAACTTATCCAGCTAACTTGAGGCTGTTAAATAAATAATTAATCATTGAGAAAGGAGATTAACAGCTTATTACATGCTGGGATGCAATGGACTGAGAAAGATTGTCAGACTATCAGATTAAAAGCAAATCTAGTTTGACGGCTCCCCGGATGTCAGGGAAAAAAGAAAAAGTAAGCAGTTATTGAAAATGTGACAAGAGCTGCTCTTGACCTCATGAAATTACAGTCTGTATATCGTATCATTTTGATTATTCTCACAGTAAAAAGGTTGTCAAGTGATCTGATAAAATTGCCACATAACCTCTAAATCTTTAAATCAGGGTTCCTCCTTAAGGGTTTCATTTTCACACACAAAAAAACAAACATGCTTGTCAGGGATTCATAAAAGATTAAAAAAGATGCTATTTTATTTTAGGGAAATAAAACCCAAAGCCTCTTTTTTTTTTTTTTTTAGCAGCTGGGAGATATAAACTGTGGGAGGGGGTTGTGTGCTGCCGAAAAGCAGCCAGTGTCGATGTAAGACTTGTGTCGTTCATGTCTGTGTGCAAAATGCCATCGTCGATCTGAGAGGAAAAGGTCAGCTGTGCTCAGTGAGCTGTCAGGATGTAGATCAGACCTCCCGTTTGAGCTCTGCGCCTCAGTTTTGACTTCAGATATTTTTACGTCTGACTGATTTACCAAAAAGGCTTTTTTTTTTTCTTTCTCTTAGAGTCTGAGAAAGCTACTGCTGATACTGCTGTTTTTAAACATCTTCAGAATCATCCAAAAGCCTTTGACTTTGTTTTTTCGGTCTGGTGCCCTGCTGACTCTGAGGCGAACATTATGGCAGGGGTTGGAGAAATCTGCTGCTATCCTAACTGCTACTCAAGGCTCCAAAAAACCTTAAACTATTTTTTTAAACATAAAGAAGAAAATCAAATAGAACCATGTTTGTATTGTTTATTAAAGTTTTTTTTTTTTATTGATTTTTGCGGCTTTCTTGTAAACAGAAAAAAAAGATTAAGAAAATACATTTTAAAAAGCAATACGTATATGTTGAAAGTGGGGAAAAACATTCATTTGTTTATGTCAGAGTACTTATGACCCCTGAGAGCCAGTTTTCCAAGGAAAATATTAAACTAATGATTCCCACACAGGGAGGCTGTCGGAGTCCTGACTGTGCAGAGAACTTAAGCCAGTGTCTGAATCGTCGTCGTTCACATTGTGAGTTTTTGACAACCCCCTTGCTTGCTCCACCCACCCGTTTTTTCTCTGCAAAGTGCTCATCATCCCCGTCTTAACGTCTGCCCCGTGGCTATATCTCTTCTTAGTGTCTGTCCCCTCCTCCATGCCCAAAGTGTTCACTTTCTCCAGCAAATCCCTTATCTCCCTCTCCCTCTCCCCGCAAATCTGCTCGGTCAGCTCTAAATCGCTCCTAATAGCTTCTAAATCCGCGTTGAGGCGCAGGCCGATGTATAAACTGGCATTTAACTGCGTTTTGATCCTCTCTTCTTCCAAAAGCTGCTCATTTTCTGGTGATGTTTCCACTTCGGTGGAGGGAAGGAATAGCGAGTCATCCCCAGACTCCAAGTTTTTACGTTGCAGCTCCTCCTTCCTCCGCTGCATCCAGCGGTGGTTCAGCTCATCCTGGATCTCCCCTGTGATCACGTCTATAAGGGTTTCATGCTCCCACAACTCCTCCTGTAGTCTAACTACCTCCTCACGGTGTCGGAAATACTTTTCAAGCTTGGCCAAAGTGTCAGACGAACGCAGGTTTTCCACTTCGTGGCTGGAAGCCGCAGCGACATCAACCAAATACGTATTTTGAACGTAATTGGCCCCGTGCCTTTTAATTCTGTCCATGTGCACCTTCGCCTCGCACCTTTCGATCTCTGCGTCCAGCTCTGTAATCCTCTGAATTTGCTGTCGGATTGTATGATCCTGAGAAACCACAGAATGAACCAAAGTTTCCATCTTCTCCGCGCAAGACGCGTCTCTGCGCGCCGCCTTCGATCTCTTTTTATTGATCTTCTCCAACTTTCTAAAAGCTTTCCTGACTATGCGACGCTGTTTCTCAGGTGAGATGGAACTCACGGTACACCGCGCAGTCCCTTTCATAATACAGGGGCTCTCTTTGCTGAGCACCACGCGAGCCTCTGCGCTTCGGGCTCCGTGGCTGTCCAAAGACACTTCGCTCTTCACCAGCACGAACTTGACGTTTCTCTGCTCGTCTCCCCAGGCGACCCAAAGCCGCAAAACCCTAGTTTTGTTTGGCAAAATCCTCTCGCATCCCCTCCATTTCTCCACGATGCAGTAGGACTGTGCTGCGCAAAGCCCTTGTTGGGAGTTTTGGTCTTCAAGAAGCACTTTGATAACATCAGCGCAAGTTGTGCGCTTTGACAAGCCGAGGACGAGCTTTTCCTCTCGGCAGACCCACACTGATATCTTATTCTCCTCAGACTCCATCTCGCATTTCTGCTAAACTCTATCTCTTCTAAACAATAGTAGATTTAAAAATTTAAATCCGCTCGTCGAAAGAAAAGCTCCTCAGTGTCCATACCCGAGTCCAGTGCATGCGCGCTGCGTCCTAGACGCATCTGCAAAGTTGCAGTCGGGACTGGAGGTGTCTCTGTCTGTGTCCACGGAGCGCATAAGTTAAGGAAAACACTTTGCGCGCCGGTATTCCCAGTCCTGACTGCCACTGCTGTGATCACATGACCACACACACACACACACACACACACACACACACACACACACACACACACACACACACACACACACACACACACACCTTTTTTTGGTGGGATGAGCTCCACCTGAGCCTCGATGCTTTTAAGAACAACGACCAGCCATGAATTCTTTGATGGAGCAGCTTGGAGGCTCGCTGTGTTCTTCTGGTTTCTGTATCCATAATGCATCAAATAGGACATGAGTACCTACATATATAGGAATGAGTACTTTATATGGATTATGTTTTTATCTTATTTTTTTAATGACTTTGTATTTCAGATCTGGTTCATTATTAAGGTTATGTTGTTAACTTTTTCTGTAGATCCAGTTAAAACAGCGTTAAAAGACAAAAAATATGAATAAATAAATATTGGAGCTGAAAGAAAATTTCACTAACTGGCTTCAACAGGCTTTGAGGATTCTAAGGCATCTAATCATGGTAATGGACTGATTCTTATATAGCGCTTTTCTACAATGACCTTGTGCATAATTTATGTATTTTGTGTAACACCTGAAAGAATAAGTTTTACCTGCAGGTTTTCTGAGGGGTATTTTCTTCTTCAAGGATTAAATTCAGTTTATTTCCTGCTTCTTAAGTGTCAGTACTTTCAATATCTTACTTCTAATTATAGTCATCTTTCATCTGATAGAGCCACATATCACAATTCTGTGAACTGTACTCACATGTCAAACACATAAGTGAAACAAGAGGAAAAAGGTAGGAAGGCAGAAACACAAATGCTCCTTCCTGCAGTTCAGAGCAATGAGCAGACTGTTACCTGCTGCTGATGGATCACGCTTTGCATTCAGTGATCTGAATGTTCAGAGTCAGTTTGCCTGTGTTGATATGAGTGAGGGAGCATAGATATGGAACACTTCAGTTGCTTTACTTGAATTCATAATGTTGACCCTGTTAGCTTTTCCTTCGTTATGCTTATTCTTCTGATTCACTGCTTTCAAGTATTAGCCTTGCTCAGTCTTGAACTCAGGGACTTTACAAAGAAAGAGAATAAATGAGTATTCAGCTATTCTGTCAGGAGATCTCTGACAGATGTATTTACCTCTAGCTTTGCTGGTTTGCTAGTGCTCATGTGACAGCATGTGCCTGGTCTTGATGGATTAGGACGTTTGTGTGTTAGTGGGTGGAAATTTTACTTTCCACATTACAATGCAAAGTCATATACATACTTACCAGCATGCAGTCCCCCAAATTAGTTCCAGTCCACATATCAGGAAAGATTACCTTCACATAAAGATAAATTTCACTTGAGTCAAACCCATGAGAACTGATTCATCATGTTATTATTGTACCAATCAAATGGAAACAAAAACATGTGCATCACTCAGGTGACATTTAAGTAGTACAAAAGTGTAAAGCTCCCATGTAGAGGTGTATTACTTTACACACTTAAACTACTAGTTTTATTGAGCCTCTCTTAAGGAGCACTAATCTTTATTCAGCTGTTCAGCAGTAGTTGGTTGGTTTCCACATGTAGGATTTATAGCAGCACCTTATTTGAGCCCCTCCATCTCAGGTGCAACATTCAAAACGTTTTGGTTTGTGTTAGTAATAATATAAAGACTGGTTACTGAAATAGTGCTTTTCTGACTGAGGGGTTATCACTGCTGGGTACAGAACCACTAAAGGCCAGCCAGGAAACCAGGGGAAAATATGGATGGACGAATAAATATGATTTTTGGAGGGAAAATAAACAAAACGCACTTTACTAATGCAGAAATCTGAATCCTTTTTATTTACATTGTTGTGTGTTGACAGTTTGTGGGGAGTGGGGCTGAACTGTAATTGGTTTCTGAAGCTGGTGTGCTGGAAATAGCTTGAGAACCTCTGATTTAAAAAGGTTGAGCAAGAAAACAGAAATCTGTAGCACTTTGATTAAATGGTGTCTCCCTCTTGTGGCGAGTCCTGCCATTACAGCGATGCACATTCAATTATGTTCTCTCACATGCTCCATCTACTGTTGATGTGAGGCCTTTGCAGTCAAGGAGTTAACAGACTCATCCACACAGCAAAGATTCAAGTGAGAAAAATAAAAGGAAGCAATCTTTTTCAGATTTATTTAACTTCAATATTGCGTACATACAAAGTATCTAGAAAGCTACAAAATATCTACTATTGTCAAGAAGGCATCATAATGTTACGGAGCAAAGACAAGACCATATGCAGAACACAAACAGAGCAGAGCTTCTTTTCTCTCCTTTGCTCCAACACTTTACAGTGATGGATATGAAAAGAGATCACACATCTGTACCAAGAAAAGCCAAGATATAATTTTATAGAAAGCACCTTTTTACAAAGGGGGTGCTGAAAAAAATCTGCACACAAAACCCAAATATGTAAATGACAGTTTACATTTCATGAGCTATATGTCAAGAATCACTTTAAAGCCAGGTACCAGTACCTACTCTTAGCAAAAGCTGATATGCTTGTAGCTGCGATTCCTTGACTTGGCGCGTCCACTTTCCGGGGCAAAGAGTCCACCAGACATCCGTGCCATCAAAGGCGTCAGTCCTGCTGTTTTAGTGTTAAAATGTAAAAATGTACCAGCAGTGCAGCAGTAACATCATTACCATCTCACTGGGCTCGCAATATTACAGATAATGTCATCACAAAACCGGGTACGACTGTATACAAGTACAATAAGAAAACAGGAACATCTAACTGTAATCGATAAATGTGAACAGATACACAAGGTAAGCATAAAAGAAAAATAAAGTCCACAGTGTTCACAGAACTGCGGCAAAAATACTGAATCATTTAACTTTATCTGCACCCCCACCCCCACCCCCACCCCAAGACATTGTCTGCAATTATTTAGAGCTTTGTTGATTAAACTACTTTAAGATGATTATAATTTCTGTAAGAAATAGTAAATGTTTTGAGTAATTATGATCCTTACAATGAAAGTATACAGATTTAAACACGTAAAACAATCTTAAGTTTCATTTTTAGAGTCTGTACTGTAGAATTAATATTAAATAAACATTATTTTTTCTTTTTTGTTCTAATGGATAAAAGCTCGTGTCGGTCCCTGCCTTTTCGCCATCACAGCTGTGACATTGTGAAACCATAATGCTTCCAAAAAAAGCCTCGTTTCAAAAAAAAAAACTAACAAACAAAAAAAAAACAAAAACACTTGAGCCTGCAAGTGTGCACGAAGCAGACAGCTTCAGTGTTTTTCTGTTGACATCCTGCATGCAGTCAGTGGCCGTTCAATATTAGACAAAATCTTTAACCTTAAGCGAAGAAATAGTTGGGTTTGAGAAATCAATTTACAATGTAATAAAAATGAATATCATTTATTTCTTCTCCTTAGTAACCATGTTCCCCTGCTGTCATTACAGTCCTTTGAAAGGCAATGTGGTGATTTGTTTCACTTATGTCTTATTTTTTTTCTTCTTCTTCTTCTTCTTCTTTTTTTGGTCTGGCAACATTAAATTTATAATTTCTGTTTGATCTTTTTTTTTTAAGCTGGAAAATCTGAACCAAAGGCACTTCCTTGCTACCATGCAGGACACAACAATAATTGACTGCATCTCTGTATTTTTGGTCTTCTGCGACAGGAAAGGCAGTCAGTCTTTTTATAGTACACTCTTAGAGAAGGAAGGAAAAAAAGAAAGGCTGATATTTTAGGAACATATTACAGCGTTACAGGAAAAATAACCTGTTTCTGAGCTTAAATTTGCAAACATAATTGAATATAAGTGTACTGCCTCTTTAAAAAAAAAAAACCCAAAAAAACCCCAGCAACAACAAAAACTGTATTTCTAGGAGTGTACCAATTTCGAGAACCGTGATTTCTGAGATGTGAAGATGAACCAAATAATACATCTGTAAGTTATTTCTGCCCGTCTCACACAAAACTAATTTTAGACTTAGAAAACAGGGTAAATGCAGGATAATGAGTATACTCTAAGGCACTGTACACTTAGGCTTTGGCAGATTTGAATTGTGATTTTTTTTGTTGTTGTTGTTGTCGTCATTCATTTATTTTACACAACACAAACACAATGTAGAGATCACAGTTTTAGTGGCATCTTTTGGAGTTCACATACAGTTTGTACGTGTTTAAGGCTCGGCAATCAGCGTAGGCCACAGAAACATGTGAACATAGTGTGACCATGAAGGCAGCAACACTCTGGCTTGGAGTTATCACACGGCGATCCCAGAGTGTTGGGTGGGGGGCAAAGCCACAGCATGCTGAACGACGCATTGCTGTCTATGATTTTGTAGTGTCTCGATAGGTTAAACAGTTTTTTAGTTTTTCTTTTTTTAAAGCGCAGAATTAACAGAATAGACGCAAGCATCACTAAGGCAAGCACAGGAAGGGAAACAAAGTGCTTTCTGACCAGATACGAGTCCGATTAGAGTCATTTTAGCAGGACTCACATATTTAAAAAAAAATAAAAATAAAAAATTCTCATGGCCATTGTCAGAGAAAAGATTTGTTTGCAGCGCTGAAATGCTTAGCAGGCGGTGAGACTTCCTACATTTACGGCGCGGATGCAGGCAAACTGTAGTGTTTTCACAGTGCATTCATTCTGGTGTCTAAAACTTGGGAGTGCTTCAACAGGGATAAATATTACCGAAAGCTCAGTTGTTGGCGTTCTTATGTAGTAATTTCGCAACCACCTGCTTTCGGCCACTGCACGTATAGTGTTGTTCTGTTTCTTTGGAAAGTTTAACAGCTGTGTGTGTTTTCATGTCTGCGTATCTACAGTATGTATGCTCACAAATCATGAAGTACAGACATACAAAACAGCCTCAAACATATTACACAGAACGCAACCATGCCGCTGATAGAAAAACAAAAAAAGGCCCGTGTCCTTTTGTCTTTTTTTTTTCTTCCTTAGTCTACATTAACAAAGCAGAAAAAACCGACACACACATTTTCATTTACCAAACACATCCAGGAAACTCTTTAAGGATGGCCACATTTATACCCGACAGAGACCAACATATTTAAAATTCCCATATTCAAACATTAAAACAACTGTACCGCAATTCACAGCTGCAGTCAAATAACAAACACTTATATTAAAACAGATTTATAACAACGACTCCACCTGATACCTTGACCAAAGAGTGTTGTAGGTATGACTTTCGTGTAGAGGCACTGCCACTTTTGTTTTGAGGTTGGTAAGTCTATGAAAAGGAGGAGCTCCAAGCGGATTCATTCCTTCACCAGTCTGTAGATGTGATGCTGCGCGCCGTGCTCACTGTTCGAAACTTCAAACACGCACGCCATACATAGCAACGTCTCCTGGGTGTCCCTGTTTGTCACCACCTGCAAGAAAGAGCACTTACTTTAGAGGAGAAGCGCTGCACAGCGGGAAATAAACAGAGAAATGGATGCAGCAAAGGATGGTTACCAAGTTTGAAGACGTGGACAGGAAACTGAGCGAAAAGACAGACGCATGCATTGTTAGAGTTCTGAAGCTGTGTGTGCGCGCACGGTTAAATGTTCAGTACCAGTTTAAACTTGGCCAGGAGAGCCACATTTTTTACTCTTTTATTTACAGGAGGTTTTAAGTGCAATTTAGACTCTCTATCGAGGGAATATGTTTTATATATACAACTTGTTAACTCCTGTTTGTTAGGCTGTGGGAAAGTGAGTTGTGTTTTTGTTTTGTTTTTTCCAAAGTAACTTTTCGTCTTTAATTTGATCCAGTCTGAAGTTTCAGAGCTCTAATGTGAAGCTGTCACCTTACAAATAAACAGCATCACTGAGAGCGCACACTCAGCAACAAAAATAATCAACTCGAATTAAAACGTTTATTCTACCGCTCTCTATGCTAAATCCCAAGATGAATGATTTTAGCAGCGTTCATTTTTTTTTGTCTCATTGGCAGCTGTGCTGGATTTTACTGTTATTTATAGATTTTTATCGCCATTTTATCAGGATCATCATCTGTTAATGTCTCACTGTAACTCATAGGAATCATTTTGGGTTGAAAAGTCATATGATGCATGGAACCAACTTCATCTCCGATTATAGTTTTAGGTTTTGTCAAGCCAACGAATGCAAAAAAAAAAAAAAAAAGCCTTCAAAGTATCCATTGGATAATTACTGCAGTGATTAATATGTTTCAGCTGGGAGCAGATTATTTAAGTCTGATGCAGTGAACAGCTTCTCACTTCTTAAACAATCATACTGGAAAAGATATTAAGTGATCAGCAAAAAGATGTTACTGCCTTTCAGAAGGGTCGAATGACTGAGCTGAATCAAGCAAAACCACTGAGGAGATTGCTGTTACTTCTTAAATTTAGTATAAGCACGATTAAAACCTGGAAGGGCAACAGTGGGGAACAATCATCTCTGAGGAGGAAATGTGGCTGGAAAAAAAATATCTTGAATGATCAGAGATCATTTACATGTTTGGTGACATGAAATGATTAAAAAATATATATAAATCAACAGTAGACTTCACAGCTACTGTATGTTTAAAACCACTTCCCAGTTGGAAAGGTCACATTCCAAGATAACAATAACATCGGGCTCAAATTGTGAACAAAGTGGTTCAGGGAACATTAGACATGATTTTCACACATGGATCGGACCGCCACAGAGCCCAGACCTCGAACCCGTTGAGAATCTTTGTGCACATACTGGGAGGAGACTTTTCACAGAGAACCAATTCTCCCGTCATCAGTACAAGACCTGGAAGAATTAATGCAATTCTGCATGGAAATAAATGGCATGACACTACATAGGCTTTGCATAAGGAGGTAAATGTGTCGAATCACCAAACCTACAGGTGGGTCCAATCAAATATAGAGAGAGTGATTTCAGAGCATCCTCGTCTTTATCATCCAAAAAAACCCAAAAAAACCCCCAAAACATTAAAGCAGAGTTGAAAAATTCTGACAGAAATTGACTAACAAGTAATGTTTCATGATGTCTCTCTCACGTTTTTCCATTTCCATCTTACTGTACAGAAAACTTTCTACAACTGGTGTTGAAATGGAGGGAACTTTGGATGCCTCAGCACATACGCTACATTCTTTAAATACCAGCTTATGAAAGGGAATTCATTTATGCACGTCTTTTGTGCACAGGCATACTTTATACACTAAACTCTTGGACCTTGATTCCTGATATCAACTAATCTTTGAATATAAACATGTTATTTAAGGGGGAAAATGTGCAGAGCAGAATTTAATAATATCTAGTAGCATAAATTGAAACATCATGTTTCAGTAAAACCTGAGCATAGTGTTGAGCCATCCCTTGTTCTGCACAGGCCAAAATGGAACAAGAAACCAACTAACCCTATGTTTTAGGGAGAAATACACAAAATTTGCTGCAGCTACCATTTTCCCTCTATTAGGGTTACTTTGTATTCATACTGGGCACAATGGAAAAATCTGAGAAATGAAAACACAACATTAGGATTCAGCAAGAAGCAGAAGAGACAAATGTGCTTAGAAAATTATATCAATCTGTGAAACATATTTTCGGATCCTTCTTCCAGTCTTGTGCTACTTATATGTCTTAAAAGAACTGCCACACTTTTAAAAATAATCATGTATTAAGTCTGACATGAATCATGAGTTTATTTAATGATTAACACACTAAGGCTACGTTCACACTGCAGGCGAAAGCGCATCAAATCCGATTTTTTTGACCCTATGCGACCCATATCCGATCATGCTATGACAGTGTGAACGGCGCAAATCCGATATTTTCAAATCCGATCTGGGTCACTTTCGTATGTGGTACTGAATCCGATACATATCCGATGTTTTAGAAAGCGACTGCTGTTTGAACGGTCAAGTCGCATTAAATCCGCCTTTTACGTCACCGACACAAGACTGAAGCCAATTATCAGCGCCCGAGAAGACATCGCGAACGCTTCCTGGCCATCCAGTGTAGATGTCAGTGAAACTGTTGGGAAGACAACGTAAACATTTTATTTGTACTGTATAATCTGCAGATTCTGACAGAAATCTGCAGCTATCCTTTGAAACACCGCTCCTCTAAAACAGCAATAAGGATAATTATTAGGTTATCTACATTATTATGTAAATAACAAAATAACTTAAAGCAAAAATTGGGAAACGTAAAGTCCGAAGTCTTTATATTAACGGCCATCAGTCAAACAATACTGTTTGTTCTTGGTCTAAACAGAGCGCGTTGTGTGTGACATCTTCTTTTGCGCATGCGGGCCGCTTTGAGCGTTCACACTAGAGCGCGTTTGCTGTCGCATTTTATTTGTAGTGTGAACGAGGAGACAAAAAAATCGGATTTGATCAAAAAATCGGAATTGAGCATTAAGACCTGCAGTGTGAACGTAGCCTAAGATGGGTTTTTTGGGGGAGGGGGGCTGCTTGCACACCCCTTGGCCTGGGTGCTTTCTCTGCAGTGGTGAATGACACTTTAAGACCCCATGTGATGCCAATAACAGGGTTTCCTGCCCTCTCTTATCCTCCCTTTCCCCTGCAGATAATGAGGGTCCTCACACTGTGTTTCATCCCCTGTGGAATGAGAGGAATGTGAATCCAGGCAGAGGAACACATCTCAAGGCCCAGTGAAGTCCCCCCACCGCCCCCACTCAGATTTTTTTTAAAGCCAGCTGGAGCCACCAGCACATCCTGACAGCAGCAAGAAAAACACTCCCAGAGAGGGACGTCGCCCACTCAGGTCAGTGAGGTGATTACCAATAAGATAGTGAAGTTCTCCAGCACACTGTTCATCATATACTTCTCCGGCAGATGTTTTAGCTTATGGATGAAGTTGATCATGTATTCACACATGGGGGATCGACTTATCCGGTAGACAAAACGTCCATTTTCAAAGCGTGCATATTCAGTCTGAGGGGAAAGAAGAACAAGCAGCGCACATAAGAAATGTAAAACACACAAACAAACCCCAGGAGGTACAGTAAAAAATCCTGCTTCTCATTTTAGTTCATACCTCGACTTTCTCCACAACCTGCTTGCCAAAGGAGCAAACTTTTGTCGAACATGTGATGGTCATGTTCTCTGGACTCTCATACTGACTGGTGACGCCATAGAAAGATCCGGTATCATCTTGAATGTTGCAGTTTAAGTCAGCCTGAGGCAAAGAAAAACAACAAACACTGAGCTTCAGAGAACATTTTCTTTTTGTTACAATGTCTTTTTGTACAAGTCATTTAAAAGAAAAGAGATGAACAGTTTTAAATGTGTTTTCTACTGAAATGAAAGGCTTGGAAGAATACTTGTACTGACAGAAAGTCCAAAGGGTTGCTGCTTTTGCATAAGATTAAAAAAATCCTCATAGAAAAATAAGGCTGAGAAGCAACATTTAGAAGAAGGCAACCGTGTTTGTGCCCCGATCAAAATCAATAGGGAAAAGGAACAAACATTAAAATATTTAATGCATCCAAACCCTTAAAGAATTGTGCCATTTAATGACATTTTAATACCAAAATGGAAAGTTTAGTAGTTTAAAAATACTGGATCTCTAAATACTATTAAAATTAAAATAAAACACACCTATAAGATTTTAAAAACATTTTTTTTTACCAATACCTTTTTCATTTTAAAGGATTAAAAGCCAAGATGGTGCATATGAAATTGAAAAATGCCACTTTAAAGATGACCATGTTTCCAAGTAATCTTAAAGCCAGTTTTGGCATTTCTGTGAAATTATTAACTGTATTAGAGATGTGGTTCAAGGACTCATGTGAGCATGCCAAACACATACCAATTCTAAATAGGTTACCATTTAGAACTAAAGATAATAAAGTACGTGTTTGGAGCGCTTCAGTGACAAAATAAAGAGCGCTGTACTCCAGGACGACATGGACATAAGAAATGGAAGAACTATTCAGAGGTGAATGAAATAAAAACTACTTGCATCACTGGGAAAATTAAATTAAAATAATAACAACAATAAAAAAATATAATAATACATTTTAAATATGTTAAGTTATCTGGATTTAAACTATAACTGCTCTTCTTAAGCAGTAAAAAAGTGGATTACAATTCAATAATTACTTTTTTTTTTTTACATACACCACTTCCAGGAGTTAGAGAGAAGCAGAAAGCTCTTCGTGTTTTTCCTCCATTGTGCATTCTCAACATGCACATTCAATCGACTGCCCAGAAACCAGAATGTCTCATTTTGTTAAGTGCCTCGTCTTTTCTTCTTCCCTCTTACCCTGACTGCACACACGAGAAAATGAGAAGAGGGGTCCAACATTTGTGCTTTTAGCTCCATTTTTGGTCTCTACCAACTGCTGAAAGAAGTATTTAGCTTTTTTGTTACAAGACGATTGAATATGTTTACCAGCTGCTGATAAATATCTCATACGAGATACGGATGATTTTTATCCATAGGTTTATCTTTACATCCATCCATTTCCTTATGACTTTCCAATTCAGGGTCTTTTGGGGGGGGGCTGGGGCAACCATTCACACATGGAGCCAATTTAGATTAACTAATTAACGCAACACGCATGTCTTTGGACTGTGGGGAGAAGCCGGATTACCCAAAGAGAACATGCACACTCTACACAGCTGGCCAATGGATTCAAACTCAGGACCTTCGTGTTGTGAGGCAACAGTGCTTCCCCAACGGCACCACCACGCCACTCTGTATTTGTCACTTGAATAAAAACATCTCTTTAACCATTACTAGAAATATTATGATGGTGTTCAGATATTAATTCAAACATTTTGACATCATTTTATACTGTAAGATGTGCACAGTCGGTCATGTAGCTTTCTGAAACGGCAAACATCTGTCTGATCAGGGCTGCTGAGCCCAGCCGTGCATATCGCATAAAAAATGAGAAGATCCCGGCCACATCTGAATAAGCATGTTAATGTGCCCATATTGGAAGAAAGATTCTAAAGAGGATTAAATGAAGTTACGTTAAAAGACTGATTTACAAGGTTGAGCGGGTCTGCTCCTGGAGGGCAGCCTCTCTGTGCCCTGAACATCCTGTTCATTACGGACACAAAAAGGGGAGACATCCTCCTACAACATTCTCCTCCTTCATTAAGCAAAGCAGTTATACATTCATTATTGTGCAGATTCTGCCTTTCATTTGAAATTTAAATTTGTCGGTCACTTCAAAAGGAATTTGAGGGGACTTGGTCCAAGTGCATACGGCCCTACTTTGTTTGCTGCCGCTAGTTAGCATTTTGCATCAGGGAGGAAATGCATGCAATGTTTAAACAGCCATTAGGAGCACAACCAGGTCACTCCATTGTTTGGAGATATTACACTGAATTAGTGGGTGCTTTGATCAAAAGCTCTCCTGCTATGCAAGTCCAAATATAGCAGAGTGCATTCTGCAAACATTGAGAGCAATCTTCTCTGTGTAGACTGATTACACCCAATCACTAAGCACGAAGCAGAACACACTGTTACTAAACAGGATTGTTTGATCAAATTTTTCACAATGCGCAAAAGGTTACAGTGAAATTAATACTTATGTATGGAGAGCCTAATCAAGCTGCAACAAAGCATTTTTTTTTATCAGATACTCATCTTCTCATCAGCATTGCTTATAAATTACACTCACCCAGAATTTTATAAGGAAGAAGGAATTCTGGGGGCCTTTTGCATACAGCTCCTTCAGTCCGCCTTTCTTTTCTGGAAATTTATCGTAGATCTGACGAATGTCCACCGACTCCAGCAGGGCGTCACTGTAGGAATGATTCGTCTGCCCGATGTGCACAAACAGGTGTTTGTTGTACTGCAAGAGTAAAATGAAAAATGAATACAGATGGAAACTTGTATTAAAAAATAAAAAAGATGAAACTATTTAAAGTCGGATTCTTTTGTTTTGCAGCGTGAACTCAATAATAGCGTGCGAAAAAACCCATGCAAAAGGAGCGCGTATCAATATTCACAAAGTCATCAGCACAGAAGAGTTTACTGAAGCAAAATAAGCCAGATCTGATGTGCCAGTCCTGAAGTAATCATCGCAATAAGCAACTGGTAGCCAGGATTAGACTGATAATGCACTGGGATGAGAAACAACTCTCTGCAACATCGCTTTTTTATTAGTCACTCGAAATAGTTTTGAGCAACTTTCCTGTTTTATGACATACAAATGAGGTAATAACATTTATGTTTCACTAACCCTCAAAATAAACTGATCCCCTCATTTGTATTAAACAAAGCTGCTTCAGCCACAAATTATGATTGAGCAACTGTGCAAAACGATGTATTTTCTAAACAAAAACATTTTTCGTAGACAATCTTACCACCTTTCCTCACATGAAAATCTAAAAATGTTTCTACCTCAGCCAAGTTAAAATGATAATACAAAACAAAAGTGCTTTGGTCATTTCTTCCCTATTTGATTTGGTCAATTTTTTAAACTTTTAAATGAAAATATCTGAATTTGGTTTGACAATGTGAATAAAAATTAGGGCCAGTTAAACCTCAAACCTGTGATGGAGAGCCAAAAGTAGATGAAAGAGGAGCAGCGAATCACAGAAAAAACATTTTGTTTTCAAAGGTTTGTTGCCCTCTTTGTGACCGTCTGAAACTCTGCTGCACTTCAGTGTAAAAGCTCACAGAATGGCGTCTCCGGCACACAGCCCCGAGTGCAAATGCAATATTTTTAAGCCTCAAGTTGCATTTAAGATTAAAGGCTGTTCCTGTGTTATCAATGCAAAAGACTATTCACTAAAATGAAAAACAAACATATTGTTAAAGAAATCAAAACATACAAGGAACTGATTAATATGCATTCATTCATTATTTCTGCAGGTCTCCGTGCCTTGCATCAAGCCAGCCTTTTGCCCCTCTCAGCTTGTTTTGGCCTCTTCTCAGCTGACTCTCTGCCTGGGAAAATGTCCCAGTGTATTCATAGAGGAAAGGACTGGGTGATAAGAGGTGGGAATGAACACCAAGAGATAGTGAAATTTCATGCTTTGGTATAATGCTTTCACTCACAGAGTCTGGGTCTCTCTGCTGCTCTAGGAAGGCAGAGAACTCCACCAGTCTGAGTTTAGATGTACCGATGGAGCGGCCCTGCCATGCTGGCGCCGTGGGTGCTGGAGCTGCTGTGGGCTCGAAACCTGCAGAAACACCAGAACAACAAAATATTCATCTGTTCTGCTGGTTGTTTTCCCAGCAGAGCATGTGCATGTTCTTTCTGAAACACTAGTTCACATTAACCTCATTTCATCAGGTTTGTTTATGACAAGAAAATTAATTTAATATCTTAGTGCAGATTCACAGAAATCTGACGTGCTTGATTTGGAAGGAAATGCATGCTCTATAATATTTCATTCATCTCTAAGGAGACATCTCCCAATTTAATTTTTTTTATAGACAAAAAAAATTCTGTGGTGAATTTAAAAGATATTTCAAAATATTTCAAAACAGAAATAATGACAGTGTACCACAGATATTACATTTTTATTGGATTAAGAAATTAGGGTCGAGATATCTGAAAAGACATTTGAAAAACAAGTTACAAAGTTCATCTTTGAATGTTGCATGTTTTATAATTAGGTAAAGTCTCACTTGAAATTGCTGTCGTGACTGCTGGCTGGATGGGATAGGGTTGCTGGGTGAAAGGCTTAATACTGGAACAAAAAATCCAACAGTCATTAGGCAAAAAATGGTTTCCTTTTTGTTTAAAGAGCATTTATTTATTTCCTGAAAAAGTTGGTTCAAGGTTTAAAACTTACTCTTGCGATGATCCTGGCTGACCAGCCGAAATCATACCCTGCCATAACTACAGAATTAGATGTATAAATAGACAAGAAAGAACAAGCAACAAAGAACATCCAATTGTGAGCAGCTGTTAGTGACAAGATCAGAATGGCTCTGAGCTCCATGTTCAGTGTATGTAGTTATCTTGACTACCACTCCTTTTGATCATGTGCTTATCTGATAGGGGCAGTTGTGCAAAGCTGTGGTGTGTAATGTGATTTGGCCTGGGTTTTTGGTGTGGTTGGCCCTATCGGTGCCCTGGGTGAAGCTGGACAGGATGGATCAATAGCGGGGTGCCGGCAAGGCTCTTACCCCTGCTCCAGGGAAGGCTGGGCGAGGGATGCCTGGCAGGCCGAGCTTGTTGTGAATAGCCGTGGCAGAGACGATCTGAGCCGAGGACATGGAGGCCATGCTCTGGAGGGCTTTGTCCTTCACGGCTTGGTCCTTTAACAGCAGTCACAAAAGGCTTAGCACTCGCACAGAAGGGAGAGGAAGGGTGTGTTGCAGAGGTAGCACAAACGAGACTCTAAACAACACACTGAAAGCACGGCTGACCTCTCTCACAACAGCGAAAAGCAAGCAGGTTAAAAGAAGCAGCACTGGCATTTCTATGCTACATGCAGGCTTTATTTCATTATTTTTTTAAAGTTATGTGCTGACTGAATTCCAATATACCGTAGCTAGCAGTGGTATGCACTTAAATGAAAGTTTGCCTGTTGACTAATCTAGTTTTTTAAAAACTCATTCAGAAGTGCTTTCCATCAAGGCTGCATTTGTGTGCATGTCAAAACACATCACGTCTAAACACAAAGAATTTTTCAACTAAAACTGAAGGACACAAATCCCACTTGGTTAATAGTTTTTTTTTTTGTTGTTGTTTGTTGTTTTTTTCACAACTCTAGTCAGTTCCTTTTGTTTAATCTTTGTAAAAGAGGTTTTTGAAATTATAGGGATTTTATTGTGAAATACAGGGAAAACCTGTATTACATACTACATACTTTCCGCTACTTTGGCCGAAGTGTTTTCATCAAATAATGCTAAACGTCTCATACTGCAGCAGACTGCACCCATACACACTGGCAAACCCATGCAGACTCACTGGTGGCAGAAGCTACAGGTAAGCATGCTGGCAGTACATGCTGACGGAGCAGAGTCAAGCTACAGTATGCTCGTAGCATGATGACACACGGACACCAATAAACACTGCCAGCCGGTGTTGTGTTACTGTGGCAGGAGCGGAAATGCAAAACTAGAAGCTGAAGGGCAAGGCAGGTCCTAACTGAAGCAGACATGGTGTCACAAGCAGAAAACAAAATACTCACCATATTTGTAACCTAAATGCAAACAAACAAGGTTTTATTGGAAAATTGCAATTCAAACACTGCAGTTAATTCAAGAGCTATGTGTGAAAAAAATATATCAGCAATACACCTTTAAATATCGGTAAAACACAACAAAGTAAATATCTGCTCTTCTTTACACAATACATGCACAGATGTGTAACTAACACTTAATCACAAAGAATTATGAAATTTGTATTTACAAATCATGTGGAGAAAGTCTTACGCTCTATAATTTTCACAATCTGATCAGTAGTCATCACTCAAGACAAAACAAGGGAACACTAACGTAATGATTGCAATTATACTAAAATGCCATAGACAGGACGAGAAGCAGCAGGTTTTGATGCCCCCCAGAATGAAGGGCACACTTGTATTTCTCTTCACCAATGAACTCTAATTTGCTTTAAATGAGAAAAGACAGGGATTCATACAAAAGCTGTCTGTTTTTCTTCAGACAGCCGCCTGTGCCCCTGAAAGAACAGGCATTCATGTGGCTAGCTGCCTGTCTGACTCTGTCTCTCAGTGTAAACGCGCGCGCGCACACACACACACACACACACACACACACACACACACACACACACACACACACACACACACACACACACACACACACACACACACACACACACACACACACACACACACACACACACACACACAGATTAATGAGGGGTCATTAATTCGTGTTGAATACTGGGAGTGGAGCAAAGTGTGAAAGTCAAAACGTATAGTCGGCTCCCCAAGAAAAGAAGAAAATGGCACATGGGTGGAGTGTCCTTTGATATACAAGCATTACTTCATAAAATACCTTAAATTACAGGTCAGTATTATTCAAGATTACTTCTTTCACAATGCTCTTCTCCCATTTTAATGTGCCATTCTGAAAAGCTTTCTTCAGCGATTTTAACAGATTTCACTATTTCTGAAATAACTGACGAGAACGTTCTGAAATGACGACATCTGAACTGGGAGGAAGGAAAGCGACTGACAGCCATGGCATTGTGAGAGCCTGGAGTTATCAACAGATTGAAGGGAGAACAAGAAAGCAGGGGGGGGGGGATTTCAGAAACAGCCAGCTTCACTGCCATTCTCTGATGGTGAGGAAAAGTTGGGTTACATTGTCAAAGGAAGCAGAGGTGTAATCTCTTCTTCATTTTTTAAAACACGGACTCCCGCCCCCTTTGCCATGCTGCCTTTTTTTAAAAATAAAGTCTGCTTAGTAAGAGATGTAAGCAGACCCATTTCCCCGCACCTTCAGCTTCCAGCCACTCACCAAAACAGCCAATGCCAGCATGCTTCCCAACATGCACACACTTTGATTTAGACTTTAATAGAGGAAAATTTGAGCCTGACCAGCCCCCCATCAAAAAAAAAAAAAAAAAAAAAAAAAAAAAAAGGGCAGACCATTGTTATTATGACCTAGTACGGAGTATGTGTTGTTGCACTACTACAGAATTTGTCATTACATAAAGACACAGTAACACATCGGCTCTTTGAACAAAATATTAATCAATCTACAAACGTTGATGCAGGATGGATTTCCACAGATTTTATGTAGTTTTCTATAGACTGCGCTGCAGATTTTGAATCCTTTTCATTTCACCACATTTTCATTTACATCCAAAATCACTCAAATTTAATCAAATTTGGTACATATGTTAATGATTACCCGGACTACCTTATACATGCGGCGACAAGTTTGAAATTCCTAGTTTGAAATTCCAGACGGTGAACATTTCCACTGTTTGTTTGTTAGCTTTTAGCTCAAAGCTAGGCTCTAGTCACACAGGCCTAGACACTAGTCACTAAGAAAACATGTATATTCCTCAACTGCTAGCAAGTGGTTGATGGAAGTTGCTGGCAGCTAGTACAAATTGGCTGCAAATAGCTATATAGTGTTGCACCAAAAATCTCCTTGTAATTGCTTTGATTGCTAGAAGGCATTGCTGCAGTCACCTGCAGGCTGTATGGTCAACTTTTCTATAAACGCTTGCCACCTACTCCCCAAGTCGTAGTGAAACTGTAACAAGTGCGATGCAGACTAGACATGAAGAAAGTTCGCCTTCATTTTAAAAGTTGTGCCTGTTTAAATGTATTGGTTGCAGCAGAATGGTGCAACTCTTTACTTTAAAGGCAAATCTTCGTTATCCGGTTGATGTCCCACTCTAGTGTTTCACACCAGTGAAACTGTAAAGTACTTACGAGTGTTTGGAGACAAGTCTGTGTTTCTTTGTGTATTTTATGCTTTGTATGTACTGGCTAAGAAATGTAGTTTTAATTAATTTTATTTATTTATTTTTAAAAACTTTTTCAATTTCAGCAAAATTACCTAGAAAAATCCAGTTCTGGTCAGGCTCATGACTAATAAAAGATTAAACATGTAGGATCCATATGTCGGACTATTTTTTGTTAATTTAAATCGCAAAAGCATGTCTTTATATATTTATACAAGATCACGGTTATTTTGTGCAGCTGCTCTCAAAGCAAAGGCTGGTGATGAAAGAATTAATGTCATTGAAACCAAGCAGACAGGACAGTGACAGCATGTTTGGGTTAGAACGAGTGAGAGATGGTCAAGAAAGTGAGTAAGTGAGATTAGAAGGGCTGAACAGAAAAGCAGAGGATTTGGGTTATGGGGGGAATCAGAGGATCAAGCATTCACTCTGTCTCTACAGGAAACAGAAAGTTAAGATGCACAGCAACCAAACAAGCCCAAAAGCAGAAAAGCGCATACCTTTAGCTTGGACTGAAACTCACGAGATTTCCTTCTGGCAAGAACCTGAATGTGACTAGACACCTGCGGAGTAGGGGAGGGGAGGAAAACAAAGGAAGAGCCTGTAACCATGGCAATGAAAAGCCCCCTGCAACTGGGCAAAGCCAGACGTACCTTAATGGCAGCTTGGATTTCTCGAACTTTCTTTCTTGCTAAGACCTGTATGTGACTAGACACCTCCATTTAAAAAAAAAGAGAAAAAGGAAAATAAAAAAACAGGAAAACCCAAAAAAGTACAAAGTGGATCACACATGTCTTTGTTTA
This sequence comes from Rhamphochromis sp. 'chilingali', assembly GCF_963969265.1. Lineage (NCBI taxonomy): Eukaryota > Metazoa > Chordata > Actinopteri > Cichliformes > Cichlidae > Rhamphochromis > Rhamphochromis sp. 'chilingali'. The sequence goes on from NC_137933.1 coordinate 22,817,597, forward strand.
AAAACACTTCAAGAAGATAAGGTGTATAACAGAAGCATCTTCAAACCACACACCAAGCTAACAGCCAATAAAGCGTTATGCTGTGTTGTCGTCACTTAAGTGAACTGATTAAGGAGGATGCAGGCCCCTTTAGCACACATTAAGAGCACACAGATGTGATCTGCTGTGTGCTGAATGAAAATCGGCTAGTCTAGTATCCTTGTGGGAGCTGCGAAAGGCATTTCACCGGCCAAGTTTATCTACGATGTCTATACAGTTCAAAATGATTTTATACTCTCAAATGAAACATTCATCAGTAGCCGTCTGAAAGAGACCTAATGTGAGCTGATGACAGGTTTGAGAGGTAGATTTACATTCTCCTCTGACACTTTTCATGCAAATGAAACCCAAGCTGAGTACCCCAACAAGGGAGTGATTTAACAGGAAAGTGTTTGGTTAGCTGAGAAGTCTTTACATTATTCACAATCTTTTACATGAGTTGGTGCTTAAACTGGAGCTGTAAATGTTAGTCAATCAGTTGATCACAGTCATCCCTCATTTTTTATAATTTCTGAAGCAAAAGAGCTAAACCTTCAGGGGTTTTAGTTCCTTCGATGGAAGAATTACATTCACATCAATTAGTCCATATATATTCAATTTAGTTGCAATAAAACAAGCTGGAGCTGGTGAGAAAAATGATCAATATTGCTGTTGGTGCCATGTTAATAACTAAATCAATTACTTTCATGCTGTACATGATATTTAAAGTAACATCATGCGTGTTTATTGGTATTGCTCGGCGCAAACAACCCTCTTTTTGTCCAATTCTGTGCCAAGAAGATGAGACACAGGAGACAAACCACACCTTTCTGGTCCAGACTGATCAATTCACACACAGTGATCGAATGTCATTGTAAACACTGACTTGTTTATCACTGTCATTCAAGTCAGTAGTCATGCAGGGAAGTTCCTGTTTAGAGGGAAGATCAGGGGCTTCGTAGAGTCACTAAAGCACCATTAAAACTATTCAATATCGTGTAGAGATTGGTAGAAATAAGGCCACTAGTACTACTACTAAGTTACTTTTAGCACAAGTGCTCACCACAGTGGTTAAGTCTGCTTATTTGACTGGGCAGAGTTTTTACAACAGACGCTCTGATGAAACCTCAAATGGAATTTGACAGTACTACTACATTTTCAATTGCCAAGCAAATGTGTTAACCCAATAACCAAAAAATAAGAAGCACAGTGGTGAAATAGTTAGCAGACAATCGCATAAAAACGGTTCAGTTTGGGCCTTTTTTTGTTGTGATTTTGAGTTTGCATGTGGTTGGTTTCTGCTGATTATTCCAGCTTGATCCCACAGCCCAGAGCCATGCATGGTGAGTTAATTGGTGATCTTGAATTGACTTTATGGATCTGAAAGTGTGTGGTTGTCTGTCTCTATGATAAACTGGCAACTCCTCCAGGGTGTACCCCTGCCTCTCCTCCTGTGACAGCTCAGATAATACCTGCTTCCACAACCCATAAGCAGTGTAGAAAACCTATATATTATTTATATATTTGCCTACATTTAGATGCATAGTGTGAAAACGTAATAATCTCTTCTTGCAACACAGCAGTGACAGGGAGACAGGGGATCTTTGTCAGCCCTAGAAATCTTATTGACAGTTAGCATAGCCTTATTCTCTGTCTTACTTTGTTCCTCTAAAACAAAGGCAGCAGTGTGCACACATTCAGATTTGACAGCCCTCTGACACTTATGTAACAGAGACGTCTCGTCTAACCTGCTTTCTCGTCCTCGTCTTGCCGGTCCGGAGCTTGATGTATCTCGCTATCAGCTCATTTCGACCTGGAGAAACCAGAAAATGAAGAGCAATGTAGATAAAAACCAACAAGAAGTATAAATTTCTGCAGTCTGAACACTTATCTGTAGAATTTGGTTGCTTCTGATTTTAGTTTTTCAACAATCAAACACAAACATGCTTATTAAAAAATAGATTTGAATTTAGGTTTTGGCAAAAACCAAACACTCAGATCAATCACAAGCAAAAAAAAAAAAAAAAAAAAGTAGCAGTTTATAATTAAAACTACCTCTTTAGGAAACACACACTTCCCCGGGCTTTCTTTAATTTTTTTTTTTATAGTGGGGTGGATTGGAGATTTCTGTACTTCACACAGTTGTTCAAATCTATCCTCTGTATCTGCATAATTACTGAAGAATACGTGCCACTGTTTAATAAATGCAGCTAATACTCTTAAAAACCACGGTATTGTACTTCTGAAAATAGAAAAATTTATGAAAATGTCAATCTGATGGATGTATACCTAAATTCATAGATAAGAATAAAATAACTTATGGTTGTAACTCTAAATATAAGAGTATGTGTACCTCCTAAACAAACCCCATCCAGTTTTTCTATGGCAACATCGTATGACATTAGCATGAATAAAGAAAACTCACAGCGGCAGCACCAAGGCCTTTAAAATTAATCTAATTCAATCTCATTCTCTTCAAAGCCTCATGCTTTGAAAGGAAACAGGCCTGGCTGTTCATACTATTACAGAAAATAATGGCAACTGAATACATTGGGCTTAAAACAGTGCTGCTCTGACTAAATTATAATTGAAGCATAGCTTTGTAGAGATTTCCAATTAACAACAGCCCCAAACATTCTTCTGCCCTCAGCTCTGCTCTAATTGCTGTCGCAATGCACATGACCCCTGCTTAGCCCTTTCATATGGTAATAACATGCCGCCAACCAAAACTATTACACAAATTATAGGTAAGGAGGCACTCTAATTATGTGTCCAGCTGTAACTAACCAATGCCATGGATTTGCTGTAGTTCTCTATGAAATTCAACGAACCCTCAATATAATGAAACATTTTTCTACCTTTCTTCCATTATCAATTAAAGGTCTTACTTTTGTTATGACACAATAGACCGCAGCATTCTGCAGATGTGCTAATCAGCCGTATCTAAGCGAATTAGGGAGGGAAGCCAATTTGTTAAGAGCAACGCACAGGAGGCTTCAAAATGTGATGGCGCACAAGTGTCAATCTTAGAGGTTTAAAGTTGAGACAAAGCCACATCGTGAAGGTTAGTGAAAGATATTTTTCTACCTATCTGTAATGACAAAGCGAAAGTCTTATTTTGAAAGGCATCAACAATTAAGTAACAATAATAACAATTAATTCATTTGGAAAGTTTGAATTACAAGACTAAGAATGACTAACTGGTTTTACAAATTAATTAATTTATGCTTGATACAGAAGATCTTTTTTTTTTTTTTTTTAAATCACAACTTCACACAACTAATTTAAAAGTTATGTTCTGTTGTCTTGTATTGCCATTTCATTTCCATATCTTAATATTTAATATGGTTCTTTAACTTGTTGCTATCATTCTTTCTGTCACGGAGCAACTGTGACGATGTGATTTTCTCTGAGAATAATTAAGTAGTCTGATTCTGATTGATTAAAAACTTCTTAGATAAAATATTTTGTGATTTTTTTTAAAAACCATTTTGGCTAAAAAGAAAACTAATTAAATCATTTAACAACTGCTTTTGCTATAGTTTAATATGTAATAATAGACTAATCACTAATGTTTTAGCTCCACCATTTAGTTATCAATTATTATCAATCATACCTTTTTAAACTAAAAGTTTATATATGAATTAATCGGAAGTTGAAATGAATGACTAAAACTGGCTTATCATATAGCATTGTATAGCCTCTTGAATAATACAGTAAGAGACCCAGCTTTGTAAGTTTAAATAGAAAGAAAAACATACTATTCAGCAACCAGAGCTCTTTAACACTTTAAAATACCCATCTCTGTGCCACACCTTCACATTTTGGTGCAAAGAGAAGCTTGTGATGTCAACCTGTAGTTTGTTGCTTGACCCTGAAGTTCTTTTCACACTGAACACTTTTGCAGCAGAGGCCCAAATAACCCTTGCTGTGTGACCTCACTCTACACATTAACAACATCTAGGGATTTACACATCCATCGTGTCTATCCAGTGTGCCTGCCGTGTAAACTTTATCAGATAAAGCAGGGACCTGCACTATTTTCAATAATTCACGCACTGTGGCAGCACAACATGACAATACAGGCATTCATGCAAACTCCTGATTCCCAGATCAAAGCACACAAATGACCAGCTGAAAGCTTGCTTACTGTTGAATTATTCATTCTTTTCACCAGGCTGGAAAAAAAGCTCAGTGGGCCCTGGCTAGTCTGCGTTCTTTTTTTTTTTTCTTGCTTGTGTTTGTGCTGCAAAACAATTGTTTAAAAAAAAAAAAAAAAAAAAAAAAGTGACCCGTCCACATTTAGGACTAAAAACATTTTGGATGCAGCTCTGCTTTCATGCCTGAATTTCACCAGGTGCAATATTTTCCACAAAATAAAGAAAAAATGCTTTCCACAGGAGAAAAAAAGACTAATGTTTGAAGCAAATTAAAATTTGTGGGGTTTTTAGGTTGAGGATATGCTGATCCAATAATTTACAGCACTAACATTGATTTGGTAAATCCACTTTACAAAGCTAATAAACTGTTTAACTGAAGTCCTGTTATGTTAATTTAATTTGCACTGAGTTCACATGCATTAAGGGAAGTAAAGGCAATAAAGACTCCCTCTTGATTCTTCTGCTTTCAAGCACCCATCTCCAATGGGCACTGTTAATTTACATACACAGGTTAGAAAATGTAATACTTAAAACATCTGCTTACATTTCTTTTATGCCAGATTTGAAGATAAACAATAAATTTTATTTAAGATGTGAACCTTGTAGTTATTGTGTAGGATTTTCTTTTTTTTTAGTTTTTAAATCAGCCTAATGATTTTACAAATATTATTGATAGGACTCTGGAAATACCCAGAGGTGGAGATCTTTTTGTCTGTATGGATTCCTGTCTTTTTGTTCTTAGCATTATGAGTTTTGAGAGTGAGCCTCTAAGGCTTAAGTAAAGGCCTTGTAGCAAAGCTGCGAGAGGGCTAAGGAAATTAACTCTTTATGGGGTGTTTCTGTCAATCAAAGTAAAAAAGCAGAATGGCAAAAGGATTAAATATTTATAGCATTACCCCTGAGCAGATTTGTTCTGTTCAGCAGCTGGAGCCCTAAAACTGGTCAGAGTGAACCTTCCCTCTGAATCTGAATGACTCTGGAGGATCTGACACATATGAATGGCACTCCAGCAGAAGCCCCACAAAGAGATGGCGGCTCAACTTTCTCTGGATCGTCCCCAAGTAGCTGATTCCTCGTTCCGTCAGAAATCCAATTTGGCGCTCAGCAACCTTTCTCCAAGAACCTTCGGATAGACTCCCTCTTTTGTGAATAACAATGGGGTGCATTATCACAGTCCACTACGAACCAACCTCAGAAAAAGCAATAAAACTGCCACTTTTTAAATCAACATTTAAAGACTTAAACTTTACAACCGTAATAACAGTAATTGTGGTTAAAATGAATGAGCCCAGAATTATTTGTGAAACTAAAACTTAAATTCTGCCCTGATATATTGTTGTTTGTCTTTCATTTAATGTATTAACTTTACAGAAAACTAAAAAAAAAAAATTTTTATTTGTGAAAATGTTTAACTCAGTTGCATACCAGTTACAGTTCTGGCCAAAAAGATATGAAATTTACTATTTTTCAGTAGAAGAAATCATATAACCAAATTCCCTTATATTTAATATTTTAAATAATTATTTAAACTGTTGTATGGTCGAATGTTAAAACCAATCACATGACGAATATAGCAGTTTAAGAAACTGAACACACTTCATAAAGCACTGTCCTCTGTGTCTCACTAGATTAGCTCTGATTAGCTTTAGAAAGAGTGAGCTTTGACACAGGCAAACATATTGATATGCCATTATCTGAGGTTGATATCTGTGGGGTTAATGAAACCAGTGTCTTGACATTTAAAGAAAGGTCCACAACGAGCACGACCATCAAAGACACAAACACTAAGATTCTGGCCGATAACGTCTTGTTATCTTCACTATTAACTCTAGCCAAAAGCAGTTATGTCCTGTACTAATAAAGTTGTGCTTCTGTGTGTGTGTGTGTGTGTGTGTGTGTGTGTGTGTGTGTGTGTGTGTGTGTGTGTGTGTGTGTGTGTGTGTGTGTGTGTGTGTGTGTGTAAAATTGAGAATAACAGATTTCGAGCATTAGTCAGATCAAATGTAAGAGCTGGAAGAGGCACTATGTGGCTTTTTGTTACATTATTTCATAGAAAAAAATAATAAAAATCGATTCCCTCCTTCAGCCTTTTGATACAAAGTGCCTCATAGAAGAACATGAATGAATTTGTATATGCACATTTCAGGCTTTGCATTCTTTTATCCCACTGAACAAAGCAGTATTTACAGACACTTCTAGAATGTCATTCACAGCACTTGAAATCCAAACATCATATTTAAAAATGAAAGTCTATAGAAAAGCTTGAGTTCTAAAGGAACAGACAATAAAAACCGGTCTTGCTGCTTCAGAGAGCTGGATACTGGTGGATCACCAACACTTAAGTGACATCTGCACATGTCCAAAGTATCTCAACCTTATCTCTTACTTTGCCTCCAAACTGCTCAAGCTGAGCTTTCCTTCTGACTATAAATGCATAATTAATTTACCAAAACAGTGGCAAGTTAATTTCCTGTCAAGTGACTGGAGTGGTGAACTGACCAATTGTTTGAAGAATATTTGAAAAGCTTTTCTTCAAATCGTAAGGTTAAAGGAATTAGGATTATTGATATAAATGCAATGCAGAATGAGATGCAGACCTAATTTGAGTAAGACAGTTCCTCAGCTAAAATTCATTTTTCAACTAACATTTGTCTTTAACCCATCCTATCAAACCAAACCAAAAAAAAAATCCTTATGTCTAAACATAGTAGAATTCCACGTGATAAATGTTCAGTGGCAATCATAAGTACAGCAGTGCTGAATCTTCACTGGCAAATAAACATGAAGGTTTGTCATTGAATATATTACCATAACCTTTATTAACCTGTGTAACAAAAATACCAAGCTAATTTTAGTAATGGCATATTAAACATTTTTACCTGGCTCGATTGCAACCTCCCGAGGAGCAAGAACAATAGTTTACAGCTCTTTGTGAGTTTTTTCCCCTTCCTCTTTTTAAAAGCTTTCATTTCCTGTAACAGCACTTTCCCCCCTCTCTCATGCAGGCACAACCACAGTCACATCTGGCCCAGCACTTTGCCATGAAACAGCGGCGGGCTTGGCAGAGAAGCAGTCGGCAGACTGCCCACATGTGTGTGACTTCTACCACTCGACTGTCTGTGTTTAGCTAGGCCTTGACCAGGCAGCCTCACAGAACAGAAGGCAACACACAGTACTGACCAGCTCATTACGAAGCTACATTAATAACATAGATTAAGGCTGTAAATTAGCAGAGGCCATATTAATAACACTGAAATCATCTCTCAGTGGATCTGTACGCACTTTTTCTTGTTGGACAATTATTTAAGATGCTTCACAGCTTTTGAAAGGTAGACTTAGCGCAAGAACAACTAGTTGATCAGCAATAAACCGAACACAGAATTACTAATCAATAGCATCTGTTGACAGCTTTTAATTGTCTCATAATTACTGTTTACATTAGCGGTTGGTGAAATAAGACATCTGGTAAAATCTTGTACCTTTTGTGAAAAAGGCTTGGGCGTATTTGACCAAATGATTAATGAATGAAAATAATTAGCTGCACTAACTGCATCATTCAATGCACCTCTTATTACTGACAAGCTATAAATCTTTCCATTAGCTTTTTGGATTAGTTAGTTATTTAGACTTCTACGCAGTCGTGTTTGTTTCCTTATGTGCACGTGTGTGCGCCTGTGTCGTGAGCCAACACAAAGGCCCCAGATTTCCTGTCATCTGTGATAGATGACTCAAGGGTCTCAGGCAGACATTAGCATCATAATAGACTAAACCAACAATATGAAGGCATTCGTCCCAGGTTTTGGGAATAGTAGGCAGGGGCAGGAAGCCTTTTACTTGAAATATCAATGGGAAACCACAGCTTGCCAACTGAAGGAGAACCTGAGACTTCAAAGAATAATTGACAGTGCCCTTTTTGCAGGGGAAACAGCATGCTATCAGTTTAGCATTATGTTAGCCCTTAGCGAGAGGTCAAAGACTAGGCACACAACCTCTGCGATAAATAATCTCAAAGGAACAAAAATCACACGCAACTGTTATGGCGAGAACACAATACGTCAGTTATGTAAGCTTAAACAATTACAACTAAATATAAAATGCCTGCAGCTGGCCAGACCTGGCAGGTGTTTCCTGAGGAAAGTGTTGCACCAACATTTACAAGTTTATTCCTGTCCATTTGATAACAATCCAGGTCACAGCTCTGCTGCAGTCGAGCCTTTTCAGCTATGAAGTCTCTTGTAGAAGACAGAAGATAATATCAGCTCATCATAACATCTGACTCCAGTCCACCAGCTGCTTGTACAAGTGCTTTCCCTCCCTGCATTGTTAGGCTCTCAGACTGGCAGTGCGAGTCCATAAGAAAGACTTCAAGGCCAGACACTGCATGCGTGACGCCACAATGATCGCAAACACTACTGCCATTCTCTGTGACACAATAGAAATCTCTCCTCCTCCTACACACTCGCACTGTCTCACAAACACAAACCATCCCAGTGCCTGTGGGCGAAAATGGAAAGCTTTAAGCTTCATCTTCTCATAAACTGACACTCCATGTATGCGTTTTATTTACTCACTAATTATGTAACAGGAAGTACACTGCACACAAATAAAAGGTTTTATTGTTGTAGTATACGCAATGTATTTTTGTTATGCTCTGGATTTGAACTTGTTTGAAATTAACACTTTCTTGATCCAGTGGAAGGCGATTATTATGGCAGTCTCTTAACATACTATAATTTACACATAGCAGTCTCTAAATTCTCTCATAAAACTCTCACAGGCTTTTTCAGTGCTGGCCTCACATGAACACGGGTGTTCCACCCATATTCACAGGAAACAACTCAATTCAGTCTGCATTTAGACAAGAAAAGCAGGGATGTAAAAATAAGAAAGCCTACAATTAAGAGCAATTCATTTACTTCAAAGCCTGACAATTTCTAAACTGACAGAGAGGCAAAACACTGAGTGGGTTTTCTATTTTATGTGACTTTATATAGTTTGATATGACCATTTGTTACACACTGAGGCACTGCTGAGAGTCTTAGTTCTTAAATGTGTGTGCTAATTTGAAATTGACTGAACCACCACTCACAACCACTAGCACTTTATATAGCCTCTGTAGGAATTATATCTCACTTATCTTAACTGCACTACTGTATAGCTCTGTGTAAATAATCATTCTGTACATTCGATAATTTTTAATCCTACAACTGTTTACAACTTGCATAGTTCCCATTTCTGTATAGCTGTATATCTCAGATTTCTGTAAAGTTATTTATTTCATATTCTGTATAGTTTTTCATATTTATATCCTGTTCATAGCCTGTACATAGCTTGTACTCACTACAGCCTGTGCATACTTATAGTTATAGAATATTCACAACATACTTCATACCGTGTACATTATAACATACCATAATAGACCCATTTCTGTAATATACTCACATATCTATATTATTGCTAATATATATTGTAATATATCTATATCACTAAAGCACTTCTGGATGGATGTAAACTGCATTTCGTTGCCCTGTACCTGTGCATGTGCAATGACAGTAAAGTTGAATTCTATTCTATTTTACAGAAAAGGTGAATGACGTCTTGACTGGTTAAGAAAGTGTAAATGTACTTTGTGAGTAAATACAAAGGTTACAGACAGACAGACAGACAGACAGATACACACACATATATTTACATAACTGTAAATTCTTTCACCAAATCTTGCAGTGCAAATTTTTCATAAAGTTGGAAAAATAAAATTGAGCTAATGTGTAATTTCTTTTCACCATTGTTGCTGTGTGAGAATATTAGGAGTATAGACTAAACTATTGGTCTGAAGCTGATCAAGTTCTGCCCGTGTGTGAGGAAAGTCGAGCAGGTCATACTATTATATTAGTGGACCTTCACTGCATTTGTGTTTTTTTCCTACTGAGCTGGTGAGTGAGGTGTATCTGGAAGTCCTGTAGCTCTATGTACTCTGTATGTTTGTTTGGCTTTTGGAAAAACCACAAATTCAATAAATGTAAAATTTCCCCTCTGCTTTGCCATCACACAGACCTTTCCTGCAGATTCCTGATCTGAAGTGGATTAGATGATCTTATCTTTGCACCATCCATCATGACTGTGGAATTTTACATTGATAACTAAAGAAGTCTGTAAAGAGTTTCTTAGCTTGAAAAACAGCATCTTGGTTTTAAAAGTTGCATACTGCCCTTCTTCAGCAGAGCCACACTCAAACTGTAGATGGAATAGAGTGATTTCAATTGCCAATAAACAACAACAAAAATCCTCCTCCCAGCCTGAACTAAAATACAATGTTCATATTCAACTTCTGCCATATTTGTGTTTACTCACTTAAGTCAAGTCTAGTCAATCACAGGCAGCTGTTCATGCTTTTAGTTTGACACTGGGGTGATTATTGACAGCAAGTCTTAGCATCCTAACGTACGGCATAACAACATGGTATGCAGGGTGCTCAGCTGCAGACAGGAAAGTACTGCAGAGGGTCATCAACACAGCCCAGAAGATCACTGGCTGCTCTCTGCCCAGCCTGGAGGTCACTGCAAACTCTTGGTACCTCAGCAGAGCTGGCAATATCATCAAGGACCACTCTCACCCCAGCAACCAACTGTTTGAACTATTACCGTCAGGCCGACGGTACAGGTCACATAAAACCAGGACAAACAGATTCAGGGATAGCTTCTTTCCCAGAGCTATCACCGTAGTAAATAAGCACAAAAACAACTGAACCTATTCCATACCGTCACTGTCATTATATTATGCTGCTATCCTGTATATATTGTACATACTATTGTTTGAGTACTTACGATTGTTTTTTTTGTACATTTTACATTTATATTTATTATTGAAACTTGCACCAAGGGAGTGGCACTCCAATTTCGTTGTACTCTGTACAATGACAATAAAGGCTATTCTATTCTATTCTATGTTAATAAGATGTCCTGGGTAATAACCAGCCAGCAGCTCACCTTTGCCCACAAAGTCAAAGCTGTATGTTGTTTCTTAAGCAACTTAAAGTTTTATTTCAAGTGCAGCTGACAAACCTTTTTTCTTTTATTGCATCTTGACTACGCTTCATGCAATCAATTGGGAATCGGTATGATCGACTGGCTGAGCACCAGTGATGACAAAGGGGAAAAAACAGAGCCCTTGATCCCCACCAAAGGCTTAGTTATGTTAGGTTATGCTCACTGTTGTTGTCATGCAAAAGAGTTACTACTGCTTCTCACGCACATCCCAATTTCTGTAACCTACTGTGTAACACATGAAAACTAGAATGACTGAAAGTACAAACCTGTGGCAGTTTTGTCTCTTTTGACACATTTACACTGCATCAGTGAGGGAACATAAGATTTCTAGAGACTGGTATGGATGAGACTTCAACTCTGTAGAAAAGGGCACCATTGCGTTTGAAAGATGTGCTTCCTGTTAACTACCTCTTCTTCAAATTTAAATTCAAACTCAAATTTTATTTGTCACGTACACAGTCATACACAGTACGATATGCAGTGAAATGCTTAGACAACTGCTCGTGACCTAAATAAAAAAAGAAAAGGCTATGAATAAGATAGGAAATACATATGAAAATTAAAAAGGGTGAATTTAACTGGGAAGGAATAAAATAAAATATAAAAATTAAAGTTAAAAATGAAATAACTGTACAACACAAATTAGAGTGAAGGGTAAATTTAACTGGGAAAGAATAAGATAAAATATATAAATTAAAGTTAAAAAATAAAATAACTGTACAACAAAATACACAGTATAGAACTATATAAGAATGTATGAAGAAATATATATATATATATATATATATATATATATATATATATATACACACATATATATATACACACATACATACATACACACACACACAATAACAGCAGCTGTACAAGTATTAACTGGAAATGAAGAAATAATGTCCAGTGTTGTGCAATCCACATTTGTAAGTGTCTTGTGCAGTGCAAATATGCTTAAAGTGATGAAGTGATGAAGTGAAAACAATGTCCAGAATGTCCAGTGTGTATAAGACCTATATGTGTGGGTCAGTACTGTGTGGTGGTGTGATTGAGAGACCGTATCGCCTGCGGGAAGAAGCTCCTCCTCAGTCTCTCTGTGTTGGTCTTCAGGGAGCGGAATCGCTTTCCTGACCTCAACAGAGAGAACAGTCTGTTGTTGGGATGGCTGAGGTCCTTCTGTTGATATTGTAGGGGTATATGTCTGTCGAAGCACCAGTGCCACCCCCGACACACACAAGTTAGGAGTGTTGGTGAATGGTTTGAAGGGTATAAAAATGATATGAATCAGTATCCCCACGCTACGGTGTTCTAGTTATGAGAATTTAGAGCAACTGAAGATCTACGGGAGGTTTGGGGCTAACATGTTAGCTGTCTCAGCCAACAACTGAGTGAATATCTATTTGAAGAACGGCGCTAAGTTGCTTCAGCAGATCACCAGAGACTTGTAGAATCAATGCTCTGGGGGTGACCTCACCGTTTTCTTTTTCCCCCCATTTGGTCTGTCACCTTTCTGTACATCAAAATTAATTTGAGTCCGTTTCCACTGCACCTTATTCTCATCGGTACTTTTCTCACACTAGCCAAGCATAAAATCTTTATGTGAAATTTCAAGTAAACTGGATTCAGGTTATTTCCTGAATTTCAAACTGACCCGACCGAGGTTTAAAAATCCAGTCACGAAAATTAAGTTCTCACTATAATGCAACTGTAATTAACAGCTCTTTAAAAATCCATTTTTCTCTGGACACCAAAAGAAATCAATACTTAACTTCAAATGACCTTATTGAGCTAGATAAAAGGCTTTATTGCAGGGGCTGGGTCAGGAGCAGTTGAGCTAATGTGTTAGCTGAGCAGTGGGGGATTAAAGGTGAGGTGTTCTCTCAAAATCTTACAAGACATCACAAAGCAGCAGGTCACTAACCTGAGCCTTCCTGGAGACACTGAGGGGATTACAGCAGCCAACCTCTGCTGAACTGTGCCTGCATTCAGAGGAAAAGACAGCCTCTTTATCACTCAGCAGGTCCAGCCCATTCTATTTCCTCTCTCCTTGCTCTGCGCCTTTCAAACAAGGCCAGAGCTGAAACCTGCTAGTCCCAACTCTGTGCAATATACTCACAGGGGACCAATTTGCACAGCTAGCCCTTGTCTGAATCACTCTATCAATTAGGATCCACTGTGTTTATCATCACATACATTATTGTAGAGGCTGGCCTGGTCATTGTGTTGAGGTCTGCCTCTCGGGAGAGGGAAAGGGATGAAATAAATGACCAGGGAGTAAAGCCACAGTTGGATAGGCTGCTGGACTAATCTGAGAGGACGGCTGTCATTATGAGTCTCCCGAGGAACTGGCTGTGTGGCAAGTCCAATGTGTGAACACGGTGCTAACAGTCAGGAAGGTACACTGCCCCCCTTCTCCACAACAAAGTAAGACGCTGAGTCAAATCAATATTTTCAATCTCTCAGGATCAATTCAGCATCTGAGCACAAAGGAAGACATGTTGGCTGTGGCCAATATGTATAAATGAAAAGTCAAACTTTGTGGTCATGATGGGCTCTTATATCTCACCTTCTTTGTAATCATGAAGACAAGCTGAGAGAATTTTGACTCAAAGTTATAATTTATCCGAGGTTTAAAGTGAAATGGTTTAAATACAAAATAGGTACTGAAAATAACACAGAGAGGCACCGGCTGATAAGTATGCTCTTATGTCACATTACAAGGTTTATCCATATATGATATTAGAGTCAGGTCGCAACATAACATCATTAAGTGTGATAATTTCATGGATATAGCTGCTGTCTTCTTTTGTTTCCAGGGATGCTGCTCAGTGTTGAGAGACCTTTCTCCATTTCACTAACAGCAAAGAAAGAGATGACAGTCTGTGTTAGCACTGGAGTGTAGTCCCTGCGCGCTGGATGAGAGCATAACAGTGGCATTCAGATTCCATTCATATGTTGATTACACAAAATGGTCCTATCAGTATGAGATGATCTCATCAGAATAAAAGTGTTTCATCAATGGGATAAGATGTAGTCAGCACGAAACATTATTTTTTTCTTTAGGAGCACACTAAAAAAGTGACACTGCATCTTTAAGAAGCCCAGAGTCTCACTGTGTTTTAGTCAAACAAAGGCAGCCAATTGGGAACATGCAACCTGAAACCAGAAGCCTGGCTCAGAGGGCCTCACACAGACCTCAGAGCAGGGACACACCCCATGTACTCCTGATTCAGGCAGGCACTGAGCCACAGCCTAATCTAACCATTCAGTGCAAACACTTCCAAACATAGGGAAAATTAAAAACAGCCTCATGAATCTGTTGGTTAAGTCTCTTTCTGATGCAGATATGGGCAAACATGAATGTGCACAAATCTGAAATGTTTGGGGTTTTTGTTTAAGGTGATAAAATACACTTTGATCATTAAAACATTGGAGTGAGGTGTACAAAAATGCCTTTCAAAGTGTTTCTTTTTCCGTGCTTGCATGCCTTGCAATTGTTCATTGCATACATGAATATATCAAATAGGCCAAAAACTAACTTAAAAAAAATGCACTCTCTGGCTTTGAAAGCCCGCTCTTCTACACAAAACCCCTCTCAGTAACATCTCCTCAGTCTCCTTGGCATCAGCGCTGCTTATACCTACATTTTCTTATTCACCTCAGCGTGGGCTAAGCACCCCTGTGAGGCACGAACCCCCCAACCACAGGAGGCTGTGAGCAGGAGACGGTAATCTCACGCAAGTCACAACACGTTATGCTCGGTCACCGCAACACGGACACGACTGTGAGCTGATATCTACCCTCCGAAAAAAAACTTACAAAAAAATAAAAATAAAATAAAATAAAATCCACTTCAAAATCAATTTTGCTGCTCAGCAACAGAGTAGCTCTAGATGTGGGTCCAATTTTAGCCCGATTCTCATTAACTGCATTCTCGGAGTCACCGAAACATGCATACATGCGATGCAGACGTGTAGGAAAATCTAAAATTTTCAGTGAAATAATCAGAATCGTCAGTTATCTGGATGTTCCTGCTGGCTCTCGTCCATACACTTGTTTGACTAGTCCGCTGTTCACAATAGACCCATCCTGTTCAGAGTGCAAAACAACATGTGCAATCACCAAAAGGCTTACTGAAAGAGACAACAGAAAAATGGCTTGAATTACAAAAGACAACTGCTGTGTGTGTCATTAAGGAATAAATAATGCATGTGCCCAAACTAAAGAGGCAGACCTTTCATACCCCAAATATGATGCTTTTGGAACCAGTAAAGCCAACAACCCATACAGATCAATCATATAAAACTGCTTTCACAGGCTAGTCTCTTAATGACGGCTTGTTACACACCACAGCTAAATGGCAACATTTTGGAGATTCACACTACTCATGAGTTTCTCTCACATGTTCTCTTTGTTTCTTTATTCTTCAGCTGTTGTCACACATGACCTTGAGAAAAAGGCAGGAGAATCAGCGCAGGGCAATATCACAAGTTGTTCCCTATCACATGAAGCACTCAGCATGAGACAGTTCACATCAGTTCCAGATATATACTCTGTCTGGTTTAGGCACGAATCGGCACAATCAGATATCATCTGCGCTTTTTGCTATGGAGCTGGTAGGATAAGGCCATTTAATGCCTGACCTGACTTTGTCACACATTTGGATTCTCACATACACCTGCTCCTAGTGACTCCTGACAAGTGACTCCTAGCCACTCGTTTCTTCTTTTAGATTAGCTGAATTATCAATAGAAACGATTGTTTCTGACTGTAAGCTCAGAAAAAACTGCTGAGTGGAAGAGTGTTTTCCTTCTTTGACAAATCGAGCTGCTTCATGTTAGGTTTTCCTCCTTTTACTGGGTCAGTCTAAAATATATGACTACTTAGTGAACCATGATGAATAAATAACCAGTTTATAAAAATCTGACGTTAAAAAAACCCTTAAATCTTCTTGAAACTCAAAATGACTTCTTCCTTCCATAATCATACCTGCATCAATACTATTTACACTTTCAATAGTTCCTCCTTTTGAGAGAGACATAAAAAATTGGACTTTTTCACTGTCGTGTGTGAAAACACAGTAGTCTTACACTGACAATGGCAAGGGAACAAATGAGGGATTATTCTGGAGGTGTGTGATGCCTCTCCTGCAATGAAGTTCCTCACACTCCATTCTGAGTGAATGCAGGTGACTCAGGGAGCCTGAGCTGATCCCAGAATTCCTCATTATCCGCCCAGCAGGGAGGATCAGGTCCGCTCGCTCTGTCTCAGAGCATGCTCGGCCCGATGAGACGAGCCCCAGAGGAGCACAGCGCTGGGCCATCGAGGGCAAGCCAGGTCTGCTCATTATATCTAACTCATCCTTGGCATCCCTGCAAACCAAGTGCCACTTAGTTCCCACAGGAGGGGTCTGGGCTGGATCACTGACGAGATGTCAGAGCAAACAGTAGAATGGTAATAGGAAAAGCTTTACATCAACTAACACATGCAGATGGAGGCACCGTGTCCTGCAGCCCACCTACAGTGAGAACATTACAACGTATGGTTTTTGGTCATTTACAGACTGTGTTTGCTATTTTTAGAAAAATAAATAATGGTATTATTGCTGCTACTGTTTATCAAAACCAGCAAGACGCAATAATACAAGCATAGGGAGTAGTCCAAATCTCCAAGGTAAGTAATTAAGTCTCCATCAAAAAGCCTTTAAGCTATAACAATGTATTCAACTGTGAAGGACCAGTAATAATATAAATATATATATTTAGGTGTTGTACAGCCTACAAGTAGAGTATGTATTTGCATATTTATTTGTCAGTAGGTAGAATAAAATTCAGGTCTTTATTTTTTTTTTTCCCCAAACAGTAACTGAGAAAAATTCACCATTGTCATTTAGCTTGCTGGGTAGTGCAAATACATAACTCAATGAATAAACATACAATTTGAGTGAAGCGTGTTGTTTCATTTATCAACTCTATTTCTGGGGTAAATGAATGCAGCCTAGCACAGCAGGTGAATTACACAAGTATAGAGTCGTAAGCCTTTGGGTAAGGGCCAATGCCCTCCATTTCCCTTTGTTGTTAAAAATATTTGCCAAAGTCTGAAGACATGGCAAATGCCGGCGATGCAGCCTATGCAGATGTAGCATCTCCTGTTGCTGCCACAATTAGCCACTGAGAATAGGCACAGTGCCAGCCAACACTAGTCTCAGCACATCCGAAACACTTCAGGTAAACATCACAATAAGCTAGGAAGCAGAAATTAGAAATTGTTTTGTACCGCAACACAGTTGCTATAGAGACTGTTGCTAATTAACTACACTCTACCCCAAGATAACAAAGGGCTTAAGGGCACTCGGGGCAGCTCCTCTTGTGATGAGCTCTGTGCATGGAACACTATGCCATCCCCAGGGATTCTCAACTACAAAATACCTGTCTCCTTGTAGCCAGCTTTCATCCAAGATGCCATGAGAGCATTTGTGTAGAGCCTGTCTGCGTTTCTCTTGGTCTTCGACAGCATCATATTAGCCTCTCCCCTTTTAAAAGACAAATCACTGGACGTTTAACACGAATCAATCCCTAGCAGCAGCACAGAGGACCGCTTCATTGGTCACTTGTCTTTGATGGTATTCCAAAAGGGCGTACTCTTAGCAAAGACTATAAATGGAAAATCTGAGGAATTTTGCACAAAAATTACATTCAAAGGTATAACATTCAAACTCAGCAGTTTGGATTTTGATTGCTTCCTCTCAGTTGACTTCTCTAGATACAAAAAAACATTTTTTTCCCCCAAAACAACAGCACATGCCATACACCTCTACACCACAGTGAGCAGGACAGGTGTACAGTGTGTACTGAACCTGCCACAGGTAAAGGTGTGGATCGCAGGACTTGATAAGGTCCTGGGGAATAATGACATAATTTAAACCAGAAGTGGTAGCAGTCCACACACAGCTGCCATGGTTGGGTTCCTTCAGAGTTAATAATAGTTTCACAGTTCTATCATTAAACAATGAATTGCAAAACAAACAAGGCATGGGTAACACCTGACCTGTTGATTTGGCAACGAGCTGCACTATCCATTGTTGGTTAGCTGTACAGCTAATGGTAGAAATGACTGTTTAGTTACATACATCCAAAAGGTTTTGAGCATTGCTAACATCAGTTCATTCATAAAACTGGACATGTGTTGCACAAATCCATGCCTCGATCCATATCAAATTTTGGATTCTTCCTTTCCCCATTTTCCACCTCGCCAACAAGATCCATGAAAATCAGTTTTTGCACAATTGTGCTTAAAAAAAAAAAAAGCCACACAGCAAACAGAAACATTACCTCATAGACCCTTAATGAGCTCTTCTTTTTCATTAAGCTTTCACCCAGAATGCTTCTTAGAGAGCTCTGGAGTGGGACCAAGTGTACTCAGGCCTAGTCTTCAAAACTTCCCGACCGTAATTATACAGTCATTGTGAAAAATGCCCATTAACCTCAAATAATATATTACCAATCACTTCACCTGGACTACTGTCACTGTGTGTGTTCTTTCTCTTCTATGGATGTATGAGAGAGTTCATTTGGCTTAGGCTCACTACACCCAAACCCTGCTACGGTGGGTAAAATATTTGTTGCCTGAATTACTCATGACATTCTTATCTAAATAAATAAATACTAAATACTAAATACTAAATAAATAAACATGCTTGTAAACACAAAGGAAAACATTACGGCCATGTCCATACAGGGTACAATAAATAGGTCTGTAATAAGTCTGTACAGAGGTTAGCGATTAGCTTAAGAAGAAAACAATCCTCCGTTCGAAACTACTGGCCAGTCGGGGCTTTTTTGTGTAGAGTCCACATGTTCTGCCTGTGTCATCGTGTTTTTATTTCTTACAGGTACTCCGGCTTCCTTTCACAAGTGGGTAAGTACAGTGCTGTTAAAAGTATTTGTTGTCTTAGGTTTTACATAATTGATCTTTCAGCCTACTTCACTTTGTCTGAAAGGTTCTATTTAAGTGATTTCTTGATTCATCTGGCCTGGCATTTATCAAAGATAATTTATGATTTAACACTGGGGGGGCAATTACTCCCTCCCCCCACATAGGACCAGGTAGATTTCTCTCTTTTTTCTCTCTCTTTTTTGTCTAAAAAAATAATAAATAATAATTGAAAACTTCATTTTGTCCAATATTACATTTTGTTTGATGATCAGAAATGTATGGCTAATATGCAAAAAATCAGAATGGCAAACGCTTTTTCATGGCACTGTGTACATTTGAGGATGAACTGTTGTCTGCGTTCCCCCTGCAGTAGACTTGATCAGGGTGTACCCTACCTGTCACACCCCATGACAGCTAGGACAGCCGTGAATTGGATAAGCGGGCAAGAAAATGAATGACTGGTAAATAAAGACAATTATTGTGACAGGCATTACTATATAACCATTACTGATCCTTGACTGATTTGGAAAAGTCAACAATAGCCTTTCCTATACATATCCTATACATAGATTCTTTCTTGGGTGGCCCGCAAGGAATCCATATTAACAGACAAACAAGAATAACTGTTAACTTTTTTTTTTTTATTATTTCATGTTCAAAAGATCTCCATCCATGATCAACATAATAGTGGACAATCTGTTACTCTCATTTTAAAAACTTCAAACCTCGCTAACCTGCTAGCCTCATGTTTCATGCTTTAACCACCAGCTGGTTCACCCGCACTCGCTCGTGCACGCACGCCCACGCTGCAAATCGAAGTCTGTGGGAAACACTAAAGATTGTTATGAAAGTAATGAACTCCTGCAACCTATTCAAATTAAAACTATTTTCTTTTTTGTCTTTAAGTGAAACCCACAGTGGTTTTAGGAAAGTCACATTGGCATTAAAAAGCAGCAACACATTGAAGGGCTGAAGAACAAGCATTGCCACTTGAGAAAGCACCAGTACAAAAGACCAGCAGCAGTGTGCTCCCCAGTGAAATCGGCAGAAAGATATCACCAACATCATATTTTTCAGGTACTGCATCTTCAATTATTAAAAAAATGAAAACATTTTCCCCCAAAACTGAACAGAAGCATTTAGCTCCTTTTTTGCTACAATTCTGCAACATTATCATGCAGTAGTAGCCGTCCCTGCCAAACCTTTTCAGCATCTACACATGAAAATCATTTTACTTCTGTGACAAACAGTTCTCATGTCAGTTAGACCAGGGCACAGCCCAAACACTCAGCTGCTGACGAGCCATCTGTAACCAGATATGGAGCACATCTGGCAGGCCCAACCGCTATTCAACCCTGCAGTCGCTTCTTCAGCAGATTTTAAGGTGGGTTCAACACCACAATAGCAAAACATTTGTTTGGATTTGTTGCTGGGGTTTCGTAATCTATCTTAGACAATAGCCTTGTTGGGAAATGTAAAAAGAAAACATGCTATGGGCAGCGGCGTTTTGCGACGGTTTGTGGTAAATCCATACCAGTGCAAATAATTTTATTAATTGGCACAACTTACATATAAGATTTTGTAATTAAGCATTTGACACAGGAAATGAAAATTAAAAATTAAAACTTGTCAAAAAGAAGAAATCAAAAATACCACAATCTGAAGACATTTCAGAAAAACATTTTTATAATACTGAGAATGTCAACTGAATCGAAAAGAGGCTTACAGTTAGCATTGCTCATTTATAACTCTAGAAAAATAATTTTTCATGCTTTAATCCACAGCAGAGGGGCAGCTTCTCTGGCAGCCTCGCTCTGTGTGGGGACCAGGGATTTGGAGGGAGAGACAGTGGGGAGGATCCCGTTGTTTGAGCCCACATCTTTGTAGTGGCAACTGAGGGGATTCGCTGCAACTCCTAGAATTTACATTTTGTTTGGCCGGAGGGGTCACATGACAGCTGCAACCCAATGCTCAGAGGAGCTTTCTGCTTTCACTTGACACTGACAGGCTGTGAGACGGTCCAACACCACAGAGAGAAAATATTCCCTCTTTCCATGACATCACCCAGGCCAGCCAGGAACAGGGGGGGAGTGGTGGGAGGAGAGGGGGCACAGCTGGTGGCAGCCGTAGTACCATCTGCTACTGACTAATAGTTCATGCGGCTTTACTTATAAACTTGCACTTCTGTGAACCAGAGTGACAGCTCCATGGTCATAGTCACCATCAGTCTTACGTTGCTCGGCACAGCCATAACTGAAGCATGTCTTTCCTTTTTAAAGGAGCAGCACTTTGGAAAATACCCTTACTGACAACTGATCCATACAAACACTCAACAGGCTGGTCTTGATAAGGTTTATGAGCAAGTCTGAATCACTTCCCACAAAATGCCTGTAAAAACACAACTTGTCACCTTAATTACATTTAATTCCAGGTAAATGTTTCCCTATGGTGATTAGCTGCTGATACTAGCTTTGTATTTAGATAAGATATAGAGAGAGATATAGAGAGAGATATAGAGATATATATATATATATATATATATATATATATATAGTCCTCAAAACTAAAAGCAGCAGAGATAATGAATGTGAAAACTCACACTTACACATGCAACAACTTTTACTCACCATACATCTTTCCCTCATCAGAGAGGATGATTTTCCTGCGCCCACAAGGAGGATAGATGGCCAGGGCCTCCTGGAAGCTCTGTTCAATGTCAGGGCTCCACACCCCCTCTGCATCATTGTCCACAGGCTTGTCTGCCGAGTCGCTCATCCTCTCCATGTCCTCGGCAGGGCTCTCGCTGCCGCTCCAGCTGCTGGGATCAATTGTGGCGGTTGAGCTCTCCAAGCTGAAGCTTGGAGCAGACTAGGGAGAGACCTGGAATTCCCAAAAAAAAAAAAAACCCGCAGATCATGACTACTGCAACAGAAAAGCAGAGAACCATCTTCAAAAACAGAATGCTTACAGTTAGTAAAGAGCACAATATGGAGTGGAAGCAGCTAAAGAAGCTTGGACATCACCAAGAAAGTTGTTGAATTGATTTACAACGGATGTTATGGGTTTAAACAGCTGAAGATTTTCTCTCATGGACTTCTTGCTAATTAAATGGCAATGCACAGTGTAAAGGTCTGGGAAATGTATTTTTTCCCCCTTTATTCAGCACCTGTGCAACTGCTCTTAGCTCTATATATTCCTATGAGCTGTAACAAGTACAAAGTCAATGCTGTCAGCAAAGTTGCTAGTTTGATTCCTCTAGGGAAAAAGCATCGACATGCCTCATTACCACCGGCGCTGAGCTAAAGCGCCCAGTCTCAAAGTCTTTAGTGGACAACAGGAAGACTGTGGTTGTAGCTGGCAGCTTGAAGGTGTAAATGTGTATACCAGTGACTGTGAAGAGAAACATTTATATGAAAACAATAATAAATGAAAGACAAAGAAAAAAAACAAAACATTGTGACTACTAATCCGTAGCGCTAACATCTCCAGTCAGCCGCAGCAACTATGGTGGCATAAGGGAATCAGACATTTGAGCAACACATAGGAGCTGGAGCCAAGCTGCTCACACAGCTGGAGAAAGTCTCATCTCACCAGTGGCTACTGACAAGACCAACAAGCTCCTGGTGAACATGCAGCTAATAAAGAGGCGCCTGTCATTGTGCCAAGACAGCAATATCAAGTAACGTGAAACCTGTAACACAAACTATTCTATATACTATATACACATTACAACATTTATGAATGTTCTGACTGGTATTTTAAAGCGTAATAAGATCCAGCACTGTGGTCAGTATGAAACGTTTTGCCTTCTTCTGAAAATATTCAGTGACATCAAGAGCCAGCGTCTGATCAAGGACTCCAAGGGGCGTTTGATGAGGTGGTTAAATAACCTAAAGAAATATCAGAATTCAAATACCCATTTGTTCTGTATTGAGCGTGGGCAGTCAGTCTACAGGTTCCTCGCAGATCATTCATTATGTAAAGGATGAATTTATACTTGGTATGTATAAGAAAGTATGATGTTTAACAAGCTAATAAAGAGCAAGAACACAAAACTGTAAATGTAGACTTTAAAAGGGAACAAAGACAGACCTTAACCTTAATGCTAACCTTAGGCAATTTAAAAGTCTTTTTTTTTTTTTTTATTAAACGTTTTTCCCAAGTTTTAACAATCAGAATGGAGACAAATAATAATCCTGAAACACATTTAAAAAACTAGTCCATTTGGCCTTTCTCCAAAACATAGAGTTAGGGTATGGTTATCATCTTAAAACATTAGAAGACTGCTAATGTCCTCTTAGAATTTAGTATTTTCCAAATGTGCTAAATCATTGACAGCATCACAGCTAGGAAGTCAAACACAGCTCAGGCAAACAGGTTAGACAGCATGCATGGAAGAAGAAGACATCCTAAAAGGCAAGCTATATAGCAAATTCCTTGAAAGATATACTTTTCAGATAACAAATAGTTAAACCACTGATGAGTTTGTATAGGTCTCGTATGACGGATAGGTGACGAGGAATGACCCTGATAGGCTGCATAAACCAGACTTACTTCAGCCTTTTGTATCCAGATCAATGCAGTCGTCTACACTGTGCTTCTGCTTCAGTCAGCCTGTGTAAAGTGCTTCTTTTAGACTTCACTAAAACATACTAATTCGATAACTGGATATTGGGCTATGGGCTCAATAAAGCAATACAGTACTGTGAATCATAAATCCAGTGTTTATACTCATTGAGTAAAAAGTGTGTCATCCCTACACATCTGTTGTAAAAGTAAGCAAATTCGGCAGTGAGCAATTTTCTTTCTTCTTCATGCCTCAAAGAACACTTTGAAAAATCTCAGTGTATGCTTAATTCACAATCAAAAGTAATTTCACATTTGACATTATATGCTAACAACTGACTGAGGTTTCTCATGGCCCTAATCCCTCCACACTTTCCAGACAACTGCTTCCTCCCTGAGCAAGATCCTATTCAAGCAGCACAAGCTGTCAGGAAGTGGGAATAGTAGCATATGTTTCTTCCAGCATGTCAGTTCATGAGGGGGAAAGGGGGGATGGGAGCAAGCTGTTGGGGAAAAAAACTCCCAGAGAGCAGAGGGAGAGAGAGCTTTTACTGAATTCCGTTTTTGTGTGCTGACTGCTGACGCTGCAGAACCAACTCACAAACTGATGAGGGAGGGGAAACGTTCCCATTTCAACCACTAAAGGGCTGAACCTCTTTCTGGATGTGCTCCTCTTAACCCAACCAAGTGATTATCTGTGCTCATAATCGAATCCAGCTTACATTTTTATGGCAAAATATCTTTCTGAAGAAAAACGCTCGCCCGTGTCCTCGTGAAGCTCGAGCAGCAAACGCCCAGTCTCCTCATATCTAGTCTAATGAAACATTCTTTCCAGATTTGTAAAAGCACAACTGCAACAAATCGAATCCAAGTAAAAATAAATATACCTCAACTTTAAAATCTAATCCTCTTTCATCAATAAGCTGACATGGATGTTTTGTGTCTTCTGTTATGTTTTGTAGGAACACTGGTTCTCTGTTGTGGTATGCTATGGTTGGTAAAGTGATACTTTAATCAGTCTTTAGAGACAGTGTGGTTTTCTCCATCATGCTTCCCATCCTGTGCATGCGCCTTCCTCCAAACATTGCAAAGACCAAAAACGTTTGAAGAGCTATAATAACATTATATCAGCGATGCCTGATGGAAAATGTTGGGCTTAAAATGTATAAATATGAGCTTCATGAAAGCCTATAATGCATTTACAATGAGCACATAAGGGCTTTGTAATATCTTGTAACATCTGTCATCGTCAACATGGGAATTAAAAAAAGAAATATGCATCTGGATGAGAATCTATTGAAATTCACCAAATTACTAACAACCGAGGACACATCTGGAATGGGAATAATTAAAGTTAGTGTGGTGTTTAACTGCTAGGACAGTGAGTACTGACAACATGGGTGATTTATTCTCAAACCAACTTCTGAGTCAACCAAAGCAAGTGTCTATTAAGGCTTCTGTTACCACAGTTTTGTAGTGAACAATATTTCCAATATTATAAAATTTGTTTATGATATTTCAAGTAACTGCTACTCTCTATTCTTACTAATAATCTCACTTCTTGGTGCTTTCTAATACATCAATACACTCATCTTAGACACTAACGCATGAATAATTTAATTAAAAGAACTTTTTTTTTTACTAAGTAGCTTTATTTTCTTTACTTTTTCTATAACTCTTTTTTTTTAAAAATAAAAGCACCATCTGAATACATCTGACAACAAATGGGTAGAAAATCAGGCCAGCTCACAATCATTTATCAGCACTTTTCCTGTGATGTTCACAATATCAGCGAACTGAGGGAGAAGAAAACAAACACCTTAAACCTGAACATGAACTGCCTTATTAAAAGCATCAATGTGTCAGAGTTCAAACCTGTGGAAGAAGAGCCTATTCTACATTTCAATTTCAATTTTATTTCTATAGCACATTTAAAAGTCACAGGTACAACAAAGTGCTTCACAGACGAGCCATACTTGCAGGTTTACAGCAAAAGAAAACAATTAACAACAAAGAAATACAGTTATAGGATGGTAATATTGCAACAAGCACGAACCGGGAAGAAATTAAGCTAAGTAGTTTGAAAGGCGAGCTTAAACAAATGGGTTTTTAACCGTGATTTGAAAGATTGAATAGTTTCCGACGCACGGACATCAACCGGCAGGCTGTTCCAGAGTTTTGGTGCAGCAAAAGCAAAGGCACGATCCCCCTTCGTCTTTAGTCGAGACATTGGTTGCATTAGGAGCCCCTGATTAGAGGATCTGAGTGCCCTTGGAATAAAACCATAAGTAAAATGTATATCTCCATTAACCTTTTGATTATTAAAAATTCCAGACTTAGCTCTTATTAACAGAGAAACAAAATAACAGCTGGATTCATTTGCCCCGCCCATACTTTGAGACATATTTAAATGCATTTAGAGAGGAAAACTAATTTTTTTTTTTTTTTATATCTTGAAGCTGCTGAAATTGCTGAGCATGTCTCACTCTGCGGACAAGCATTAATGCTTCTTTTCTGCAGAAATTACTCCACTAACAATGTTTTTCCACAGGGCTTTTTCATAATATGAGAGCAAATGTGTCTTCTGGATGCTGATGATTAGCTGAGGGAAAACAAAGTAAGTCAAGCAGCACAAACAACACGCCGAACCTGGCAACAAAGAATAAAATGAGTTTAAACTTCAAGCCCACTCTCAAAAGAGAGGGAAGAGTGTCTAAAGGGCACACAGAGGCTCTAAAACCATCACTTTTAGCCAGAAACTATGTAGCTGAGTGTTGATCTGCATCTTCCTTCAGGTCATCCATCCAAAACTACTGGCACAGGCTGCTGGCACACAGCACTATCTAGACGGATTTACAACAACTTTAAAAGGATCTGAAAGAGAAAAAAAAACAACAACCCCAAACTGGCTTTTACCTTCTTGTCACTTTTTCCGGCGGCACGAGCAGTTTTATCTTTGTTCACCCGTTTCGAACAGAATAATCGGAGTCATTTCTTGCTCTTGCTTTTCTTGCAAATCTGTACAAATTTTTATTCCAATGCTTTCTTAAACATGCCTAGTAAACTGCAAAGCATTATTAATGCCATCACTCTTCTTAGAAACTTCCCTTAACTTGAACTTGGCGGCTGAAAATGACAGATGTATGGCGGCTAGATAAAGAGATCATTCAGGTTCGCCAATGCTAAAAATATCCATATGCACACTTACATGAACACCACATACACACACTGCATAGAAATGCTGCGAATTCTTGTACATATTGTAAATGTATTCTATATGCATGTGCACGCTGTTTGCATTTCGTCATTTCATTGTTTGAGTAATGTACTTTTTAATGACAATAAAATTGAATTTCACCTAAACTAACATATAATTTGATAAGTTAAACATTACTTGTTAACCCTCCAGCAAACAAGCTATAGTAACTATACTGATTGAGTGGGGTAATTCATGACCCCATAATATTTTATATGCTATCCATTTCACATAAAACGTCATCATAACAGTAGGGCTGAACGATATATCGCATTTGCGATAATATCGCGACATGATCAAGTGCAATTTTCTAACCGCAAAGGCTGCGATTATACTCTGGACATGTCCAAATTCATGGGCTGCATCCTCCTGAGGCCGCATTTGTAGACCGATTACGTCACAGCGACGCGCCGAAGGCTGTCCAAATTACTACCATATCCCAGAATTCATAGCGCGGCCCAGCCAAACTCCAGTTTCCAACAATGGCGGCCGCTACTAAGTTTTAAAATTACTCATACTAATCTTTCTGGGTCACAAAATAAACTTTTAAAATATTTTCAGGCGCGAAAGTAGTTGTGTAAACATCAAATATCTGCTCGGTTTATCAAGATATCCCATATTTGCAAAAGTGCTTCGACGTTTTCAGAGGCGTCTGCTACCCACCAGCTCGACAGCTAGCCGGGAGCTCGAGGGTTACTGATGCGGCCGAGAACGGCACAACTCCCGGCACATCATTTTCAGATCACCGCGGAGTTTCGCTGCTCGGGTTAAACGTAATATATAAGTCACTTAGACAACCTAAAAATGTTATTGTTGGGCTTTTTTCAGTGTTTTGTTTGTTCGTGAGTAAATCGGTTTGGCTGAGATTAAAGTTATTAGATTAGATAAAATAAAACTTTATTAATCCCCCGGGTGGGTTCCTCCTTGGTTTTCACACAGCTGACTAAACGTCAAACAGAAAACTTATTAAACAGAAGTATGAGACAGTCGAGAATTTACGCCAGTGTCTGGTTATATTTTAGATAGCAAGAAGCAGACGGCCGAGTTTATTAAACTCCACCGAGACAGCGGTGACGCTAATCAGAACTAGCCTTCTGATTCAGAAGGCTAGACCGTCCAATTTCACGCCTTTAAATTTTAAAGGCGTGTTTGTGTGTGTGTTTATACAATTGCTATTATGTTTGCACTTTATGTGTAATGTTACTGACTGCAGAGATCAGTAAGATGTGTGTATTTTTTATTTATTAGTTTTATTTATTTAATATTATTTTTTAATTGAATGACTGTCTAGTAGTTCACAGATGTCGAAAAACTGAGTGTGGTAAAGCCACTGATTTTGTTTATGTATATTTCTGCAATCTGCACATTGTACTGACTTTCATTTTAATGTTTACACCAGGGTTCCTTGTCAGCACTTTATGCTCAGATGTTTGTAAGCTAAAAATAAACTATTGTGTATGTTCAAATATACTGTTGTGATTGAAGAAGTTAAATAAAAATGTCAGTCATCAATTCATGCATCACCTCATGTTATCATAACAGAGGTCTGTCTTCCAGGAAAGAACAGTTTAAAATTAATGTAATATAGTATTGGCCATACTATATGATGTATTGCTTGTCTTTGTTTAATAATACAGAAGACAAAGACCTTAAAAAATAATCGCATATCGCATCGCAATATTGGGGCAAAAAAATCGCAATTAGATTATTTTCCATAATCGTTCAGCCCTACATAACAGCATGTCCTTTAATGTAGCAGCTCTTCTAAAACTTTCTAAACAATAAGCAGTCAACATTTTCCATCATTTTTATCCAACAATGAATGAATCAGCCTGATTGTTTTCATGATCACTTTGGCTGTTAAAGCATCGGCCTCTTAGCCACAGGCCACAGAAACACTTGACCATGTAATGATGTAATGTTAAAAAGCATACATGTATTTCCAAGGTGATAAATGACCCCACTCAATTTTCCCCATTTATCTTGCCACATCGATGGGTCAGTTTTTGTAAAAACTATAAAAGATCATAGAAGCAGACTGAAAAATTCAGGGTAGAAAACACTTTTTAGAATTAAAAATATCAGAATGACCCATAAATATATGGCTGAGGTCATATATGGCCCCGAACAGTCACATGGAAGTTTATATGAAGGGTGGGTTATCTGACTGTTTTATATCACAGTGTGGAGGTAAACAGGATGCTTTTAAAATCAACTAAGCAAAAGTGTTATTGGTTGTGACATAAGGAGAGAGGTGGTCAGGAAAAGCACAACAAGTCTTTTAACTTAAAAACAAAACTGAATGAACGACAGCATGGTGACCAGCATGAAAGAAACATCAAAGCTCTGAAGATGAAATCAAAAATGAAATCAGAGTGAAAACAGGATGCATTAAGAGATTTTTGAGCTGGCTCTCTAGCCCTGAGATGAAATGACCGCATTTTTTTTCAAGCTACCACACAGATAATTAATCGTATGAGCACATACATTCAAACTAAACCTGCAGGCAGAACTGTAGTCCATAAATAAAGAAAAGATACACTTATAGGATAGGTCGTCCGTGGTCTTTAGGCCAAATCGACATGTTTGGACCCATGAGGTTTCAAACAGGTTATGTGAAGCTACATGACACTCGAATGTGACGAAACACAAATAAACCTAATGCCCTTATCACCAGTGTGCTGCCAAGATCTTTCTTTCAGTGTAAATGAATGCTTTTATAATGATTAAATGTACCATAAACTGCTGATGTGCAGTCTGACATGTTAGCAAAATTGTTTGAAAACAGTCAGTTCTGAACAAATACACCGATGTGCTGCAGCTCAAATTACCTGGCTAAACTGCATGCAAAGGACTAGATAGTTTTGCTGTGTGAAAAATGTGAATAATCTGGCAGTTGTCAATGAAGACGGTCTCTTAGTGCCTTAGAATTTGAAGACTAATTACGCCTGTCAAAAGAGGGTATGAATGTCACCCGTAGAAACACTTTTGGCTTACAGATAATTGCATACTTCTGTCTTTGCAGGGTGTACACCATAGAAATGGTCTTATTTGTGAGATGCAGGGTAAAGATGGCCTGCAATGCAATAAGTGAATGTGGTAGCTAAGCAGAGTAGTAGGTGTGACATGGAATTATGGGAAATTACACTTACTGCAAGATTACATAAACCACTCACCAAGCTGGAATTCAGCTCCTTAAATTAAGAGAACCCATTTCACCCATCAGACAGAGCAAGGTAATGAAATAGCAGATGAGAGGTCTCAAATGTAATTTTCCATGTGGAGTTCTTTTGTGCCGTTATCTCAGAGGGTGCAATAATAATTCTCTGAATGACTTTTGTGCACCCCATAATGGCCCACAGTAGCTAAGGCCACAGTGTGTAAAACTATAATTACCATGTGATTTCAAAACATTTTTAGCATGCTGTGAAGACATATTCTGGCCCCTGCGTAATTATTACAGCAATGTTAAAAATATTCCAGGCAACACGCAACTAACTATGAACATTTACAACGACAGACGTTATTGAAATTCCACATTCAGTCATTAAAAACAAATTAATTACCTTGAAGAAGGCATGTTTGTGGAATGAAGTCTTTCACAGCAGGCCTTTGAGGACCTTGAGATACAAAACACACTAAAATAAAAACTAACCAGCTCGAAGTGAAGTGGATGCATGCACTGACTGTTCAAAGTTCTTTCAAATCAACTAAAGGGTTGCAACCCAAGTCCAAACTCTAAGCGGAAAAAAGGGAGGAATCAAAATATTTAAAGGCAACCTTACGAAATAATTAAAGAATCCGAGTGGGGTTTTCATTCAAGTTTAATTGATAAGTCTCAAAAAACATTTTTAAAAAGAATAAATAATATCAATTTCCAAAGCTTTCTTATGCTCCCTCTGTTATTGGCAAAGACCCAGTGTTTATTTCTTGCCTCTTTGAACTTCCAAGCTTAAATGCTGTGAATCTGTCTGCTATCATCTCTCTCAAATCTGAGGTCTTCATCCCACTACCCAGCAACCATCAGGCCACTGTGGGATCAATCTTTGTTTGAGATTGATTTACAGGTTCTGTCAGAGCAGCCCTCTCTACCTGCCTCAGACTGTGAAACAGGTAAAAACAACAACATGATCTGGACAACATCAGATGCGTCGTCAGCCGAGAAAAGAGGCAACGCTAAAGGTCTTCCACTTGCACAGCAGAGGGAAAATTGACTGTAAATCTCAGAGACAAAAATCTCTCCTTCTGAGGACACATCCCTGCTCTGCCAGTAATATCAAAAACATTACATATAAACAAAAAGGAAAAAGAAAACACAATTTACCATTCAGACACGAAACGTAATGAAAGCTCAGGGGACATTTGCCTATCAAAAATTTGCAGTGCATACCAGACGGCATACACCCATGTCAGAGTGGTGTGGAGTGCGAGAGGAACACATAAAGCTCAGGAAATTAAAGCTGTAAATAAAGGTTCGTCAGATAAAGGATCTCCTGACAGTTATGAGAGCAGAGCAGGCAGAGGGCTGGCTGCTGGCTCATCCAGGACGCGTGCGGACGGGCATGAAAAAACAAATCACAGTGATGAGCATGAAGGCCACCATTTGCATTTGGCGCTGCCAATTCACACCGACTTTCATCTCTTTTCTTCTGCATCTCCAGTCTTCATTTGTCCCCTTATATACGTTTCTCCTTTTTCTCTGTTGTCATTTTTTCCTCTCCTTGACAACTCTTGTATACCACACTGGACTCCCCCTGTCAATGAAGGTGTCCAAAAAGGTATAGAAAGTGTTGACAAGCCAAGAAAAATGTAACTCAAATGTTCTGTCTTTCAATTTTACAACAGTCTTTTGTCCTGTGACGGCTGGGATGGGCGATCTCCTCGACGATACTGAATGGATGGATAGATTAACCCCATCCATACAGAGATTGTATTCAACAGGTAAATTTTTTTTTATTTGATGCTATGATTTTGCGTCAGTGGGAATTTGTCAGGTTTTCTTAACTTTCTTATTTAGCTACATCCTAAAATGTTCTTTTTAAAAAGTTACATTTTTCTTGTTCTTTACAAATGTCTAGGATTAATGCACTTAGACTAAACCATTTAGAAATCTATACTTCTTTCATTGCTTATTACAAGGAAAACACTACAGTAAGATGCAGTCTTCCATATTTGTACACCAGAAAACAAGAACAGGCTAGTGTGCGAAGTCAGAAAAATCTTGCAGTTGTTGCCATGCAATGTGAATACAGGCGAATCAGCGTTTTTGTGTTTTCAAATATTTAAAAGCAAGGAAAAAATTTCCAACAACTGGGATTGAACTGACGCCGCCAACAATCAGCAGTGGAGGACAATTTCACTGACGGTGTTCGAGGGCAAATGGAGCTGTTTGGTTTAGCTTCACTTTCAAACAGTAGTAGGAAAAAAAAGGCGAGAGCTTGGAGAAAAGTGAGTCAAAACAGAGGACTTTACAGTAAGATATGAATATATATCCCTGTAATTTGATTCCAGCTATTGGTTGTACTACTCAGGGGTGGGAGTTTCTAATGCAGCTGCATTTATGTGAGTATTACTTTGGTTTGGTGTGAGGGCATGAACTAAGACAGTTTGAGTTTAACCTTGTCTTTATTTATGTTTAAAAATACTGTCACTACATACTTTCTCGTGGTTTACTGAAAGCTGTATTGTTCGCTAATAAACCCGCTTCCATGTATTAATGATGTAATTACAATTAAACACCTCCTAGTTGAAAATGTCCACTATTTGGGCCAATTCAAAAGACTAAACAGACACACACACACACACAAAAAGTTTGGACCGCACTGCTCTCCACTGCAGCATCCTGGCTCAGATTCCAAACTAATTTACCGGGTACAGCCCGCATATTAATGTTGGGAGCTTGCCTTCCAATCTACGTGTGCCTTCTCTGAATCCAGGGCACCTCGAGGGCAGAAAAAGCCTGGCTGATCTGTGTCAGTCATGACACTACTACAGCGACCATCGAGGAAAGGTCTTGTGAGAATTTATTACAAGAGGTACCTGGGGAGTATGAACAAAATAACCCACATTTGAATACATGCCACAAATTATACACAGTTTCAGTAAATGAAGTGACAGTGCGCCTTTGTTCCATGGATTTCCTTCAACTAGCGGAGAAGCCGAACACCACTGCCACTACTATGGTCGGCACTGAGAAAGGAAGTTGTTGAAGCCGAGATTTCCTGCTTTCATTGCGGTTAAGAGCAAAAAATGTTTATAGTGGTTTCAGAAACTGACTCATGAAATGATTCAGAGTACATATTGCTTTTTGTCTGTGTTTTACCATGAAGCAGAGCTCATTTGTCTTTTTTTCCCCCTGCTTTTATATAAGAACTCCAGACAAAGTCCAAGTGTCTAAGAAACACATCAATAACGAGCGGTTATGACACCGTGAATTCTAAATGCCTTTTTCCAGAACTAATAATTGAGATTGCCATATGGTAAGCATTATAAGACTGCAATATTAAAGTGGTACGACTTCAAAGGGTGAGAGAAGCTTAAACTTAAACACAGCCTTCCATAAGTAAGGAACGGGGGGGACTGTGTTGCACTAAGGTGGTTGACAGGGCCAAAGTGCGTTCGGTAGCTGGCAGTCATTTTATGGCTGCAGTACTGAAGCAGATTTACTTAGATGACGTCAGTGGCTTTGAGCCAGCTTTTCCTTTTTGGTGGCACTCTCCGCTGGCCTCAGTGGGCCCTGCTCAAACTGCTGAGCAGCAGCGCATACTCTAAAATTCCCTTTCTAGACCAGGGTTTACCTCAGGGCACACACAGTCTGGAAGCCTGCAGGAGTATCCTCTTTTTAAAGGGTGTTTTGACCATGGAAAACGCTGATGTTTTGATGCGATTCAACTCCTGCCACACATCACATCTAATTACACAATTAATATCTCCGTGTCTAGATTCAATTACAGATCAGAGATCTTTTTCAAGCCTAGAATTTTCATAACAAAAAATAATAATAATAATAGTGTGTATTAGCATTTCAATTAAAAATACGGGACACATAATGTGATCGCATTCCCATGAGCATCTGCACAGCCACAAATAGAAAGCATGCCTCGTTGCACTGTTGTTTCTACATGTATCCCTTTTTCATCTGTACTTTATACAAATGGAAAAACAAACATACAAAAATAAACGAAAAAGAAAAAAAAAAAAAACACCCAAGCATGAACGAGAGCATGTAAAAGACAAAATTTACGTCTATGGATAATCTTTTTTTTTTTCCTTTGGATTTGCAAAACATGACCCTTTATCTCAACAACACACACACACACACACACACACACACACACACACACACACACACACACACACACACACACACACACACACACACACCAACTGCTGGAAGCCATAGTCTATTTTTTTGCGAAAAATAACACAAAAAAAAAAACGCTGATCGTTATTACACTGTGTCAATGCCACTGAGGTACCAAATAACTATCACCATGAATTCAGGTTGGGACTACGTGACTACATGTGGGAGTGCCGAAACAGTAAACTGGTTCCAAACTGTCCATCCTTCAGAATCCCCCAGCCTTCAAGCTTATCAATTCCAAAGCCTTTTCTTTATCAAAATAAGCCATTGCAAAATGCCGACATCAAACTTGCGGCCATGGCACTTTTTCCCCACATGACTCGCATGCAAGCACTCTCTCTCTCTCTCTCTCTCTCTCTCTTTTTGTAAATCTTTTTCTAAACTGCATCGATACAATCTTCCACCTCTATCCGTGATCATTTGTAACCTAATGTATGATTATGGCTCTGTTTGCATTAGGACTCTAATAAAAGCTATTTATAAATCAGATGGCATCCAAGGAAGCTAAAAACATTGATGCTCTGTGGCACAGAGTACACAGGAACTTCTCTCCAGCAGTCAATTAGCAGTGACTGTATCGCTTAATGTGCTATTAATCCAAACAGTCAGGAAGCATTTGAGATTATTCTCAAACTGAACTGATTATTGTAGTATCAGTGAGTAAAGGCAGACCCGGTGCTTCTTCTTTAGCGAAGAGGGCCTTTCTGTTCTGCATCACTCTCGTAACCTCGCAGGCTGGATCACCACAGGTAACTGCAGTTATAGCTGAAGTACAAGTGTCATGAGTAATTACGGTCATATTCCGTCACTATCAAGGCTTCATGGGAGACTGTGTATATGCATGACACCAGGCTCAGCTAGACCATTCATCAGCGACAGGGAAAATTTAATTTTTGAATTCATATATACGTCATAGTTTCTTGTAGACTGATGATGTGACAAGTGCTCAGCCAAAATTCAGCTCTCTGAAGGTCAACAGAAGAAAAGAAGAGTCTCACTTTGCTCCAGAAGTAACCCTGTCCACTGTGCTTGACAAAAGCACATTATTCTGTCCTCACTTCACAGCAAATAGACCACACTCTCTCCAGTCCTACCCTCTGACCTCAATAAGGCAGCGGAGAGCAACAAAGACAATATAGCCAAACAACACTACTCTCAATAGGATAATTATCTGCATCTGCTTAAATTTCACCTTAATATGAGCCACACAATCCTTACATGCTTCCTGGGCTAATTCCAAATGTTTAAAAAGTATAGACTGATGCTGATGCACTGAAAAACCTGGCTGTGTGCTGCAGTCTAGCGATCAACAGGTACTGCTTTCTCAGCACTGTGGTGGTTCAAAGCAAAAAGGGAGTTTAAAACCTGCCAGTTTCATATGTAAAGCTTCATTGGGTCAAACAAAGACAACATCCTATTCTTGCACAAATGTTATGCAGGCTTCCGTCCAACAGGTCCACTGGTTGCATAAGCTGAAAACAAAGCATCTTTTTCAATCCCAGATTTTTTTTCTTCCAAGCAAGCAGATTTATACTGTGACGTGTGTGTGTGTGTGTGTGTGTGTGTGTGTGTGTGTGTGTGTGTGTGTGTGTGTGTGTGTGTGTGTGTGTGTGTTACACCTCACTGCATTTAAACT
Source organism: Rhamphochromis sp. 'chilingali' (assembly GCF_963969265.1). Taxonomy (NCBI): domain Eukaryota; kingdom Metazoa; phylum Chordata; class Actinopteri; order Cichliformes; family Cichlidae; genus Rhamphochromis; species Rhamphochromis sp. 'chilingali'. The sequence goes on from NC_137933.1 coordinate 22,853,571, forward strand.
GTTTCCATTAAATTATAGCAGCCCTTTTAGATTAATTTAATAAATAACAGTCTCTTTTTCCCGTGTGTTTTCGGCCCTTTATTTGCAAAAAGTTACACCGAGTTTGCTGTGAGAAAATGCTTGTTTTACATTGCGAAAAGCAGAGTGCATGTGCGCTTGTTATAACCAGCTGCTTTCACATTAAATAGTGGAAAAGGTGGAAAGAGGTGGGAGGCTGTAAGTGCTTCAGCCAGAAACTTGTAGTAGCAGTAGTAGCAGTAGTGATGGAAAGTGGATTTTGTTCAACAAGCTATTTTTAAAGCTTTGGCAGGTTTTTTTTCACCCATTTTCTCAGTTGTCGCCTCTCCTGCAAAGCTTACAATAATACAAATCAGCTACTTTGACAAAATTAGCTTTTTCAGGAGGCAATTGCTTCGTTATTTTCCTAAAGCTGATCATAAAATACTACTGAAGCCAAGTGATGTCAAGAGAAGTGAGACACAAAAAGGGCTGGAGATCTCACGAGAGAATAAATTAGAAATTTCTGCAAAATTATTACAGTAGAAGCACCTTCACTGACTTGTGTCAACACTATCAGAGTTGTGCCAACTGTGGTCTGAGGACCAGTTTGTCCTCAGACCACCATCTGAAGCAGCAAATGCTGAGTAGACAACAAAGTGGAAACAAATCAAAGTATTTTAGTGCAACTTGAACCTAAGATAATGAAAGCTTTGATCTAATTCTCATCGCTTTCTCTGTATAAGGGCCGTGTTCCCATCCAGGGAAGTCCAGAAAAAGTTAAGTGGATGAAATCATTGTAAGGAGTAAAACTCCTCCAGCTGGCCTGCAGTTTTAGCTGAGCAGGCATTTCCCAAATTAAAGGAAGGGAAGGGACAACAATAAAGGAAACCCCATAAATGTACACAAACTCCAGCTGCTAATTCAAGATCCTTTTTAAAGACAATTTTCATTATTAAAAGCGACCTTTTAAGGCTATTTTAAACCACAGTAAAGCGCTCAAGTGACCAAAAAACTACATATTATTACAGATTTTTTTCAGCTTGGTAGTTTTGGAGGCATAAGTTGGCCCTGGGGCTCTCCAGAGGAGCTTTAATGAAGCCCTCAAAATGAAACAATAAAAGGAGTTTGGGTTAATCTTTCCCCTCCGGTTCAGCAATCGGTTTCCTCGGATAAAGTGACAACATGGAGAGCACCACACCAACAAACCTTTGAAAATAAAAAAATAACATAAAAATAAAAAATACTTACACAAAACTTAGATGACGATTCGAAAAAGCACCGTCAAACGCGTTGAAGCAACAAGTCTCGCCACAGTGTTTTCTTCTTCGAGGTGGTCCGAAAATGCTCCGGTGAAATCTCCAACAACTCCCGGCTGAGCCAACTACGGAGAGGAAAACAGCAACGTTTTCAACCGTCATCTTGTCCAAAAACTGTTATTCGTGCAGTGTGTTTTTAGTTCATCCCGAATCCCACTGCGAGTTTCTGACAATCTGACACGGGGGCAAACGGCTTCCGAGGCTTTTATAGGGGCGTATGACCAGGCTTCTTTTCAAAAAATGTGAAAAATGTCAAAGATTTTCGCTGCTGTGTCAAAGCCATAGGCTACAACAGTGAGTGTTCAAAGTGAGCACCCTGTTGCAACAGCGGCCATCTATCTCCGCGAAGGAAACAAACGACCTAACGTTACTTCACGCTGTGGGATAAATATTAAACAACTAAATAAAGCCAACATTTTTAATACACTGTGCAGCATTTCCAAAAAAAGAGAAAGAAATACGTAAACTAACCCACCCCCCTCCTCCCCAAATGAACTGAAGTCTACAACCCACTTTGAATGCCTGTAACTACCATTGAAACTTACCTCGTAATTGATATCTCATATAAAATTGCCCCTTTCTTTTGGTAATGTAATGTTACTGGGTATTTTGAATACTATGTCAAGTTATTCTGATGTTTCTGGGCCAGCCAGGAAGGTGTAGGTGAATCGCTTCGCGCACTGACAGAGATGCGAAGAATGCTCGGAATGAGAAGAGGAATGAAATGAACGCAGGGAGCGAGTTTGCGCCGGGGCGGAGCGAGAGGTGGCGTCATCCCGAGCCCAGCAGCCAGCCTGGGCAGCAGGCAGCAGCAGCGGGGACAGGGAGGGCACTGAACATCCCAGCAGAGGGGAGCTGACGCCTTCAGGGACGCGAGGAAAATCCGATTTCACAGTTTCGCAACCCACTGGTCACACAGTTTCAGACCTCAGGCATGTCATGCTTAAGCCTAAATGATTTTCAACAGGTAATCTTAAAAGGCAAAAATGGTTTGCGGCTGTATAGTCTTTACAGTGCTGTGCAAAAGTCTTGAGCCACCTGTCATTTCTTCATTTCTCCCAAGGAGCCAGACTTTCTTGTAATTTTTAATGTGGTATTGCGCAATAACTCTTCAGGCTTTCTGGAGGTTTTGTGCAGTCTTTCTTTGGGATTTTCAGTTTCAGTCTAGTAGTTGTACCTGGCCATTTTCAGAGGAATGTTTATTTGTAAGCCACCTAATACAATTTCATACTCGAATAGTAAATCATTCGAGTATGAAAAAGGCGACTAATTCAAGGGAGATTCAGGGTTGTGTCTACACATAACAGACAGCTTAGAAATAGAAAAATAAATCCAGCAAAGACCTGACACAAGACCCAAGAGATACATCTTGCCCTTTAGTTTTCCAAAGCCTCATCAAGAAGGTCTCAATCGAAGTGTGGCTGTCAAGAAGCCAATTTCTGAGGAAGAGAAATGAGGAGAAAAGGCTGAGGTATGCCAAATTACACAAGAACTGGCCCGAAAGTCAGGGGCCACAGGCCTCATGGAGTGATGAATCCACATTTGAAATGTTTGGTTCAAATCTGAGGAAGTCAGAAGAGAGGTATACAAGTGAGTGGCTATACAGCCATCTGTAACACACAGCAGAGGAGAATGTCCTTCAAGGAGATTGGAGAACTATGACTGACGACTACTTAAAGAAATTACAAGAACGCTTGCCTAAGAGGGTTCACGCTGTGTTGAAGATAAAGGTGGTCATACCAAATATTTACTTTCAAGTAAACAGTACAAACTCTTTTCTTGACCTACATATTTCCATGTGTGTTTCCATACATATGTTAATAAAAGGCAGTAAAAGGCTAGCAACACATAAAGAAACGAGGGATTTCACTATCTAATCTGTTTCTGTGATATTGTGACATATCATACACAGAACCAAAACAAAAAGTTAAAGTCAGCTTTATTGTTATTTCTGCCATATGTACAGGACATATACAGAAAAACATTGTTCACCCGGCCCATGGTATGCAAACAAAGACAAGCATTAACAATAAATAAAAGAAAGAAAAAAATTATCTATACAAGAATTATGTATATTGCCGCAGTCTGTGTACATTACAGTGCCTTTCAGTGAAACAGTAGACAGTGAAAGGATTCAGTGGTTTAGTTATAATGCAGGGGACATTCAGCTGCCACTGACACAGACACTGCAAACAATTAGAAAGCTGTTCTGTGTGGATACATTTATCCTTTAATAAAGAAAATCTTTCCTGATGGGGTATCATCTCTTTTCCATCTAGGCCCCACAATGGGTCACTGTCAGCTGCGGATCTAGAAAATTTTACGTGTGTGTGTGTTTGGGGGGGGGGGGGGGGGGGGGGGCTGAGGCAAGAGGGCAACTGCCCCCCCTTGCCCACATGTAGATCCACCCCTCGTCACTGTATAATTTAAGCTTGAAATTTATACAATTGCTCCCACACCTTAATTTGGCTCTTCATATAGATTTTTTATTAATTTATCAAGCACCTGTGTTGGAAATGTGATGAATGATATCAACAAATTTATTTCAAATATAAACAGTCAGTGCAAAATGCCTAATAACACACGTGGAAATTACCACTGACACTTTCCGACATGCAATGATTGACAATTCAGCATCAACCATGTGGTGTGTCTGTTCAACAGCAATATAGAAACATGGGGCGGGAGGCATATATTATTACCCAGAATGAAAATCCTAGTGCTTTTGGATCATGGTGGAAAAATAAGTAAATGAATAAAAATGCAATATAAGGAAACATGTTAAATAAACTGCAATTTCATATAATAAAATATAAAATTCTTATATGCACTTGCACGTAGTACCTTTATGTGGCTGTTTTAAATAGTAACACACCACTGCTGCGTCTCCCTTAGATTTCCATGATTCTCTCAAGCACCATTTCTGCAATATTAGAAAATAACTACAACAGAGCCACCGCTGTGTGACAAATAGTGGGCATTTACCTTTACCTAAATGCTTTTCTAACAAGGGACATTTATGGTTGCTACACAGACACCACTGTTTTATGTCGTTCCAGCTCACATACAGTATATAGTGATCCTTGATCCTTGATACAACACTTAGACGTTATTGCCTGCCTCCAAATCAGCCATTGCTAATTCTTTGAAATGCATTTTTTTGTTTATTTCCCCCTCCCTTAATATCCTGTCTCTTGGATTATTGGACATTGTTACACCTTTATGTTATCTGTACTGTTTAAGAGGAGCTATTCAGAGGTTATTAACACCATTCACAGTATAATACAACCTAAAAACATTAGACTTATTTTCAGACAACAGCTGTTATCAATATACAAAGCCAGTGTGTTTGCTACAAACCACCACTTCAGCTAAGATTTATGCATTTCAAGACATGTTGTATGCTCAAACTATAGGCACATTTTTTGAAGGTGGAGTCGGCCAGATTTACAAGCGACTGCAAACAGTGATAGATAGAAAACAAGGTGAGAGACACCAGCACAGACATGTCTGAACAAGTCATCCATTAGGAGCTAGTGTTCTGACACCAGTCCTTCAAAAGAAAGGGATCTATGAAGATGAATGACTGCTGCTCTGAGGACATCCATCAACACCTTTTAACATCTGTCTGTGCACGTTTAGCAGAGAGAGAGATACAGTGAGGTGAATGATTTGAAAGGGGGCTTTATACCTTGTCATTTTTCTATGCTTTTTTTTTTTCTTTTTACAGCTGGCCTTTGTATTTCATAATCTGTTGCACTTCACGCATCACACTTGGAATAGCTTAGCTTTAGCCACATTCAAAGCAGTTGATATTAAATCAGCCACAACAAGGACCTCTGGAAATTATGAATCATCAAAAGACAGGCGTGTCTAAGAAGTGGCTAGTCAAATTAAAAAAAAAACAGCAGCACGTAACTTCAGGAGCTCATAAGATACAGCTGGTATTGTTCAGAAGCAGCATTTTAAACATGACCCCAAAGGAATATATGAATTCCTGAGGTTTTCACCTCTGTATTTACAGTACAGTTGTACAATTCTTTCATTGACATGTGATGTGAAGGTGAAAAAAACAAAACAATGTTTGTTTACTCCAAAGCACTAGTTCATTCACAAGTCCCACCAAATTATTTATGCACCACACTGCCAGAGGTTGTGTAACAGGGTGTGGCCTCGTGAGCGTGCCATACAGGTGGCAAATAAGACAAGGCAGATAAACGTGTCAACAGGTGATGAAAGAGTTAAGTAACATGTTCAATTTATGTTTCACTTAGAGATGGCTGTGCAAAGTCCTTGCCAGTGTAAATACACAAAACACATTTGTCAGCTTTAACTCTTTAAGAGCAAAACTGTTGTGTCCCATTTGTTATCTTTTTTATACGCCAAGATCCTTTGTAGAATTCTATAATCTACTGTATTTAGTATGGATTTTTAAATTTTAAAAAGTGTTTTGATAATAAATACATCCAACAAAAGTAAGATTTATTCCCTCTTTCCTTTTTTGTGTCCCAATTCAGAGGTCATATCTGACAGCTGTATGGCTCAAATAACCTTTTACTCTTTGGACTCTGTTGAGCTCCTCACAACAGGACCTATGGATTTATACAGGACCCTCTTTACTTTTGTTTTTGTTATAGCACATATTTTCAAACAGCCAGGTTAACAGGGGGCATTTTTATTCCCAAATAGGAACAGAAATGGGTTAATGGGACTCATGGGTGTCATGAACATGCTTGCATTCAGGACTGCATTAAGACTGTAAAAACAAACACTTTCTGTCTGTACAACATGCCTCTGTTTTCAGGCCTTTCTGTACTGATTTGATTGCCAGTGAAGAGCAGTGTTCCTTACTATAAATAACTAATGAGCATCATGGATCCAACACCAGATCATGAATTAGCCTGGTGCTTTCTTTAGAAGTGATGGCTTGCAGGATGTGTCTCTTCGTGTTTTTCCATTTGTAGTGATTACACTGTTGATCATTTAAATAATTAATTAATCCTCAGTAATGTTAAGATGCTGCCTCCAAATGTGCACAATGTCTGCGTGTAGCATATGTGTCATTGTTAACGTGTAGGCCGCAACAAAGGACAGAGTCACGCCAATTGAATAGGGATTACTAAGGGTTTATTATGATGATCATGATGTGTGTAAGTCCGTGTCAGTGGTGTAAAGCGGTGCATGGATGAGTTGGCAAATATGTGGCATATGATAGTTGTGCAAAAACCAAACCAAGATAATAACTAGTGCTGTGTGGTTCTGTAAATGTTGGCACTGATCTTATACCAAGTAAAGACAGGTCCAGTATTACCATACCAATAGTGGAAAAATAAATCTTTAGGCTTTTCATGTATTTTAAACTGGATTTTGTTGTGTTTTTGTAGACTTGGAATCTAAACATGTCTGTCTCTAAAGCACAGTGGGTCACCTTCTGATATTTAAATGTGCTGAAGGCTGTAAATAAAATAGATGTTACAGTCATCACAAAAACATTCACGTTTTTCATAGTGCATATTGGAGGTATATTTTTTTCATTTAACACAGTTTGGTGGGCTGCATCCTCAAGTTCAAGGCTACAAACAAAGTATCCTATTGCGCTAGTATTGATCATGCATTGGTATCGGTACTATACGATATTTTGATCAGTCTGTCTCTAATAATAACCTCAAATGAAACCATGACCATGACCAAATGGGGGTGCTGTGGCATTGAGGTGGTGCAGAAATGGTCACAGGAAAAAGGCCTCAGAAGGTGTGGTTGAAATAGAAATGCAGAACACTTGCCTGGTGTCCTGCATTTCCAAAAGTCTCTTGCATCATACAGGACACTCCTGAAAAACAAAGCACACACACACTAAACCCCACAAAAAGCCTGGGGCGGTAACAGTTATGCATTGCTTCAACTGAACACAAGAATTAGGTTTGTATTATGCTTTTGTATTATGCTTTATTATGAAATTTCAGGTGCATGACGTGGGCTGCAGTGATGTAAAATCTGTAATCTTCGTTTTTAATCTTCTTACATTTTTATCAATGTAAATAAAAGCATAACACAGCCTAAAGTCGTGTTGTGTTTCTGTGCATACAAAAGTCTCTCTCCTATGCCTCTGCTCTCACTCTCAGCATTCACGCCACTTTAAGTTGAAATACTTCGGTCAGAGGACTCTTATTCGTAAGCCAATTTGGGAGCTTGGGGACACCGTAGATAATAACTTCTTAATCATTAAACGCATGCTTCAGAGAACACCAATCAAGTGCTCTGACCCAGTGAAGCTGCAGTTTTCTCTACTGCAGCCTTCATTCTTGTCTCCTGGCTTGATAAGGTTGGTCTGTGCTGTGGCATTGCTTTGATTTGAGCCTGCTCCCTCTAAGGGAGGCCATGGTGCAATAGAATGAGCCTGCTTTAGTTTATTTTACTCCATATCTGTCCTGCTGCTGCCAGTGACTGGCCTGGTCTGGTTCAGCTTGGCCTGCAACCTCTTCTAATCAGATAGCCGAGTAAGGCCAGGTGCTTTCCTGCCTCTCTGCTTTGACTGCTCAGCCAGCCCTACTGATTCACTTTATCCAGAGATAAGAGAAGGACTAGAAAGGGCCACTTACTGGTTAACTGAAAAGTTGCGGGGGAGCTACCATCTCCACCAACAAAGTCTCTGAATATTATGCTGCATTTGTGTTTCACTGCCTGCATTTGCTTTTATACATACTTTATACATCTATGTGAAAGAGTACGCACAACCAGAGGCATCTATGGCAAACATTCAGTCCTCTATTTACTGTATGATGTACCATACTTCATAGCCCTGTTTCAAAGTTCCTCTCTTTAGGTCTATTTGTCACTACTTTTATACAGTTAAAATGTTCTAGTTGTGATTTGTATCGCTTTATAATTTTTTTTCTACTATTTATATTACTTATCAAAAACTGCACCAAATTACATTAAGTGAAATAAAATTGAAGCATTATGTGTAAGACTCGTATCTAAACAGGTTTTGCAGACATTATCTCTGGTTAGAATTTTAAGATGCCAAAAATGGAGACTAAAATAATAATTACATTTTGCAGGTTTGCAATCGCTATTTTTCTTCTTATGGCACCTTATTTGTAAATATGTAAATATGACAACACAAAATTGAGCACAGCGTAAAATACTTCCTCACTGATCTGTATGAATTTATAATAACAGATAAAAGTAAAAGCTGTAGAAAGCAAATATGTAAATATGAGTGACAAACTGAAATGAATGCAGTGATGGAGATAATTACATGACACCCCCTTTGTTCTCGTTTCTTTTTTTATGTTAGGGTCTTTTCTCTTTGCCTGTGCCACTCTTGCAACCCAGATTTTACTTGTAGTACATTGCATGTATAGGGCATCTTCTTTGATGTGGACGTCATCTGCGTGGCTAACGGAATATTTAAAAAGTACTTCGAGGTGTAAAAGTAAGTATAAAAAAATATGTACATGCCAATCTTTGTGTACTTCTCTCGGGACAAAGATGCCATTATATTTCAGATGAAAGCTGCAGATTCTGTACAGAGAATTAATTTGTAAAAATCCAGATTTACACTGTCTGAACTTTACTTAATGGCCTGTACTCCACACAGTATCTCCAGTGAGATTAATTATCTTCCCTTTTGAATGAAAAGACTCAGACTTCAGCTGGTTAATTATTCCCCAGTCTGAAAGCCACAAAGCTTAGGTTACCATGGTGTTCCCCACTAGTCAAAATGAGACATCCTTTCAAACTGAAAGTTTGAATCACATGTTTACTAATCGCTTGTAAGCCAATATGTGAACATTATCTAGATGGGTGTTTTAAAGTTTCCAAGGATGTTATTCAAACTTTTTAAACGATCCATAAATATGGTGTTTTGTGTCAACAAATATTATTGTGGCTGCTATAAAAACTGAAAAATAGACAGGCAGGATGTCAGTGGCATAAATCACAAGACACTGAACTTAGAGGATGTAGTCTATTGTTTGGGTACGTTTAAGCACCACAGATTATGGTTTTTAAAAAAATCATGGTTTAGGTTGAAATATATTGAATACGCAACATCAGTCCTGTATGCTGAAAAATACAGTCAAAGGAATCCAGCAGGGCTGGACTGATAATCTGGACTACCAGGCATTTTCCCGGTTGGCTGACGCACTTCTGGGCCGATGGACCGCCCATAATAGCACTGACAGCAGCCCATTGGCTTATTTTAATTACTGAGATTTGACTGTCCAATCAAGTCTCTTAATGCAACTGGCCCCTACCCTAACTTGTAGATAGGTTTAGTGCGGAGGAAGTTGTGAAAAGGTGGAGATGAAAACCTAAGAAGCTAAAAAGGTGTCAAGTTAACCAACATGTTAGCTGCTGTTAGCCGCTGCACCATGAGCAGTAGTACCAGCAACAACTAGTAAGGCCTCACAGTCGCAGGAGGCTCCTGCTGCTAGCACCAGCTGTAGAGAAGGGAGGAAGATGAAATTAACGTAAGAAAATAGCTGCAGGGCCGTAATTCGGAAGAGAGAATGATTCAAGGACATTCAGGTAAAATGAAAGCCATTGCTAATAGTTAAAGTGTCGCTTTTAATTGTTGTCACATGTTGCATTGCAGCTAAGAATAACCCACAACAACTGTACCAACCTGATTAAAACCTAATTCAATATCTATAATCAAACAAAAATGAAATCTGTACATAATTTCTTTCTTTGTTGTTTTTAATCATGATGGGCTGCCTGGGCAAAAATGCCAGAGCCCTAGTACCTGGTGTGCTAAAATGTATCCATGTGCACTAGTATGAGAGTAAGACTAGTCTCACAATTAAGACAAAAGAAAATACAAAAAATTAATTGCACACTGTGGTATTCCAACTTTGCACCACAAAAAAAGCAAACCCACCATCCCTTTTTAAAGAGCAGGTGTGCAACCTGTTGATTTTTCCTTTCTCTTTTGCTTGTTTTTAGCCCAGCACAGCCCCTCTTGCAGTGTGTATCATAACTAGCAGTCGAGAACTCCTGGTTTACATTTATTTAACCACAATTGTAATAAATAAGGTGTCTACAAAGTTCCTTTGAAAGCTGATAAATTCACAGCTTTCAACTCAAAGGTCGATTAAATACTGTTAAACTGAGCTAAATTGACATAATGGCCATAAAGCATGCTGGCAGGGTGCCATGCTTTCACAGAGTCACTTTTTGCCAATGATAATTTATTTTATTACAGGAAGATAAAATAAATGTCAGTAACAGAACCAGTTGCCCACCACTCTGGCCATTAAACAGGACTCCCTTTAATAGCTGGTAGGTCTGTGGTTGACCATCAGTAGACTTAATAAATGAAAATCACTGCATGGAGTATTATACATTTCTGCCCTGCAGACCAGTAATACAGCAGGAGTACAGGAAGTATTGGCCATTGTAGCCGGTCACATTTAACAAACATATGTCCATACGTTTTTGGACAATGAAATTTTTGCCTCTGCACTACCAAAAAGGTTTTTAAATTAAAAAAGATTTAACTGAAGTTCAGACTTTAAGGTTTAATTCAAAGTGTTGCATTAACTATTTAGGAATTAAAACTATTATTAGACATAAAAATGTCTTCAGAGACTCAAAAGGAAATATAATTATTGTTTTTAATACTTGAGACACAAATTGCCTTTGGGGTTGTGTCGGGAATGGCGCCCAGCATAAAAATCTGCCACACCAAACATGCGGAACTGCCCACTGTGGTGATCCCCCAGGACAAGAGAGCAGCACAAAGTAGCTTTTTTCAAAAAACAAAAATATTTGAGTGAAAATCCCTTGCAGTCAATGACTGAACCCATGAGCATCCCCATATGTTGTGCTTCCTCCTTTACAATGCTCTGCCAGACCTTTACTGCAGCCGCCTTCATTTGCTTGCTCGATTGTGGGTTTCTCTGCATTTCGTTTTGTATTTAATAACTGAAAAGTTGCTCTATTGGGTTGAAACTGGGAGGCTAACCGGGCCATTGAAGAATATCCCAGTCAATCAGACAATATTTTTTACAGTCAGAGTAAAAATATTGTAAAGACACATCAGACCACATCAGTGTTTTTAGTTCTCATCGTAAAGTGCACAACAACATCACATGATATCAAACATTTCACCAGACAGTTCCTCCAATTGCTGTAGTCACATATAACATACAGCACGTCTATGCTTTTTTACTTCCTGTTTTGCTCTCTCGAACGCGTCACATCTGCAAATTCTGCTCATACAGTCATCACAAACTGTTTTTGTCCCATCATTCAGTCCCATCAAAGTTTAAAGACCAAAGGCTATTTTCAGCTGTCTGACTTTGATCCACAACTAAGAGAATGAGCCAAATGATTTGGCTTCTTAACACTTCTTTCCAGTATGTATGTCTTACAATAAATTACTTTTTTACTGTTTCTTTTAAAGCCTTATGTAGTCTCCTAGCTACATCTCTGATGTCTTGGTACAGTATGTGCCAGTACATACTGTGAGATCCTCAGGCAGATGTCTTTTGTCTGTTCCAGGGTCGCAGCTGCAAACCCCCCTTGGCTCTGGAACAATCTGCCAGATCGGTGAGTCAGTATCATCTTTTAAGTCTGATTTTAAAACATACTTTTATTTATGAAAGAACCTCCTGCTTTTACTTAAGCTTTCTTTATTTTCTTTAGGAATTTCTGTAACTTTTCTTATCAAATCATTTTTTGTGTACTTATAACGTTTGACATTTTTGAATTTTTTATTATGTTGAAAAACTGTGAGTTTTTTGCCCTTAATAAAGATCATTTACTGATCATACGGTGTAAAAGCAGCAGATTTAACTCGCTTTTACTGCAGCTGCTGCACCTGCTGTGATAGGATTTCATAAACATTCATCAATAACAGAATCAAACATTTAGTTGTTTCTACACAAGCCATGAATCTAAATCATCCTCATATGCAAACATACCATACATACATACAAGTGCATAGTATGCAGAGGCCTAACAGATTGTGAAGGAGAGTGATAGCGAAATGTGTCACTCGTTGGAATTAAGTTGTCACAAAATCCTCACTAATGCAGTTCCAACTCAGATATGCCAGCGCAGCTGTTTGGGTGTTTTTATCACTATTAAACAGTGTGAGTACCTGCTTGTAGCCTACAAAGCTCTTTATCTTTGTGGCAGCTCATTTCAAAGGCCCTGCCAGCAGGACACAGACATTAAAGACAGATTGTTGCATAACCAATGTTTAAAATGTGATTATGACCAGATGTGCACTGAGATTGTATCTGAGGCGGAGGATTTTGTGATATCGCACAGATGCATGTTTTTAGAACAAAGCTTTATGTCCTGCCTCTCGAAAACAATCAGTTCGTGCATTGTTAAATTTCTGCCATCTGGCAAAAAAAATGAATAAATAAATAAATGTTGGGGTTTGAATGAATTATCCAAATGTATATATATATATACACATATCTGTTGAAATTATGCTTGTTTGTTTGTAATGTAGGAAAATTGTTTTAAAAGGTACAACAACACAAAATCGTAATAGTAATTTGGATGCATTTTCAAAAAATACTAAACACAAATATGCATGTCCAAACACAGAAAGCTGTGCTGTGATTTAAAAGGTCTGATAGTGGCAGAGAACACAGGAGAATAGGATTTTATAAATTCTCTTGTTCTGGAGGCCTAGCATAAATCAATAACAAACGCGTCATACAAGTTCACAAACCTAAAAGACACAAACTACTCATGGTCAGTGTCAGCGTTACCAAACGTGTCTTTTTTAGGGTGTTTTTCTTAACTGCTGCCAGAACTGCTGTTGTAGCGCATAAAGGACAGACAGGACTATGGTCTTAGTATGTGGAGAGAGGCTTATTTGATATGAATACTGTGGTATATAAAGGCAGATACAGGAGTGTAATTACATCTAATGGCTGGAAATGCTCCTGTTCAAGACATCTTGGCGTGTAATGCCTGATTATGGGTGATCATTTTCTGCTTTTTGGAGAAAAAGCACAGCATCTAGGACCTGGGCTTTTTTGATGATAGTGGTTCAGAACAATGGGCTATTGAAATGTATTGTTACTATCCCAGCTTAAATGTCAGAGGATAAGGTTGGAAAGAAAGTCCAAGGCACGATTTATACTAGCGTCTTCAAACAAAAGTAAGAGCAGCTGATATGATGCTGTGACCTGGAACTACCGTTGAGTAGCATTTTATCATGGACTCAACCATATACATACTCTGGCTACAAACTCAGGAGTTTCACCTGCAAAGAAATGATTTATTCTCGTCATCTACTGTCCACATATGACATGAAATGCTAATGATATTTTAAAGGAGAACTGCCACACAAAAAATATCCCTTCAGTGGTTAAAAGTAGGATACACTAAAACAGAAAAAAGCCAGGGTTTATTGAACTCTCCATCCATTTTCATCCGCTTATCCAATTCAGGTGCCCATCCCAGCTATAGGACGAGAGGATAGGACGCAGCAAGGCTAACATAGAGAGAAAGACAACCTTTTATACTCACATTCACACCAATGCCATAACATGTTCTGTCATAAGTGTGACAGAACATGCTGCAAGTAGACAGCATACATAAGTTTATAACATTGTAGCTAGAGATAAACATGGCCCTTTGCAACAGCAAGGATCTTGGACCATATATATATATGTGTGTGTGTGTGCGTGTGTGTGTGTGTGCGTGCGTGCGTGCGTGTGTGTGTGTGTGTGTGTGTGTGTATATATGTGTATATCTTTAAAGAGGAGTAAAGGTGCCCAGGTTCAGTGACTGCAAAACAAGCCCCCATCATCACCCCTCCACCTCCATACATGACAGCTGCTGTGAGGTGTTTGTGCTCATATGCTGTGTTTGATTTATGGAACTGTATATTATTTTGGTCTCATCTACCTAAGAGACATTATTTAGTCAGATGCAACCCTTGCAAACAATGTTCCTGTAACAGCTGCCATAGGGCGAGGATGATAGTAATAATAATTATAATTATTTAGCTCAAACTAGAAGTGTATAGAGTTGTCAGTAGACCACCCTCACTACAAAGAGGGCATGTGAAGGTACTCTGTGTGATAAATGAATACATTTGTGGCTATGTGGCTAAAAAGATTATTCAATTAAAGTCAAGGAGAAATGTAACTATTTGTACAAGTCTCTCTTTGTAAGACTATGAAGTCATGCAAAACAGAAACCTAATGACAGACAGCTATCACTGAGGACCTGCTGAACCAGCTGCTGAGGTTCATGCTGCTGGTTTACGGTCAGTGTTTTTAATAATGAAGAGCAATCTCTCCATAAAGCTGTTCAGGACAAAAAAATTGTTTCTGCTTGTGAGTTTATATTGTTGCGTATAGTTCAAAGTTCGACTGAGGACAAACCTGTTCTTCTAACACTGTACACATCAGTAAAGCTAATGGTCTTCTTTTATGTTTTTCATCATAGTCGACTGCATTTGATGAATTGTACATCAACTTATGAGCCATGCAGGAACACAGAAGAGAGAGGAGAGATTAAATAAATAATGGCATTTTGATCAGCCCGCCAGAAAGGCCAGACGTGAACAAAGAGGTTTGGAGAGCTAGATTTAAAAATTTGTGTCAGGGCTGATGGATATGTGGTCATCTTCTGCTTCCACAGTAGAGGAAGAGGCATGCTTATGCAGCCAAAGCCCACATAGTCCAGCACCAAGCCAGCACCTCCTTGCTGTATTGCGCTAATCTGATTTGCTTTTAACACTGAAATTTGCCTTGAATAATTAAGGAAACTAAAATCTCATTCATACAGGAAAAGCTAAGCTTTGTGTGTTCTTTTAATCATTCAAGTGATGGAGAGCAGATGGTATACATCAAGTGTGAGGACTTTCCGTGCAGCACTTTCATTTATCTATTTATCTATCTACCTACCTACCTACCTACCTACCTACCTACCTACCTACCTACCTACCTACCTACCTACCTAACTACCTATAAACTGAAGCAAAAATCACATCCAGCTGCATATTTCGCATTAAAGGACAAGCTGCAGAGGCTCAATTTGAGCAGGTTGATGGATTTTTTTTTGGTTCAAATAAAGGCAAAAAATTTTGAAGGATTTTGTTTTGCTGAAGGCTGTTTTAAAAATGCAGTCCCGGATGTTTGTGTTATGCTTCGATCACCAGTTAAATTCGGAAGAGGCACCATACGATTTGTTCAAGGATATGCCTCAACCTTTTGTTTTGTTTTTTGTTAAAACATTCAGTTAATAAAGTGTACACTGCTTATTTTTGAACTGATGCGAAGACATTTTAAAGAAAGAAAGAAAAAAGGAAGTCCAGTTCTTGGCTGCAAAGCAGATTATTGGGTGAATTTAAAAAATGTAAAAAGAGAGAAATTATTAATTATGTGCATCATAGTTTTCTTTTAACTATTTTTTTTTACCACCAATTAATTGAATTTTTCCCTTTCATTCCTTAACATTCCTGCTTCTTTGTAGTTCTGTAATTAAATGAATTAATTTCACAATTTGCAGATAAAGTTTTGATGCATTTGGCTCTATATATTCTGAGGCTTGGCAAATGGCAAATACCCTTTCACTACGTTTTCCTCCTTACAGTTTATTGATGAACTGTAAATTATTTTGCATAATTTGATGAAACTGAATTTCAGAATTGCAGACTATGAAGTAGGAAAAATGAAATCCTATATTCCAGGTTTATTAAATAACTGATCCAGAAACAGTCTGAATAATTTTAACATTGAACAGATTGAAGATCACATGTCCCTAAAAAAAGGAAAGAACTATGCAGCATGTAGTTTTTCAAGATACGTGAGTATTAAGTGCAGCGCTCCAACTCCAGTTAGGGAAATGCTTCTTTTTCCAAAATTGATACAAAAGCTGTTCAAGCCTGGTTTCTGGTCTGTGATGACTGGCTCAACACCACCTACAGTATATAAACTCAGCTTTGGCCTGTAGATTATAAATTATAGATGAGATTGAAAACAGAGTTTGGATTTTGAATTTTATTTAAACTCTTCTAGCAATACGAGATAGGACATTGCAAGTTTCCCACTCACTGAGCAGTAATATGTGTATACCATGTGACTTTGTCCTGCCATGTGATTGTGATTTAAGACATTATGTTTTTCTAAAGGGCATTTCCTATTGGCTTTTATGTGTCTCATCAAACAGGCTGAAGCAGAAGCAGGATACAGACACAGAGGAGCCTCTTTGAACGGCAGCATCGCCGCGCTTAAGACAACAAGCACTGCCTTAAATGCATCTCTCAGTGTCCTGTTATTTTCTGTGGGAAAGTCAGACTGGACCCAAGATGCTGCTTATCTGAGGTTTCAAATTTATTGGATTAGTCTGTTTTCTTACATATGACAATATGTAAGCCATAGCTTTTAGTTCTTTTGTTGCGCTGTAGCTGTTTGAATCCTTTTTTTCTGTGATGACAGCAGCTTCTTATCAATTTTCAATTTTTTACTTCGAATTCCTTCTCAATAACTATATTAAAAATGTTGAAAGTATGGGGAAATCTTCTAAAATGACAGCTGTTTGCTCCACTTCGTGTTGTAGAGGTGGATTTTCTTCTCAGAGGAAATGTAAATGTTCAGATAGTTTATTTACTCTGGCAGCCTGGCGTATATCTCCTCCGTCTGGTGAATTGCGTTTGACTGTTTAAAAGGATGATTTGCGTGAAAGGGCTAAAATAATGGCATTATATTTTTAGATTCATCTCGTCCCGGCTTTGCTGTTTTTTTTCATCAACTTTCACAGCTTCTGTAATTTCAGTGCAATTTCAGGCTCTGATTGCTCTGTTGCTTGAATGCTAATCATTGCTAGTGTATAACTTCATTTCTTTTTGGCTCTTTATGCATTTAAGGAAATGTCATTTAATAAAGAAAATGAAAAAGTTCGAAGAGGTTTGTAAACAGATTGCACTCCTCAGAGATGCGCACACAACAACGACGCGGGGACGTCTGCTTCTGCAGGACCGTGCTTTACAAAACAACTCTTCAGAGCGCTGCACCCCAGCTGCCTATTTGATTTGATTTTTTTTTTTTTCATGAAAAAAAATGTTCTGTGCCTTTATGAGGACATCTTGGCTGACATTTGTCTGAGCGTAGGCTTTTTTTAAAAACATTTTATCAAAGGTTTCTTTCAAATTTAATTGAAATATTTAGTAAATATGAGTTGTTAATACACCTTGACTCCTCAGAGCTGTTTTTGATGTTATAACAATCACATAAAAATAATTAAATTGAGCTCTCTCAAACAACTCCCTTGGAGCTTCAGCAAGTAATCACATACTGAACATATTTCTGCTAATGACAAAACCCACTGAAGCTTATTATGTGACCTTAGTACCTGCGCTATTGTCCGTGTCCTGTATTCAAGTATTTTGTGTGGCTAAAAGTGTGTGTGTCTGCGTGTCCGTGTGTGTGTGTGTGTGTGTGTGTGTGTGTGTGTATTCTGTGCTCACAGTACTTATGGCTGCAGTATTTATATTTGTGTCCGCTAGGGGGCAGCAAAAATGACACACACTTATTGAGCAGCACTCAACTCCTTTAAGGTCTTTCACTCTGATCCTTATGAGCAAAATTATAATTTTACTCTTTTACTTTTTAAATGTTTTTGCTTTATTTGAATGTGTTTATTGCCTAATAGACTTCCGAGAGATCTATCTGATTTTTTTATCTCCTACATTTGACATTTGAAATCACTTTTTTTCATAATTAATTTGTTTCATTGTTTAGAATTCGCTTTAGAATTAAAAACTGTTTTTTTGTATCACATTTCCACACAAAAACACAAGATAAACATTTTTCTATGGCCCTCAGATTTTTGTTAAAATGAAATGTGCAAAGAGTTTTAATTTAAACATGAGAAAAGTGTGTCAAACCTAAAATAACCAACAAGTTTCAAGAAGTTTATCTTCTTCCCTTACCTCAAGTCTAAATATGAAAGTTGACCTGACATGCAAACAGAATTTTATGACATTTCAATGATCTTGTTGGCATTTTTTTTAAGTGTAATATGTTTTTATTTTCAACGAGGGAGAAAAACAACATATAACTGTAAGATGTTCCTGCTAGGTAGACCTGGGCAAATCAGAAAGGATCAGAAAGTGACCTAATTTATATGGCAGTAAAACGTCCAAAGAAAAATACAAAAGAGTCAGTGAAATATAAAAATAAAAATAAAATATGTAAGGAATGCATGAAAACCGGAGAGCAAAGCAGGGGAGCAAAATAAATATGAATGAAGGACAAATACTAAATACAAAAACAAGAAAGACATTACATGATCCAGAGGAACTGCGTGGACTGAAGAGGTGGGAATAATAAAGCCAAGATAGAAACCAACAATAACACAAAAAAGAAACGAATCACAGAAATAATAGTCAACAAGAAGTCAAAATGTGCAGAAAAAAATTCAAAGAACTTGAATTTTCACTAATATAAACCAAACCACCAGACTGCAAACCACAAAATCATAGCAAATTCCAGAGATCACGATTCTTCTAATCTGTATAATTGAATGTGTTTGTGTAAAAAAAAAAAAAATCACATTGCACACACTTTATTACTCCAGTGGGCCATTCTGACCCATAGCTATGGGGCTGATTACTGATAATAAGACCTATTCAGTGGACCAATAACATTCAGTGCGAGCTCCAATCGAAGTATTTTCACATTCCTTTACAACATTTTCACTCTTTAAAATTCAAGCTCACATAAAGCTCTTATTTTTTGTCTATGCGGAATCGCTCAGCTCTTTTTTTGAAAGCAGGGGTTTAAAGTGCTTACAAAATCTATGAATATTCAAATAAAAGTATGTTAATTCAACATGTTTTATACAAAGAAAAAAATGTCATCTTTAAAATGGGATTAAATACTATTATTATAAAGTTATTCATAAATGATAATGTCACGGTGCCTCTCAAATGTTCAGTATCCATCAAATTAAAGATTCTCTGACTGTCAATGAAGCCTCTACAAAGCAAAAGTTCCCCATTTTTTCCTGTGCAACAACACACTGACCTTCTCTGTCCTAAAATCAATTTACTCTAAATTACTTTTCTGTTCCTGTGTAATGGCTCGTGTCCATCTACTGTTGTGGCTTATACCTAAGTAATTGCTAAGTAGTTGTGAACGTAGTCTTTGCCCTTTATCTTTTAGTGAAGCAACATTTAGAAGAATAAAATTCCACATAGTGATATGTAAAAAGAAAGCTTTCAAGGGATGCAAGTATGACCTTACTATTTCCATAGGAATAAAGAGGCTAAGTGATAACTAAATGCACTTGATTAATTGATCCTCAGTAAGTGTGACCGTCTGTATAAAAGCAGATGTTTTGGCAGTTTGCTGGTCTGGAGAATTCAACATGTCTGTGAAGCACAATGGCACAATGTTCCCAGGAGTGGACGTCTTAGCGAATTCAACGCAAGGTCAATGTTCAATTTCAGAACTGAGAGAAACTGCAAAAAAAAAAACCCCAAAAAACCCCAAGAGCTACATCTCAGGTCTCAATTAGTCTGAAAAATGTGGGACAAACAAGACAAAAGTGGAAATGTTTGGCCATGATGCACTGCACCAAACACAATGTATCAGCACAACCTCATACCAACTTTCAATGTTCTGGGTTTGGACACCTTGCAGTTGACAATGAACTTCTCTGTATACCAGAGTATTTTAGAGTCAAATGTGAGCTGTCTGTCTGACAGATGCCAAAACTGAGTCAAATGATCCAGAGCAGAGCAGCGTGTTGCAATGACCCAGCCAAAGTCCAGACCTCAATGGGATTGAAATGCTGCAGTGGGAGAGCTGTGTATGAATAAATGTGTTTAAATCTCATAGAACTGAAGCTACGTTATAAAGAAGAGTGAGCCTGAATTCCTCCACTGATAAAATCACACAGAAAAGGATTGCTTCCAGTTTTTGCTGCTAAAGGTGGTTCTACAAGCTACTGAATCGTGCAGAGTACTTAGTTTTTCACAGGGCTTCAAACATATCTATGAAAAGCTGTTTTTAAGATTGCATACATCGCTTGTCCATCGCCCACGTCTTACACACCACTCTCAGCCACGTGGACAAGAAACAGGGTAACTATGTGCGAATGCTGTTTGTTGATTACAGTTCAGCGTTTAACACAATAGTGCCCTGCAGACTGTTCACAAAGCTGAGGGATCTGGGACTTAACAGCCGTCTGTGTGCATGGGTGTTGGACTTCCTCACTGGCAGAACTCAGGTGGTGAGGGTGGGCAGGTGCTTCTCCAACAGCATCACCATCAACACAGGAGCACCTCAGGGATGTGTCCTCTCGCCACTGCTCTACTCCCTCTACACTTCAGACTGTGTGGCCACCCATGGCTCCAACACCATTGTGAAGTTTGCTGACGACACAGTGGTGTTGGGTGCCATCTCCAACAACAATGAGGCGGCCTACATGGATGAAGTGAAGAATCTGGCATCGTGGTGCCAGGACAACCACCTCCAGCTGAACGTCAGCAAGACCAAGGAGCTGGTGGTGGACTTCAGAAGGGGTCAGCACAGAGACTACAAGCCCATTATCATCAATGGAGCTCCAGTGGAGAGGGTGCAGTCCTTCAAGTATCTTGGTGTCCACATCTCCTCAGACCTGACATGGACTGCCCACATTCAGGTCCAGACCAAAAAGGCTAGGCAGCGCCTGTATCACCTACGACAACTGAGGAAGTTCAGGGTCTCTCCAAAGATCCTCAGGATTTTCTATACAGGTGCTGTGGAGAGCATCCTCACACAGAACATGACATCGTGGTTCGGGAACAGCTGTGTGAAGGACCAAAAAGCTCTCCAGAGAGTGATCCGTACAGCAGAACGCTGCTGCAGGATTGCTCTCCCCCCGCTTCAGGACACCTACACCAGGAGATGCCGGACTAGAGCAGCGCAGATACTGAAGGACCCGTCCCATCCTGGCAACAAACTGTTCCAACTTCTGCAATCTGGTAGAAGGTTTCGCATCTTCCGGGCAAGGACAGAGAGACTCAAGAGGAGCTTCTATCCCCAAGCCATCCGTGCCCTAAACACACACACCCGCCCTCTCACATCATCTATAATTGACTGAGACAGGACTCTTCCAGACACTAAACCAAGGCACAATGTACATTTCAATTCCTTTAATTTTAAATATGTTTATATTGTATATCCTGTAAAATAGTCAGATGTCTATTCATATTAATGTACAGAATTCACCTGCTTGCTGCTACTACTGCACATTCACCCATATACTACATATATATATATATATATATATATATATATATATATATATATATATATGTATATATGTATATGTATATATATATATATATATATATATATATATATATATATATGATTCTGCCCCCTCTCCCCTCTCTCCTCCACGGTCTCACTGAACTCTGTCACACACACACACACACACTCTGACTCACTCACTGGCCTGCACCAGTTACCAGTCACTTTGTGGAGCATTGGACTGCCATTACCTCATAAGACTCTGTTGTTACACTATCTCTTACCGTACATTACTAAATCTCCATTTGCACTATTTGCCTATTTGCACTACTCTGCCTGGTTTACACCCAATGTCATTTACCCATTATATTGTATATTGTATAGCTTTCTTGTTATATGTAAAATTGTATTGTATTTATTTAAATTTTTACTTTTTAATTATTTTACCTGCATTTTTTAATCACTCTTATATTTAAATGTTCATTTGCTATTTTATCTAGGGATTGAGAGTAACGTAGTTTCTATTCTCTGTATGTCCTGTACATGTGGCAGAATTGACAATAAAGTTGACTTTGACTTTGATAAAATAAAAAAACACCCAGCACGCCCCTGCGGGCGGTTTATCCTTCAAGCTCGGGTCCTCTACCAGAGGCCTGGGAGCTTGAGGGTCCTGCGCAGTATCTTAGCTGTTCCCAGGACTGCGCTCTTCTGGACAGAGATCTCCGATGTTGTTCCCGGGATCTGCTGGAGCCACTCGCCTAGCTTGGGAGTCACCGCACCTAGTGCTCCGATTACCACGGGGACCACCGTTACCTTCATCCTCCACATCCTCTCGAGCTCTTCTCTGAGCCCTTGGTATTTCTCCAGCTTCTCGTGTTCCTTCTTCCTGATATTGCTGTCATTCGGAACCGCTACATCGATCACTACGGCCGTCTTCTTCTGTTTGTCTACCACCACTATGTCCGGTTGGTTAGCCACCACCATTTTGTCCGTCTGTATCTGGAAGTCCCACAGGATCTTAGCTCGGTCATTCTCCACCACCCTTGGGGGCATCTCCCATTTTGACCTCGGGACTTCCAGGTTATACTCGGCACAGATGTTCCTGTACACTATGCCGGCCACTTGGTTATGGCGTTCCATGTATGCCTTGCCTGCTAGCATCTTGCACCCTGCTGTTATGTGCTGGATTGTCTCTGGGGCATCTTTACACAGCCTGCACCTGGGGTCTTGCCTGGTGTGATAGACCCCAGCCTCTATGGATCTTGTGCTCAGAGCTTGTTCTTGTGCTGCCATGATTAGTGCCTCTGTGCTGTCTTTCAGTCCAGCCACTGGTAGGATTTCTGGATATCAGCCACCTCCTCTATCTGCCGGTGGTACATACCGTGCAGGGGCCTGTCCTTCCATGATGGTTCCTCGTCTATATATATATATATATATATATATATATATATATATATATATATATATATATATATATATAATGAATGTTCTTCCTCTACACACCCCCCCCCCCCCCAATTTTTTGCACATGTCGAGGAGCGTGTCAGGCTACATTTCACTGTGTGTTATACTTGTATAACTATGCATGTGACAAATAAAGAACCTTGAACCTTGTTCTTTTTAAAGTGAACATTTTTTGGCTTCACTGCTGTGTATTTTTTAAATGACACGGTCTTCATCTGAAAAGATGAACACACTTTTTAAAGCCAAGGACTTTTTAGTTCACTTATCTACTTTTTGCAAGCATCTTTTTTTCATTTTTCGCTGAGCAGTCAATGGCAGCTTAACCTCTGAGACCTACAGTTTTCAGAGGCATGAGAGAGCACTTTGCTTTCGAGATTGATTAATGAAGAGACAGAATGTATTGTGTACATCAAAAACCAGATGTAATTCAAGTTATTCAAGAAAGGCAGAGGTTAGTACAAAAAAAAAATTCTACATTTCTGAGAATATTCATGAATATTCACTGAAATGCAACAGGCTTCTTTAAAGGTGACATGCTATGCTCATTTCCAGCACCCTCCTTTGAATTATGTCTACCGGTGGTTCTTTGCAAACACGATTCACAGTTCATTATGTGTTTTACACTGGATCTTGGCTGCCCATTGCAAACAGAAGGTGTGAACAGCAGGTGGCTGAGGCTGCTGTGCTCACAGACAGAGATGAGTTAATAAACATATTTATGATATTAGATACAGAGGCAGTGGTGGACTTGTTTAATATGAGCATTGTGTGAGTGCTCAGAAGCTATATGACAAAAAATAAGGAACGGTGTAATAGGTCAGACTTAATTTTGCCATGTATATATATATTTATAGCAGCTTTAATTGCTTTATTTTTAGTTTGTTTAATGTTCTTTTGTTGGACTGAAAAGATAATGCCTGATATTAGAAGTCGTGCTGTCAGAATCACTCTGGCCCATTATGACATGGATACAGGATGTCTGGCACCAGGATGTAGCACATTCATGTCCTGTGGGTTGTAGAATGGCTCCTCTTTGGATCCTGCTTGCTCTTGTGCATCCTGCAGCACAGTCTGATTAGTATTTGGGAAATTTGGAGGCACTACGTATTTGACTGGCTTGCAACAAAGTTTAGGTGGCTGATGTGAGTCTAGGGACCCAAAGTTTCCCAGCAAAACAAAGTGTACACCATACTGACTGTATGTGACCATCAAGGTAGAAAAACATTCATCATATCAAAAGTTAGCAGTCACTACTGTGTATTTACTCTGCAATAGAACCTGCAATAAAACTTGAAGTCCCTTTTTAGTGATGAGTGGATGAGGTGATGGCTTTCTTCTGTGGCGACTTCTTCAAGTCAAAGAAAACAGACTTTTAAAAAGAAATCTGCACATGCCCGGCTGTTCTTCATAGTCTGCAAGTTCAACTGATTCTGAGTAGAGAAAAACTAAGAAATATCTAAGAGATCTTTGTACACTTTTATGCATGCATGAAAAAGCTGGGAACAAGAAAGAAAAATAGCATTAATTTAACAGCCGTTTTTTCAGCGTATAGTGTTGTGTTTGTCATATCGGCACTAATAAATCAAAGAAAAGAAGTCTGCTTCTAAATCTCATGAACTGAACAAGAGAATCTCTCTTTAACAGGCATTACCGTGTACTGACAATAATAAGAAAATGTGCCTCATCCATCATTATCATCCTAAAACAAGCTTTTAGAGGCCGACCAGCAAAGAGACATGTAAAGGGAAAGATATCACTTATTGAGAAAATTTGTTAGTTTGTTGCCTGAGACTTAAGGTGTTGACCTCAAAGGGATTTAAAAAAAATTCTTATTCTTTACTAAACACACAAACCAAAATTACTGATGAGACTAATATGCATGACTCTGGCTCATCCACCATGGTGGATTAGAACGTCAGTTGCTTATCTGTGCCTATACCACAGTAGGACTAGGAGTAAGGGATATGATTATTATTAGTTAAATGAACAACATTTCTCTCAAACGTTAAATACGTTGGTTTGAAAACAGATCGTAGTTCTTTGCCCCTGTTGTCAGATCATCATGGAAAGGCTTCGAGAATAATGCCTTTATTACCAGTCTGATGTGATGCCATCTGGAGCTGGAGGTTTTTGAAGCCTCACCTTCCGGCCGCCACTGCCAAATTTTAGGTGTAGCTCTCATGGACTCATTCTACAGTAACTGCATAAACACATGAGTCAGCTGTGTGCTTTTCCCTTTCTTCCACAGAGGAGGAATCACGGTCACAGTTTGGATGCTTGTGTTGCTTGCACTTCAGGTATGTCGCGCAAGTGGTGGATAACGTAGCATTGAGCTGCCCATCTCCAGCGGAGACGGGAAGAACAGGCTGAAGAGGTCTTCCCAGAGTACTTCTCTTTAAATCCTCACTCACATTTTTTTTTTTTAAATCAAATACATCTTTTGATTTAATTGATACTCATTCAAGTGACAACTCTTGCCGGTCTGGAGCTGGAAGGGATATTTTTCACACTCCCCAACTCCTGTAAGGAGACGCTGATGGAAGCTCGCCTTTAAAATACAACATCAGCTCAATGAAACATAATTCCAAAAAAAGGGTGCACTGTTAAATGTTGACTTTAGAAACATGTAATCTCACCTCAAGGTTCAATATGTACAGAAGCTATTCTGGAGCAACAAAAGCAACACTTTTTCCCCTCATGTTTAGATTAAATTTGAGTTGGAAATGTTACTCTTCACCTTGAAAGCAGTAGTTTATTTGAACGACTAAGGTATCCATGAGAAGAAGAAGAAAACACTCCAAAAAAGACTAAGACCTTGTGGTGAGATCGGAATAAAAAAAAGTTACATGAACTTATTTGCCCTTTGCTTCTTTGCAGAGGTCTCAAACCATGCTGAATTAGTACTAGTTCATTCCCAAAACTGTTGATTAGTCCTGACCTTAGCTTAGCTTAAACTTAGTGTCACTTCAAAGAAAATATTATTTCAGCACTAAAACCGCTGATATGTGATATCAGCATCTACAGCCTCACATTGATGCAACCATGCAGGTGATCACCTTTAAAAAGTCATTTCTCCTAACCACCCGATTGTCTCACAGGCTTCATAAAAGGCGTCCGCTGAATGAGAGGAAAAGAGAAGCACGAACTGATAAAAAAAAAATGACAACATGAAGGCAAATAAACACAGCACAGTGCACAAAGATAGAAAATGTTTATGAAAACGATGCACAATACTGACATTCAGAGTTAATGCTGGCACCGTTGTGCATGTTACAGTTTGCTCGACCGTCAACTTGCTAAACAGAAGCAAGTCCAGTTAGTTTGCTTGAAAACTGTTCTTTGGTATTAAAAAAACAAAACAAAACATGTTTTCCACCTGCACAGCACGGAAAATAAGATCACACGATTCTGTAATTTAACACAAACTATAAGGCAGCAGAGAGCAAAACACAAACATAGTGTCATCAAACGCTCACGATAATGCCAGACGATTTTCAAATCCTTAAAAATTACTCTAAAGTGCTTCACGAGCATCAATAGATTGTCTAAATAGGAAGCAACTATGTGGCTTCTAGTCAGAGAGGTTTACAGTTGATTGTCCGACATCGTGCTTTCAGATTACAGCAAGAGCGGCAAGCACATTCAAACGCATCACAGCGTGCTCACCGCTTCTATTGTCTACAGCAAAACGGAAAATCTCTCCGTTCCGGTGGAGCCACCCTGTGCTGCTGACCCTGTGTTTCCTGTTTTTCCTCAGTTAGACCACATATTAACCTGTTCGGTTATTTTAAATTTAATTGCGGCTATAATTTTCCCACATTTCTATATATTTTGTTCTGAGTGAACAGAAGATGGCAGCAAAGTTGAACTAAATACCTAAAAGTATTTAGGACAGTCCATAGTGTCAAATATCCTTTGGTGTTATCCAAAAAAAAAATAAAAAAATAGTTGTTGAGAGTAAACAGAGAGTTTGTTTTATAAAGTGATAGTAAAAAAACCTGCTTACATGACTGTTAAAAGACATGCCTGCATACATATTAAAATGTCTTTAGTACATATGCATAGTCAAATGAAAGCCTGCCTTGCAGTCACTGTTAATATGAGAACAGGCTTTTGTCAAATGTGACAAATGTGTCTGCTGCTACATTGATATGGCAGTTCTCAAAGTTAAAGTGCATCAAGTTAGTCAGTCATAATCCCAGTTAACTGCAGGGCCAGTTTCACGAGTAAGTTTGTAAAAAGTTAGCCTAATAGGCTCCAATGTTCTGATCATGGCTTGTTTGATTTACTTGCCTATTTACTCTTTAACCTATGTGTCCAATATATTATAACAGTTCATTTCATTTCATTTTTTCATTTATTTATTCATTTTCAGGCACAACAAATACCTATATTGAACATAAAATACACAAAACAAAAAACACTCACTCATCAAACCCACTGCAAAATTATTTGGTGCAGTTTTCCTTGCTTGACAAACTACCCCAAAGTAAACTACTAAAAGTAAACCAAAATTCTTTTTGCATAAGTAGCCTACAGTGTGTCTTCTTTGGCTAGTGCACACCCAGCACACCCACACATCTAACATCTACCTACAGTGTCATCATAAAAAGTAAGTAAACATCAGGAAGGTGCTTGTGCACATGTACAAAATGATAACAGGTTGAGGACGCTGCAACTAATGAACTCCTCGGCCTCTGGTTTAATGTTGAGGGTTAAATTTTTGCAGCTGAAAGTCTAGATTATCCTCTGCCTGATATGTTCCTGCAGCCAAAGCAGTAAAGGCTCTAAAGAGCTCGGCCCATCAGGCACAGCCTCTGTGTACATCTGCAGCAGTACTTCTTGTAAAACAAACAGCAGTGGCAAGCTCATGCTCAGTAGCTCATACAGCAACGTGTAGTCCTGTGCGTTGTCTCTCAGGTGGCCGGTAAAGGCCCGTGCTGCATGACACGCACGCTGGGACAGATACCGGGGGGCGTTGCACACAGCACGAGTCACACTCAGAGGCCAGCTCAGCTGTTTCCTCATGAACGAGCTGAAGGTACCTGCTGCGGGTTCACTCTGCAGGTCTGCCGGACTGCTGGAGGGGGTGATATCTTCATCAGTAGGACGGTGCTCCTGAATGCTATCACGATTCTAAGAAGGAGGTGATGGGAGGAGAAGTTAGACACCTTGCATCCATCATTGTCAGAGGAAGGTGGATAAATACGCACAGGTCTCACTGAGGGTAGAGAGAAAGTCCTCCGTATGCTCGTCCCATTGTTCCGCTGATCAAAATGCAGTTTGCAGTAGAGTTTCCCTGTAAGATCAAAGTGAAGGTCAAGATGAGCCATTTCAGTTATTCTGTGCCATGTAGGTAATATGTGGCTACGCCATTTGGAGAAGCATACCCTCTTCAGAGTGGAAAGCATGCGCTCCCTGTCGAAGAACAGAGCTGCAGGTCGAACAGCGGAAACACTCCCTGTGGAAGTAAAGCCCCTCGGTGCAGATCCTCTCCACCATATAAACACGCTTCTGACACGAGTGACACTTGTCACCCGACGGGGGAAACGCCCTTCGTACTGAGCCGCCCTGGGAAAACAGCAAAATCATACAAGTGAATTTTAGATCTGTCACTATAACTGACACACTGAGGCTGAGTCTCAGCTTCCTTTTCAATGATCCTGCCCTTATGTACTTACTTACTCATGTGTACCCACTGGTTGTAAAACACAAATACTTGATTATAATTACCTACCAGGAGTTGTTCCTTTATACTCTACTAGTGTAACTCTTGCTATAATATCTGGCTGTTATAACGGCATCCAATTTACATATTTTTCTCTCTGGCCTGCAGCGCTCCTTTTCCACCTCCAGCAGTTTCTTCCCAAGCTACAATGAAATACGTAAATGGATTAATCCTGTACCTTTCAGTAGAAAAGTCGGAAAAGGTAGCGTCAACACACAACAGTGACTGTGCAGATGACCAATTTTAGCTTTTCCGTTGTTTACGTTCCCTTATGCTAATTTGGATTGTAAAGTTGGGGCTGTTCTGACTTTCTAAACTGGACTTCCAACTTCCAACTATAAATGGTGCACACCATATTAACACTACAGGCCAGGAGTAAAACACATAAACTGGATATTTGGGGGGGTTGAAATGGGCTTTTTAAGTTGGAGACAGCTTTTTGGGGAAGGGTGGAGCAGAGAAACCCTAAGAGTGAAACCACAAGAGTACACACTTCTGTCCTCTGAGGACTGCCAGTAATTAAAAGTAAAGGGCAGAAACAGCAGTTCAAGCAAAGCTCTCATGCAAAGCACATGACAATAATAGAAATCTGAGGTTAAAGTACTTCTTTTTTTCTATTGAAACAAAGAATAAACACACCAGAAAACTAATGAACGATGGAGAGCACTGCAAACATGCCACAACTGTGTCCTAAAACACGTGCAAATGAGGACACTTTGAGGGGCAGGGCGCACAGAGACACACAGGATAGTGTGGGATCACACATCAAGCTGGAGATATTCACCTTAAGTACATCAGAACCGTTTCCTGGGAACAACCCGCTAAGGTGGATGGCTTTTTCCTTTATACTCTTTGCATGAAACTCTCTAACCTGTTGTGTCTGAGCTTTTTTCTGCAGGATGGCAAAAGAAAAGTCATCAGTTCATCCAACAACCCTTTTTGTGTGCGCAGGCAAAATTAGGCAGACTAATAAATGCTTAATAAGCACTGCGCACGTAAGTGATGACAGACCTTTCTATCGTCTTCTCAACGAGAAGCAGGATTCGACAGCTAAGTGTCTATTGTCAAGAGGAGAACAAAGACGTCGCAGTTTGAAAAGCCGCCCTATTATATTAATTTCACACCTGAGTTGATGTAATTACTCAAACTGTATGGGAACAGAAAACCGGGATAGTCACACAGTCCTGGCAGAGAAATGAGAGACTAGTATATGAGTTCAACCAAAGTCATGAATGAAAAGGACAATTACTCATTTTCAGATTAGACTAAAATAATGATGTAATTTATCTCAACATTAATAACACAGGCGTGGGTAAAATATCTGAAGCCAGCAGCTTAAAGGAACATTTTCACATAGCGGCTGACCTATATTTGAAAATACACATGTCCAAAGCAGTCAGATTGGACATTAAACAGTCTCTAATCAGTCAGTTCCATAGTGTAAAGTCTGTATGATGTCTGAACAAGAGGCGACACTTAAACCAATCAACATGTAAATAAGGAAAACGTCACACAGTTTCTGTGGCTGATTCTCTTGACATTAGTCAGAGTTTATGTGTTGAAATAGCGTCATTGTTTTTACAATCTCAAAATCAGAGGCGCGTCAGTGGACCATTCATGTCAGTCTAGAGCTGGATCCAGGGGGTTAGCTTAGCTTAGCATAAACAGTGGAATGAGGAAAAAACATCTCGTGAATTCATATCCTGTTTATTTATTTATATCGCGCCAATTCACATCAGTCGGCTGGAGAATCTCACATTATTGGAGAAAATCCCAACAATCAAGCAACTCCTCTATGAGCAAGCACTTTGCAACAGTGGGAATAAAAACCTCCCACAGAACAGCTGTAAGTTCTAATATCTTCCTGACTCTTGCTAAAGAAATAAATCAGAGATTGTGTCTGTTGGCAGTCCAACAAAAAAACAAACTAAGTTGCGTGTTTCTACCCCTGCGCTCACTGTTTATGCTAAGCTAAGTTAGCGATCTTCTGACTCCAGTCATGGACAGATTTGAGAGTGGTAATAATTTGATAGCTAGTTAGCAACAGTCTGATAGCTCTAAAAAATAAATAAATATGGATTTCAAAACTTTTGTAAGGGATCATAAAAAAGACTAAATTAAAGGCCAAAAACTTCCAACAACGCTAAATATAGCGTTAAATATGTAAGACTACTCTTGCAAATTTTTGTCAGGCTGGATAATAAAGGGGCTGACTTCACCATCAGACTGCATATTACACGAGCCTAAATGTATAATCAGAAAATGATATATAATCAACATTCACTCCTTGTTGAGAAACGCAACAATCACAGTGATTTAGAAAGAGGACAGAATGAAAAAAACAGACAGAAAACAGGAGTTAAAGAAATAAAAGAAGAGGCACTGTTCACCTCAGAGATGTGTTCGTCCACCTCCTTGAGACGATGGAGGACTCTTGTCATGAAATGGACTGCTGACTGACAGGAGGAAGGAGAAACAGGGGGCTCTGCACCCTCCAGCTGAGGCTTCGTCTCAGCATGCGCTAGATCGACATGTCTGAGCTTTACTACAGAAAATGGATGTGGGGGCTGAAGCTGGGGTTTGGGCAGAGTCTTTGGAGGCAGGCGGACTAACTGTTGTGCTGCTTTTCTGATACTGACTCCAAACTGAAAGGGACAATGAACATGTGAGCTCTTATAACTCGTCACTAAGCAAACAAACAACGAATCCTTTGTTTTTGTGTGCATCCACTCAGAGATCAGATACTGTAAAAAGCCATACGGATGGTTTCAACCCATTAACTAAAAATAATCAGCCATTTTAAAGCACAGCACAAGTTTTCACATTGATTTCCTGCCCCCTTGGCAGACATTAGTCATGCTAGCACAGTATGAAAATCAGCCCGCATAGGTAATATATCAATATGGGCCTGTTTGCTTTATGTTTTCCCAGAGTTATGTAACCATCTCGTGGTCATGCATGTGTAAGAAGAACCTGTTTTTAAAGAAGATTTATTTGGGGGATGCTCAAGAATTGGAAAACCAGCCTGACATCTGAGACTGCAAGTCAGCAACCGAAGACTCAACGTGAATGAAAGAATTTATGACATTGCTGACTGTTGCTTTTTGCTGGTTTTCCAACAGCTCAGCTAATGAATGCAATGCTTTGACTTCAGCAGTGGCTGAATAGGACACAATGGGTTTTTTTTTATCTCATTGGCTACGACTATTCGCAAACATAATAAGCAGCCATCTTGGAATGTAAGTAAATGTATGTGAAATTCCAAAAAATGTTCAAGTGACTTTAAAATTTTAAGTTTTTCTATCAAAGAGTTCTTGTTTGTCCACAAACTGCTTCATCCTGAGCCTGTTCAGTTACTATCTGTAATACAGGCGTGGATCTTATATTCATATAATGTGTGATTCTGAATATTTAAACATATATCAAATGTGAAAATTAAATAAAGCTTGAATTTAAAGCTAACTGCAAAGTAAGCATTGTTTACTTGATTTAAGTAACAAACAGATGTCTAATTGTGTATTTTAAATTTTGAGATTTCAGTTTTGTGCCAGCTTCACTGAGTGTGCGTGTGCAACATGTGATTGCAGTCAAGCATGAAGGCATTTAGCTGGTTTATGGAGTAAAATTAGGGACCGTGTCAGTCAGACCCAAAGAAAGCAAAACCACAAGTATGGCCTTTTAAAGATCCCCAAAAACCTCTGTTTTGGAAGAATTCTGCTAGAGCCTTATACAATAGTGGCATCTGTTACTAAAATCCACTACATGAAGTACATATATGCTGTAATTTTATAGGTTTTAAACACTTTTTTCAGATGCATTTGGTTTGTCTAATTTGTGCAGTTCTGGACTACCTGTGTCACAGGAGAAGGTTTGGGTGGGACCGGAGGTCTGAGTTTAACGGGCAGACCGTCAGTGAGGTCGAGAGTACGGAGGAATGAGGACTCCTCCAAGTCTGACTGTGATTTTGCAGAGGGTTAGTAAAAAGAACAGAAACAGAAACATATGAGTAGATTAAATACCAGCAGCAAAATCAGACAAGAGAAGATTTTGAGGCACTAGCAAAAAGGAAAGTTTTGTCAGATTAAAACCACAAGCCACTGTGAATCGAGCTCATAACTGGGGAAATTTAAATCATATTTATGATCCATGAAATAAAAAGAAAAATTCTATGGCGATTTTACCATTTCTGGACTGTTGTTTAGATAAATGTAGTGCATACAGTACTTAGTACTCAGGAAATAAAATAAAATCTACATACCATTGCGAGACATATTGGTGTATAGTTTCTACCTGTGTTTTGCGGATGGTGTAGTTCGGTTTATTTTCAAACTTGGCCAACAACTGCGTAGCCATAGAGCGCACTTTATTTTCCTTTGGATCCGGCCTGTCTCGAACTGTGGAGCCATTACTGGCCAAGTTAGTGGCCTAAAGAGAGACAGACAAAACTTACTGCATAAAAAAACCTGCAAAATGATCAACTATGCACTTGCAAAGTATATGCTAACAAACCTCCTCCAAATAGAACTTCCGCCTTCTTTTGTAAATGGGGTCTGTACCGTCTAGCTTCTTCTCTTCCTAAAAACAAAGAGCAAGGAAAAAAAATCGGAATATGTGACAGTCATGATTAATCAATAACAAGTGGGAATAAAGCAAACCGATGGAACAAACAGAAAAACTTGCACTTCTGCGCAGAGTTACCTTTGGCACCCGTTTCCTGGTCAGTGCAAAATTGAGCACATTATTATTACTTTTGACTTCCTTCGACGGATAATCTTCATTGTTTTCATCCACTCCTCTGGAACCTGCAGAATAACACATGACTGCATTAACAGCTTCACATTTTTCAACCGTGAACAGCCAGTAACGTCACATTATTGTGAAATTCCCTTACAGATCACAGAATATGTAAGAGTGGTTTGGGAGAAAAGAGGACACCCCCTTTCATTTCCCTGAAACAGTGAAGCTGAAGTAAGAAGTTGGGGGTTAAATATTCCAAAAGAGTTAAGGCAGAAATTTTAAAAGCACTTCTGTTGAGACAGACAGCTGTATGCTGTTGAGAATCTCAGACTTGTGCAACCTCGCAGTGCTGGTGCAGATACACATTCCTCTCATACCATTACACTTGATTAACAGGATGGAACAACATGCGAATTTTTTCACAGAAAATCCAAAGAAATGTAAGACCTTCAACACCGATGGAATTTGGTGTAAAAGATAAGGAATAAAAACAAAACAGAGGGAGAAATATTACGAATACCAGGCTTCAGTGGCTATAACTAACAACACAGAATAATAGAGCAGGGCACCTGATGCAGGTAGAGGCGTTCCGCGGAAGAGCTCGTAGAACTTGGACAGGTAGTTGATCATCTTGGTTTTATCCAGCTCCTCCTCTTTACTCAGCTCCTTCGCAGATGTGAATGGACGAATCCCAAATTCCCGCTCACTGATGTCAAATGCCAGCTGGAGGTTTGCAACGTGGTCCTCGTCGTTTAATGAGTCAAAATCTCTGATGGAGGCAAAAACAGTCACACTGAGTATTAAATAGTATAAATATATTATGTGTTTTTATTGTAATTTAACACAAGTGGTCAGAGTTTTTTGACTGTTTTGCTTTTGTCTGGTACTGGTTTACAATTTCCCAAATCACTCCTCAACAAACACATAAAAACTTGTTTTTAAAATATGGGTATTACGTTGACTTACAGTCAGTGGCCACTTCATTAGGTACATCTGTTTAACTGCTTGGTAATCAAGATAGGCAGCCAATCACACGACTAAATTTAGACACAGCCAAAATGACCTGATGAAGTTCTAACTAGGAATCATATTATGGACACAAGATGATTTAAGTGACTTTAAATGTGGGATGATCTGAGTAATTTAGAAACCGTTTTGGGATTTTCCCAAAAAAAACCATCTCTATGGTTTACAGAGAATGGCCTGAAAAGAGAAAATTTGTGAAAATAACTTGTTGACACTGGAGGAAAATGGTCAGAATACTGATCTGAGCTAACAGAAGGCCAACAGTAACTCAAAATAAGCACTTGTTATAACAAAGGTATGCAGAAGAGCATCCCTGAATGCACATGAAGCAGATGACCACAATAGGTGCTTACTCCTGTCATCTAAGAACAGGAAACTGAGGCTCCAACTCACATGGGCTCACCAAAATATTATTATATTATTTAAGATGCACTGCGGACATGTGTGGTGTGTAAGTGACATTCTTTAAGGGAACTGTACATTTCATGTGACTGACAATGACTACATGTGCAAAGGAATGACGTCACTCAGAAACACATTTTTATTTCCAACACAGCCAAAGAACCGCTTTCCTCAAATGCAGGAGAAAATAGCAGCCAGTAGCCTCTAATGGGGGAAATGGCATCTTTATGTCGTCACCTAAGTGGACAGTGTGCAGACGACTTCAGAAGTAATGAAGTAATGTAAAGACAAGAGTGGTAACCTAGCAGCAGAGCACACAAACTCTGGCATTATTCGCTAAGTGCTCAGGCTCACTTTTTTCTGCCTTTCTCTTCTGTGAACCTGCTCTGTCTGCTGTCTGCTCTGCTGACAGTCATGCATATGGAAAAGAGGAAAGGGGAAAAATGCCAGTGGTTCCTGGAAACTTACAGGACCAGATGAAATTGTGGTGGCATGTGGCAAGGTATGAAGGCACTAATTAAGGGGTTAGAGGATAAAATTAGAGTTACTAAATCCATGCTGTGAGAAGCAGTCTGATCTGAAACGTGGCAAAGAATGAAAGTATGGCTTTTGTTCTTTGTTCTTGATTAGCTGTTTTTCTCCACAGCTCTGAATCAATAGAGAGAAAAACTTGGGGTTTTTTTAGAATTAAATACAAGTCAATAGTAATTCTGTTGGACACACATTGCTATGGGTACTGGAGCAGCTAGTATTTATTTAATTTGGCTTGACATGTATGAAATTTACACAGCTGCACACTCCTGTGAGCACCCAGCTAGTTCGGGAACAGCTGTGCATGAAGTATTTTTTACCCATCTATCAGCACAAGTTTTAAGGAGGTAGAGAGCAGATCAGATAAACACACATATAGATCAGTGCCCTTCATTGCATACCAAGCATATTTAGCATTCCATTTTAAGATGTGAATTTCCTCACAACTAGTTGTTTTTGAAGAGCTCATGGAGTTCATCTTCTCAGGAAAACAGATAACGCTCATGTGAATACATGCATGCTACGACTATGTTAACGCAACTGGTTTGGGATCAGTTTGTGGCTCTGCAGGTTGATATTATCTGACAGTTGATACGTACATCAGCTGAGGCTTGAATCTGTGGATGAGGGCACAGAGGGCGATACCATTTTTCCAAGAAGACGCCAGGTCTGTGATTATCACATTCCTGTAGCCCTCCGTCTGCTTCTGGCACCAAGTGAGAAGCCTCGCTGGTCTGACCTCTGAGTCTGCCACAGAAGCACAAAAAAGACGATTTTTTAAAATGATCAAATTCTTAAAAAGCAGTGAAAAGAAGGCAGGCTGTGTTAGAAGAAAGTTTCGGTGGTTATGATGTCAGATATGATGTCACGACGACAAACCAACAAATAGTGTGCTGTTACATAAAGTGGCAAGAAGATGTTTAGAGTGGGTGCTGGGGTTTGTACACAAACCTGTAGAAACAAGTACGTGCTTGCTCATAAGAGCGAAGGACTGACTAAAGTGGCTTTACTCAAACACACAGAGTAGCGCGAGAATAATCAGACTAAACAGAATATAACAGAATTCTGGCACCAATGTTTACTTTTCGCTTCGGGTTTCAAAATTTTGTCATTGATTTTTTTTTTAAATGTTTAAACGCAGGGTTGTTTTATGGACGTGACACTGAGTTTTGTTGATATTGGAGAGGGATGTATGTGTGTTTGACTGTTTCTTTCATAGTTTCCTCTCTTCAATGAACCCACATGTAAAAACAAACCTCATATCGTGACTTATTCCCTAAACTGAAGTTAATTCTGGCGACTTACTACTTCTGTTAGAAGGGAAGGAACTGAATGGGGGAGATTTAGGCTACAATGATTGCATTAGGAGCCTTTGAAAGGAGAAGAAACCCTATTAGTTATAGTATTAGTGAATAACCGGAGATGACTCAGTGGCATTCAATTCCTTTAACCCTTACCACGTCTGGAGAGATTGACAGGCCGTCGTATGGTAGCGGCACGCTCGAGAGAGCAGGGGTTAAGCTGTCCGCTAATGTACAAATGACGCACCTGAAACAGAAAGGCAAAGAAAAAGCTGTTGGAACTGAGATATTAGTATTAGTATTTAAATGATCCATTGACAGATTTGCTGACATCTCACCTGGTGAGGCCTGATGCAGGTAGAGTTGAGGTTGGGGTATCGAGTTGCTGGGTCTAGGGTGTACTGCTCAAAGTTTTTGGCAATGTTTTCAGGGGTTGTCTGTGGTAGTAGTCGGTAAATGCTCTCCCTGTACCAAGACAAGAGGCATTACTGCATCACTTTAATGCCAGTGTGTCAAACCTAAGGCCCGGGGGCAAGGATCAGTCCCCTTCAAGAAGGCCAACGGGACAGTTTTGGAAAATGTGAAGGAGGATATAAACTTTTAACTGTATTTTCATAGTTTTATAGCTTTTCCTGCTGATAAAGACTGAAGTAAGTAAGTAATAGATAAACATTTAAATAACAACATTTTTCACTTGGTTCAAAAATAATTAACAGAAATATTCCATTTTATAATTACAGGAAACTCAACACAATGAGCTAGCAGAGTTTTTTTCTGTAATGTTACACACAAATGAATAAATAAATAAATGAATAAATAAATAACAATAATGCATTTTTTTCTTACAATTAAAAAGATTTATTATTATTAAGCCCAAAGCATTTCTTTATCATGTAGAAAAACTGACATGTACTGCTAAAGTTGCACTTCTTATATTAAAATATTAAATTAATTAAGTTAAATTAAATGTGTAGTTAAATGTCTTTACACTGAGAGAAAGGTGAGTTTCACTGCTCCGGCCCACTAAAGATCAAAGTGGGCTGTTCGTGGCCCACAACGTAAAATGAGTTTGACATGCTGATTATGTGAACAATGTGTTTGAGTAGCACAGATTTATAGGAGGCGCTCACTAATGCCCAACATAAAGTGTGGGTACCTCTCTGCCAGCACTTCGAGGACCGGCTGACCCTGCGCCCAGCTCTTTACCATCCAGGCCGTGTCGAAGGCAGCCAGGAAGCCTCTGGCGCAGCCTGTTCCCATTGGCCAGAAGGGCTACACAGCAACACACAACAAGTTTGCCAGTTATTGTTAGAGGCATCGTGCCGTGGCTTTTAGTCTGTTTGACATACTTCTTCTCTTGGTCATCGGGGGATATACAAAAAAAAGGAGACAAGCTTTTTGGATTCCAGGTCATAGAAGTTGAAATAATGGAAAATTAAAGTCATGCTTAAGCAAACTGCAAACATGAAGTGTTAGGGGGTGATTATGTTTTCTGAGTGCAGATTTCCTTTTACAGAGAGACTGCTTACACAATAAAAAATAAAAGTGATGGGAAACCAAAGAAATGAGAAAAATGTGGCTCCATTAGAGAAAAGTTTGGTCTTGTCTGGAATTTGGGATGTCTTTAGTATTTCTGTTGTTGTTATGTTTTACCCTGTCATGTCACATACCAAAGCATTGACTATCCAAGTTTGAATATCTTACACACTTTCCTAAAAAAGCTCAGGTTGCCCATGTCTCTAAATAGATTCCTGAAATGTCCCTGTGTGCTTCTGGACCACCACCATTGTCTCAGAGCACAAAAATTCTGCTCCCTTAGTGATTCCAGACAACATCACCATCAAGTTTGAGACAGAGCAAACTGTAAACGACCGCTTTCTACCGGTCTTCTGCCCACAGCAATTGGATAGAGGAATTTAAATATCCATGCCATGAATGCCGGATTCTGCTACTTGCTGTCTTACCTCAAGCAGACTGTCGCCAACCAGTGCTACCAGCAACTGGTGTCCAAATCTCTCCCTGACCAGAGCAGCGTTCTCAGAGGCGTACATGTTAGTGAAGTCAAACATTGCTACATCTGGCTGCCCGCAATGGTTCATGGCAAAGTCCAGTGTGGGAAGTTGGTAGTTTGTGCCAAAGTCAGCAGCCTCTCGGGCGTAGCACAAAAGAGCTTCCTGGTTGACGTTTTCACCACTCAGCAGCATCTCTGTGTCTGAGTAATCCTGTCGGACCGAAGCAGTCAGAACAACCACAATGAATTTGTGTGCAAAAGCGAAACAAAAGCTCTCTGTTTATGAAAGAAATCAACGGAAGACAGTGAATAAAGAAAAGTAAGTAAGAAAAACTGATGAGCACAGATTTATAAATGATAAAATCAAATCGTTCTGAATCGAAATCTCTGAAGCATCAAGTTCTGCCAACATCTGTCTGCATCTGTTAGCGGTTATGGTTCTCCTGAAGCCAGTGCTTAGGGCTAAACAAATTACAATACAATGAATTTAACACATGACCGACACAGTCTTAGAAATAAACAAAAGATTTGACGATTTCAAATTTATTGTATTTTACGATATTAATTCTTGGAATAAGAAACCTGAACTGTAAATTGTCTGTAATATTCTTTATTTTTAAAATATAAGATAAATAACAATAATAAAAAAAAAAAAAACCAGACAGCATGAAATAAGATTACAGCAGATCTGTGGAGCTAGTGTATTTTGCTCACGTTGATGACGACTCCCTTGTCCAGCAGGCTTTGTTTCTTGGCAGTCATGACAAAGTAATGTGTGTTGTCCTTGTAGTACACAATGTTCTCCAGATCAATACCTGTGACAAATGACAAGTTTGCGTTACGGCTACAATTCATAAAAATCACCAACAAGCTTTTTCCACAGAGATGAAAGCTTGAACTCGCTTTTGTATGCTGAAAGGGGTTTAAATAAATGGTTTCTTCACACATCAGTGTCTCTTTCTGATGAACAGACTTCTTATTTTTTATTGCTGGAGGCTCAGAATGATCCCAGTGAAAATAATGAAAACAGTCGCTGCACAACATTCTTGATATTTCTTCAGGTATTGAGAACACTGTGCAAAATATCCCTGAAACTTTTAGTGAATTTGAAGATTTTAGATCTGATTTTTGCTGCATTTGGTCTGTAGTGACTTAGTGGTCTCACAGAGAAGTTTAATCTAAACAGCTTGGTTTTCATCTAACAGATAATTGTGGCTGATCCTGTTGGATCCATTATTATGTGTGATATTTAAGACTCATCCACTGTTGAAAAAAAATTGAAATGCAAAAATTGGATGATGTAACATGCATTTTCTTTAATTGCATGTGTTTCATCAAATATTTAACATGCTTTTAAAGTGTCAAACTGTAGCAGTTTGACAACCACCGTTCTCCTGCTAAATCCAGAATCATCCATCTGATTACCAGACAGAGAAGTGGGATTTGCAGCTCCAGAGAACACGTCTCCACTGCTGTCCAGTGGCAGCAGGCTTTACACCACAGCAACCGCCACTCTGCATTGTGTTTGGTAACGTAAGGCTTGGATGCAGCTGCTCAGCCATGAAAACCCATTCCATGAAGCTCTGTAGGCACTGTTCTAGAGGTAATCTGAAGCCCACATGAAGTTTGTAGGTCTGCAGAAAGTCGGTAACCTCTGTTGACCCTACTCTGTGAGTTCATAACTGAGTTGCTGTCGTTCTCAATCACTTCCACTTTGTTACAATACCACTAACAGTTGACTTATATTTAGTAACGAATTCCTCACTAAATTCACTGAATTCACGGAGCTGCAGGTGTAGGTGCTTGATTTTATCCACCTGTGACCATGGAAGTGATCGGAACAGCTGAATTCAATGATTTGGATGTGTGAGTGAAAACTATAACAACATAGTGTAACACCCAGTTTGTAATCTTACTATAATACACTAAATCTCCTTCTGTCTGTTTGCTTGCCCACAGACTCCTCCTACACTATCAGGAGTCGAGCAACCAAAATTGGCACACAGGTACATCTTAGGCGCCTGAGGGCTTTTCTCTATGTCACATATCATGATGTCATCATGTTGCCTAGCAACCATCTACCAACAAAATGACTCATTTGTTGTGTTAATGCACCTATAACACCTTGTGAAAGCATAACATTGTTTTTATTTCACAATCGTAACATCACAAAATCAACACAAAAATTTCAATATGGATGATATGACATCATTACGTTACCTAGCAACTACCCACCAAGGGGATAAAAATCATATACCAAACAACAATAAAGCATTGGTGATACTGGACTCAAGACAATTCAGCATGAGATACTGACTAACTAGGCATTTATTCAAATTTAAGCCTCTGAAATTGCCAGGTTTAATGAGTCT
Organism: Rhamphochromis sp. 'chilingali'; assembly: GCF_963969265.1. NCBI lineage: Eukaryota > Metazoa > Chordata > Actinopteri > Cichliformes > Cichlidae > Rhamphochromis > Rhamphochromis sp. 'chilingali'. The sequence goes on from NC_137933.1 coordinate 22,894,690, forward strand.
ATTTGCACTCCCTTCCCACCTGTCTCTTCTTTGAGGTCAAGAAAGAACTTCTGGTTGAAGATGAAAGCCACTCCACTGATTTCTTCTACTTTGGCCTCTGCGGTGGTGTTCCTGTTGATGAAGTTGGCTGTGATGGCGATTGCCAGTTTACCCCTGAACTCCTTCCTTTTGAAACCTGGGAGAATGGAAAAAATAAAGACGGAAGAGAGAAAGAAATGGGGATGTTAATCTTCACAAGCAAACAAAGGCCTATCATCCTTTCCAGAGGAAATCTAGCAGTAAACCACAACTGCAAGGAAGTCATTTTAGGATAAGAGGCAGCTTGCCAAGGTGATTCTTTTTAGCGACAAGGAAACAAAAAGCTATGTGTTGTAAAAAGCCCGAAGAAGTAAACTGCCAAACGTATCATCAAATTAGCCTTCAGAACCAAAAGTATGTGGCATTCTTTCATTTTATTAACAATGTATTCAAGGTGTAAGAATTCAAGTTCAAAAATAGTTTTAAAAGTATCTTTGTGGAATCTAATTAAATCTTTTAAATACAAAAGTAGCAGAATAGCTCTGCTGATGACTGCCAATGTCAGATCTTTTGAACAGAAATGGACACAGGAAACAAAAAAAATAAAAACATCATGCATTCTTCAGTCCCATAACCAAAATAACTCAAATTAAGGTTCAACATTTTACTGGCAAATCAAACTATTTTCTTTTCCAACCTGTAAATGAAAGACTCCCAACTATGAGTGTGTGAAGGCTATGAGGAAGGGGGGAAATCAAGTGGTTCCATATAACAAAGTGATGTGTGCAATAGTGACGGTACAGAAGTGATGCTCTGAGCATGTGCTGCAGCCTCTCCGCACTGTCACTGTTAAATGTCATCCGTCACTTCACTGCTCGTTTCCAAAACCAGCAACAACAAACGGAGAGCATTTTGCTCTATGTTACCGTAGCTAAGACACAAAAGCAAGCTCACTGCAGGGAAAAATTATTTCCCCCAGGAGTCTTCATAATTGGGGAATGAGCTAAACGTTTTGTTCTGCCCCAGAATGCCCTTTTTAGGAATAAGCATTTGTTGCGATTTGGTCGTTAGATGACAGCATTTTTAAAAGAGAGGAGACGGATGGAGATGGGATGATGGAACCGATCCAGGGGGAAAGCATCAGCTGCTGCGCTGAGCCCCAGCTCTGCTCTATTTATGTACAGAGCTTTGGCTGTTTTGTGTGCAGCCGGTCCCACTGGGAGAGATCAATGGCTCCGTGCAAGTGCAAGTTTGCAAAAGGTGGGTTTCATTTATAGCATTGTAATAACGTGCCTCAAGTTTATTTAAAGTGAGAGCCCAGAAAAAGTCTGGAGGAATGTAAGGGCTGTAAAGTGCACAATAGGTCTGCTATTAAACTATTTTTGAGCAATTTCTTAGTCGCAACAGGTTCATCAGGTCTAAAAGTACAGTACATCCTTGAGGCATCTATACTCTTCATCACTTTTGTTTGCCGTCTTCTCACCTTCCAGGGTATTTCTGCGTCCGTCAGCTCCCACCACCACATCAAACTCAAAGTTAGCCACGGGGTGATCAGCAGGTTGGATTGCAGCCCTCCACCCAACCCCTGAAAGACAGAGTAAAACTGAGAGGGCCGAAAAGCCACATAATATAAATCCTAGGACAACAGCCTTTCATTCCTATTTGAATATTCCACCACAGAACAATAACACATGCCATGGGGAATGTTACATGATAAGAACACCTTTTCTTCCTGGATCGCTCCGCCGCCTGCCATGCTTGTGCAACTCTAAAGTCATCAGCATAGAGTGAACAAAAGGAGAAATAGAGCTTTATGATGAGCAGGAAAGTAAGAGACTCAAAGCATAAGGTCAACTGCATCTGGCCTGCAGACCATCAGCATAATTAAAGTCTGAAGTACTCTTTCAACTTTATTATGACCCATTTTAAGCGTGCAAGTGGGAGCTACAGAAGTGTGAGACCAGCACAGGAACAGCTTGGCAAGTTGTGCAATATCATCATGTGGAAAATGCATTCCATGATGTCAAAGGCACGGCTAAGTCCGTCGCAGCAGAGCACAGAACACAAGTTTGTGTCTAAATTTAGGCCAGGCTCTTCTTGTTATCACTGCATTGATATTACAGCTGGAGGAACAGCACAATAGCATGTTCGCTATTTTCTTCTTCAGAGCTTATAGGGAAATGCAGGATGTGAGGGTCAAGTAGTCATTTACGAAGCAGCGCTCAGTTAATGCCATTAAGTTGGGGAAAAAAAAGGAAAGTGATACTTTTATTCTCACTGCTTTCTAATACATGAAGTCCTCCTGTATCAGATATGCATTTGAGCAAAATAACCGTTGCTGACCTCATCCAAATATGATAGCAAAGTACTTCAATGCCAATGTTTATCTCGTGTTTACCGGTGGCTGTCAAGGAAATTAAATACTGCAGGATGAAAAGTCTTTCGCTGTCTAACCAGCCTTGAATATGAGCCGAAGCTGCAGAGCAGGAGGATTACTACAAATCCTCCAGGAAGCTCCACAGTATAGATCTCTAAAGAAATGTCTTCATTGAGCTTAACACATTGTTAAAAATCTCAACTTCACCTTATTAAAACACCAAGCTGTACAATTTCAGCCTTTTAAATCTCCCCAAATCTTGCGGCTAATAAACAAACTGTCAGCGAGTGAAGACAAACTCGCTGTTAATCTGTTGTTTGGACATGAAACCGACCTTCATTTTCCTGAGGTTCCAACAGGTTGACAAACTCCACATTGATGTGAAACTCCACGGCAACAATCAGGGCAACCTTCAGCAGGATCAACTGCAGCTGCTGAATGCCTGCAAGACAGATTCAGATTAATGTTTGGACACAGATGTAAGCCTGCCAGTTTTTACACCATCTTGAGAGGAAACAGCTCATTGTTTGAAAATTTGAAAGCTTTATACAAAAGGAACGTTGAGATCATGGATTGCTTCTTTTGTACAAATGAGTTTTATACAAATGATTAAAATTAAAGATGCACCGACTGACTGACCAGCGACCACCGGCCAATCAGACTCACGTGTCCCTTTTATGCATGCACAACACACATGCAGTGGTGAGGAAAACACCCAAAGTAAACTGCGAGGTGACCACAGACTCTTACAGACTCTTGAATCACCCTCACCCGGCTGAACACGGACATTTTAAAAAAAGAGAACAAAGGGAAAGCTCAGAGCAAGCCACGAGCTAGCAGCCTCGGTATGAACAAAGAACCAAAGCAGTTATGAGGAAGATTTATGGAGACAAGTGAAACTAGAAACTAATATAATTACCCAACATTAGTTTTATTACATAAATCTGCTGCACCTGCTTTTATTCAGTAAGGTAAAATATATTAGCTAAAGGTGGGTGTACAGCAGCTAATTTTCAGTTAATTATCCGTATATATAAAAAATTTATTTAACTGAACTAAATTGAGTTGAAAAACCTAAACCCTGAAGCACAAAAGGTTATTGTTTTGTCCTTTTTTTTCCAAATACTGCAGTTTCTGTGCTTATCTTTCTAGAAAATGAACAGACTGTTACTGCTGCTTTCAGTACAACTGAATGAGCTGAATCAAAACATTTAGTGCCCAGTGGACAGAAAAGGTAAAAAAGATGAGCCCTCAACGACACACATTTAAAAAGGTTCTATCTGTCCAACAGCCCAACAGGTCTTTTTTGTCACTTTGTTTTTATTTGTTTTGCCAAACTTATCAGAGATGCAGGCTTTTAAACTGAGCTCAGGTAACAACCCAGGTGGTTCCTCTACTTTATAGTCCAAATGATGCAATTTCCATGTTTTCCAAAAAGAATTGTAAATTTTGATTCATCTGACAACAGATCAGTTTTTTAGTCCTTAAATGAGCTTTGGCTCAGAGAAGCCTGTCTGGATCATGTTCACACGGCTTCTTCTTTGCATGATTCCTGAAAGTGTTCCTGAACCCATGCAGTGATTTCCATGACAGAATCCTGCCTGTTTTCTAATGCGCTGCCACCTGAGGACCTGAAGATCACAGGCATACTAGTTTTCACAGGCATCCAGTACCCTTGTGCACAGAAATTTCTCCAGACTCTTGGTAATATTATGTATGTACAGCACCTTAATGTCAAATTTTTTGCAGCATAAAGCACTTTAAGGTTGGAGTTAATAATTTGTGACAACAGGTCAAAGAAAAGCAAAGGCCGGTGTAGTTTCAGATACTCACTGATGTGGTCGATGGCTCCGGCACAGAATTTTCCATAGAACTTTTTGGCCCCCAGTCCCCGCAGGTCATGAATGGTATAGGGCCAAAGATGGAGCACGTTGTTCCTGGAAAAAGAGTCCCTCTTTTCAATCACCACCACTTTAGCACCCAGTAGGGCAAGTTCAATGGCAGTCCGCAGGCCGCAGGGACCTCCTCCGATGATGAGGCACTAAATAAGAGGGAATGACAAATTGACCTCATTAGCAGTCTTTGTACAATATTAATAGCAGAAGGCTGAGAGTTTTCCTGCAGAGTCCCAGATGAAAAATAGTTCACAGCCAACTTGTTTATAACATGCCTAGAAGCATTATGACATCTGCATAGATCACGATAGAGAGTACCATTTCACTGCACCACTGGACCATTTAGAGGCTGAGTGTCTTACTTAAAGACCCTAAAGGAAGACTGGCATTGACTCAGAGAATTATTGTGTCTTAGGATAACTTCCCCAGACCACCCGGTGTGCGTGAGGATTGTTAATAAAACACATTAAACGTGAGAGAGACAGATTACGGGTGCCCAAAGTGGTGCATTTGTCAGGAACTTCCCAAAAATGGATATTTGCGAACAACTTCCACCCACCTAAACCAACCTTTGCATATCTATCTCGTTATTCACGCACCAGCCTCTCCCAAAAATGCATGAAGTCAGTTCACTGAGGCTACTGCGTGTGTCTGAGAATGTGCGGTTCAAACATGACATCATTCCTTGAGTGATAGATGAAAGAAGTGACGCATGTGTGCTGGCAAACTCTCCTTTCCTTATGAGCACATTAAGAGGCTTTACAGAGAACTGTGCAGAGAGAAGATGTGTCTCAATTCTTTTGAGATTTAATCCAGAGGCAAGCTCCGACTCCTGCTGGGTGCAACAAGGCGGAATGTCTCCTGTCTCAATAGCCTCACCACATTTTAAATGCTGAAAATATCTTTTCTTTCACTTTTCTTGGAAGGTTTGCCACTTATCCAACACAAAGATCTATAGCAGCTCACTCCCTGCCATCCTGAGTCTCCAACAACTACACAACCAGAAAGAGTGAGGAGGGTTAATATGTATCAGCTCTGTGAGACAATCCGACATCATGACCTAATCGACTTCTTTCCCTGCGCCAAAAACAAGCAGCTGGGTTTTCATCACTCAGCACTGTCTCTCGCATTGAGCAGCTGAGCACCAGGTGTGATGAAGAACACAATGTTGAACCATGAGTTGCCCGAGGTTATAAAAATGAGGTATTCTCAGGTGTGGAGCACAAACAGGTGGTGGAAGCATTGCCTGGACAAGCCTACTGGCAAGGTTTGTTTTCCTCAACAAAGAGGAAGTTAAGCGAACCAGCTATTTTCACAGCCAGACCGAAATCGAGGATGCTAAAAAAAAAAAAAAGTAAAAATTAAAATAAAAAAACCAAAAAAAACCCCACGATGTCGCAGCAGAGCAGCGCTAAATCGGTTTGTTCAGATGTGTCGTCACAGTGTGTCCAATTTTCCTAAACTCACATCACCGCTTTGATCTCTCCAGCAATAATTAGCAAAGATGTCCCCTTTGTTTGACCACTTTTCCATTCGCTCATATATTTTTCCAGATATGAGGTTTTTCCTGAGGGCCAGCTCCACATCTGCCGAGTCAGGACAAACGCTTCCTTTCAGCTGCCCACCTGTGACCTCATTCTCATCCCAGCCCTGACATCTGTCTCCTGCCTTATCACCGAGCCCAGTTAGTCTGGTGATAAACTCACAGTTTGGTGTGAACGCACAGCATAGCCAAGAGGCCTCTGCTCTGTCATCGGGAGAGAATCAGGAGGTTATTTATTCATCTTCACATTATATTGTCAACTCATTTTTATAGGATCAAAACAGTAGAAAATAGCAATCAGAGCAAAAGTTAGTGTTTTCATTTTGTGCATTTTGCAAAACTCAATTCACGTCATCATCATATTTAACCTCCAGAGACTTGACCTCTCATTTGGTATTTTTTTCATTTCTATCTGCGATTGTTTGGAACTGATAAGTAAAAACTAAGAATTTCTTTTATACACAAAGTATTATGTCCTCATATGGGGACAATAGGCTTATTTTACAGCATAACACAATAAAGTCACTATTGTTTACAAAGCCTCAAACACTTTATTGAGCAGTACAAAAGATGAGGTGCCAAAAAGGCTAATCTTGATATATGAGGATACAGGACTCAGGAGGTTAAGGAAACAGAGCAAACATTTACATTTCTAAGATAAAGCAACTTCCAGCTGCTCCATCACTCACAGTGGCTCACCACAACAGATAGTGACAAATGTTTGACTTGACAGATTTTTTTTTTCTTTTTAATGCAACCCCAAAGGGATCTGTGTCTCCTCCTGGGGATCTTTCACTCCTTAGGCAAATCTGTAACCCACTACACTACGGAGCCACCAGCATTTTGAGACATCTGCATCATCAGTGCAAGTTCTTTTCCCCAAACCCTTGAAAATTGCACAATACATTTTAACTAATAATTCTTGAGCTATAAGTTGCAAAAAAACAAAAACAAAAGCCAAATATATAAAAAAATTATAGAAACGAAAACTCAAAAATAAAACTGATTTTTTTTATTTGTCAGTTAAAACGGGAAAAAACATAATTTTTTGGCAATTATCTCATAGTTTAGTTTTTATAGGGTTAAAACCAGCCACACAATTTTTGCATATTGAAATGAATGATCTCTTAAGGTAAACCCACACAAACAAACCCTGGACCGTTACGCTGCATTACCGCTCTTACTGGTAAGGCTGTTTGGTCTGACCACAACATGCCAAAAGATTTACAGTTGCTCCTTTTATTAGGGGAAAAGCAGATTAGCGACAGTCACCTGAAGATAATACAGGCACGCGTTGGAGTTTTGGACCTCTAGCAGCATTTTAGATTTTGTGACTTTTTAGTGTCACAGTCACAGAGGAATTTTGTATTGCTGTTGTCCATCTGACCATCCCTTTATTGGGAGCATGATTTCTAACAAACAAGATTGAAGGCTTTTGTTTGTTTGTTTTAAATGTGGCACAAACATTTACTTAGACTCGAGCATTAACTAATTTGATTTTGTTGGTCAAAATTTATGGTCAATTTGACCTCTCAAAGTGCAATAATTCCCATGCTCATGACAAAATACCACACTAATGCATACAGGTAATAACATAAAACAAGGAAGCATAAAGGGAGATGATTATAAAGTGCAATTTGACTGTTTGAAGCAGACATACAAAAGGGAGGCGGTGACTCTGGTTTTGTTTATTTTCCTGCGTGCGCTCACAGACAATGCAAAACTCATGTAAAAGAAACATGTAAAGGTTTCCAGGTGATTTCTCTGATGTGCAGGTGATGCTAATGCGCTGGCAGAGTCATGCAGGCTCATGTATACGCACAATGCAGTTTGGAACGTAAAACTGGAACTGAAGAGAAGCTACAAGAAAAACTCCTATATGTGTTTAAATCAGGTGTAATTATAAAAAAAGATCTGTGAGGTGCACTGAAAATGTCTTTGTCTATATTAGGGTGTCAAACTTGAGGCCCGGGGGCCCGAATTGGCCTGCCGAAGACTACAATCTGGCCCACTGGACAGCATTGGAAAATGTGAAGAAGGGCATGAATTTTGGACTTTTAACAGTATTTTCATAAGTTGTACAGCTTTTCCTGCTGATAACAACCTCCTGCACAGCCATTCATACTGCACCAAAGTAGTTAAGTAACAGATAAACAATTGCTTTGGTCTACAACTACATTGATTCGACAGTTTAAAATACGATGAGCTACCAGAACTTCTTACCCTTTAAGTCAGGCTGACATATTTCATTTACCACAGCTGGATTTCTTTAGCATGTAGATAAACTGAGTCATAAAGTTGAAACTGCACTTCTTTTTCTTATATTGAGATATCACAAGGATTAAATGTGTACTTAAATTTCTTGACAATGACAGAAAATGGAGTTTTGCTGATCTGGCCAACTTAAGATCACAGTGAGCCATATGCAGCCCACGATGTAAAATGACTTTGACATCACTCGTCTTTTTTATGAAAAGATTCATTCTGTTGTAGGCAGTAAAACTTCACGAAAAAGACACAAGCTACAGCCACATGTCACCTCAGCCAGCTGTGTCCGGTAATAAAACCCAGATGACATTACATCCTTTTAAAAAAAGTTACTGCTACAGCAGCAATAAGAAGACGAAGAGGTGCTGAGTGATATCACATCTGTCAGTGTTAAAGAGCTGCGCTGTCATAAAAATGACTCGTTACCTCGCGGTTCTCAGAGGAGACGCTTTTAATCACGTAACGGCAGACCGCCTGGCCATGAGTAATTAAAACATTGTGCAAGTGTACCTGGCTCATTAAATCTCTGGCATTTGCACAATCACAAATTCACTACGCACCACTCACTGGCTAAGCGTCTACATTTTATAACACAACTCTGTGGATTGTCAGAATTAACAGCTTTGGCTCAGAAGTTTAAGGGTCACACTTTCTTCAAAAAATATTTTTTCCTTCTTATTACCTGTTTGGGCGCCGGCTTAAATCAGGCAGAACGAGTAAAACCGGGCTCACATTTTAAAAACACATTTTCAATAATAACGCGGGCCTGGCTCCAACCCTTTGAGACGAGCCCAATTTTAGTAACGCTGGGGCCAAATAATCACAGTTGCTGACTGATGCTGTCTGCTTCTCTGGGCAATAAAACAAGCTCTCTCAATCTGAGCGCTGCTGATGGCTGCAAGGTAATCACACTCCTCTGGGTTTTTCTACTTTCCGTCATCACCTTTACTGCCCCCACGCCCGCATACACAGGATACTGTACACACACCCTTTTTTATGGCTCTTTTGTCCCTTTTGCAAGTTGTTTTTCATCATGCACTTCAAGACTACCCCCTGAATAGCGCTCTGAATAGGACTGAATCTTTACACGACAGTCAAAAAAAAGCAACACACAGCTGTCTTCTTGGTTTCCCCCTTGTCTTTAATAGTAATAAAATGCAAATGCATGCAATTTATATTTTTTTCTGCTGGCTGATCTGTCTTTGTGAAAATTTCAGGATGTATTTATTCCAGTTTTGTCATATAACACCTGTCTGCTGAGAGCTGTTAAAGGAGTGAAAGAGTAACTGTCTGGGCAAGTAGAGGTTAAAATAAAGACTACTTGAGCTATGGCACTCTGTAGAGCACTTTAGCAGGGTCTCAGTGAGACTGCCCCTGAACTGAGGTACAATTAAAAAGGAGTCATGTGAGACGAAACCATAAAGATACTTCCTAAATCATAAAACATCAACTTTAATGATGCATGAACCAAGCTTTGTGATCATTTTTAGACTTTCAGGCCAATCAACACATTGTTAGCTTTCTGCGCATACCGAGAATAAACTGAAAGATACATGCTTGAGATAGAAACCCCATCAGACTAAACATTTTCCCAGCTTTACTGTTTTTAACCACTTTTAACTTTTAACTAGCTTTATTTCAGCCACTAAACTCAAAAGTGAAGCTTAGAGTCAAAATATGAGAGCTGGCTGCTGAAAGGTTTTGTCAAGCAAATGAAAAACGGTGTGAAAAAGATGACGTCTATCGTTGTTTCTTCTATAAAAAACCCCAACAAAACAGCTGCTGTCATGCAGTAGACTCTGCAGTCTGGGGTAAAGGATCCTCGAAACCACTAACAAGGAGACTTTTTAAAAATAGCAACATGGCCGCAGAAACAACACATCAACAGAACTGTCCTAAACCAGATTAGAAACGCCTCTTGTCCTTCTGAAGCTAGAGAATACATTGTTTTTAACTGATTTTTCTGGTTTTAAATAGATGTGATAGAGACAAGAACAGGAAATTTGGGGGAAAAGACCAGGGGAATGAACTGCAGCATAGGCGGGGCCCTCTGGGAATGTTATGAACACTAATCGCTCAGCCATCAGGTCACTCCAGGAAATAATCAAAGAATTTATGGGGCTGTGGAGAGCAGTTGATAAATATAAACAGAATATATCATGTCAACACCTCATATGACTTTTTTGCAGTATGTACAGTAGATGCACAAAGATGTAATCAAACCAACCTTAGTGCCCGCACAGGCTTGGCCTTTTCTGTACTCCTTATGGGACATCCTCTTGTCGAGCTTACTCCAAAGTGCTTTTGCTTTCCAGGAAGTAACCTTTGCCTTCAGACTGTTGTAGAAGGTGCTGTGCTCTGCGGGGTCGAGGTTCTGGCATCTGCAGAGGACGTTAAAGGCCTGAAGGGCTCCTTTGCAGGTCGAGGCCTGGATGAAGTTCTCAAACAGCTTCCCTACATTGTCCCTCTCCTCCTCTGTCTCTCCCATCTTCCCAGCTGCAGTAGATGGTCTGGTGTACGGAGGCGCCTGCTTAGTTCAGCGGTCTCTGCCAGATGTGGCTACACCCTCAGCTTGGCCCGCACCATCATGCCCCGTCTGAGGAGGCAAGACACATAAGAGCCTGACGTCATCTTATGGCAAAGAGTCTCTCATAGGTTGCTTTAGGCAAATGACGTTTTTCCCTATTCTGTTATTAGAATGACTAAACTAAGCATTTTCCTTATGTTACATCGAGCTCTTTTAAGGGTTTGTAAACTAAAACGCTGAAGTATTTTAAGGTAGGTTGACAACACAGCTGGATTCTATCTACTGCATGACTCCGGCTTACCATAACGAATTGCTTTAAATTACAGGACAGTCAGTGCCACTCCACACTAAGTCAACAGGCATTTTGAAACACAGTAAGCTTACACCCACATCAACAAGATAAAATTTCAAGCACACAGGAGGATTTGAGACAAACACTAGAGAGAAAACCGAGCACAGAAGTAGAATGAGCCAGTCTGTCAACATCGGGCAGCTGTTGGAGCATATTTACTTCTCGTGCTTTATAGAGGCATAACCATGGGAGCCTGTAAATTGAGGTCTCTGTGGTTTTGTGTAGTGCGTCCTGGTACAACAAAGAGTCAAACTTTTCAGCAGCTTCAAGTGTGTTTGACAGCTTTGCAATAAAGAAAAGTTTCAATTTTACACAAGAACATCGGCATGAAAATAATGTAACATGCAACTAAAACTGTAGCATGTTTTTGACTGGGATTCATTTTGATACAAGAAAAAAGAAAACATTTCCATCATAGCCAGTTTTAAATTGAGTAACTAGCATTTATATATCAAACACCAATGAAGCCCATCATGGGCTCCATTCCCTAAAATAATAACACAATAAAGTGAAGGTGCAGCGATTTGTTAAAACATGTCAACATAAATGTAGCATATCAGGTGCGAAACGGAGTTTAAAGAATTGTAACAATCTGGATTATTTGGTGTGACTATCTTTAGATGGCTGCCGTTCCCTAAGACTGGTTCTGCCAGAGTCTTCTTCCTTGTTACTCATGGTTGTTGGGGGCATCTCTGCAGTGTTGTAGGGTCTAAACCTTACATTATGAAGCACCTTGAGCCAACTGTTGTTGCGATTTGGCATTATATATTTGTTCTGTCTGATGATCCCACACTGCTTTAGTAATGTTGGGGTCTGGGTTGTGGGGAGGCCAATCCATGACTGATAGAAAAACACACAATGGAACACTATTTGGGTTTGCCTTTACTGTATTGGCACTGTTTTTGGGATCCACCTTTGCCAATCAGTTACTTTCCCAATGTTACTGCATGGTGGATCAACATCTGATGGTGTGTTCGTAATTCCATCAATTTTGACAAGATTCCCATCACCACTGGCTGAAATCCAGCCACAAACATGACAGAGCATCCATCAGGTGTTACAGATGGCTGTGAACACTCACTGTTGGACCTCTTGCCTGACCTCCCATCTGATCAGACTTTTTCCCTATTTCTTTAGGGCATGACTTTCAAATACAGTTCATCTGCTGTGGATAGTTTTTAGGCCTGTCACTTCTTCTTTTATCCTCCATTTTTCCAGTTTCCTCGAAAACTATGAAAGCCTGGAGAACTATTGTTCAAAGCTGCTTAAAAAATAATAAAACAAAGTCTGGTTCCTTGGAAACAAATTATAGAGAAATGAGGGCGGCTCAAGACTTTTGCATATCACTTTATTTATCTTGCGGTATTTTTCGCTCCACTAAAAAACCAGACAGTGTTTTTGGAAGGAAGAAAGAGGTCCTTGAAATTCACTGTAAGGAAACGTTAGACTAACATAGGCTGATAGATGTGATTAGGTATGCACGCTTTATAGCCCACCTTGTACTCAGATATTTGTATTCATTATGCGCCTGCGTGTGAAAGCGATTGTTAATAACACATGCTCGTGTCATCGCAGAGCTGAACTGACAGAACAAAAAAACCCTTCACTTCTCTCTTTCTTCCAAACAACCATCAAGCATTTTGAAAACCACGCCACAAAAGTCTGTGCCAGGGGTTCAACATCAAAGCGAAATGTGAAAAATGTCTGCATTAAGCATGTGTGGGCTAACTTGGGTGGAGACCACAGCTTCCGTGAGTTTTGGGCGAAGTCTGCCTTTGGTATTTTAATGTCTAATGGAGGGACATAGGCATGGTTTGAAAAGAGGTCAGTCTACAAGTGCAAGACTTGGCCAGAGCTAAAGAATAACACAGTCTTACTATCAAATCCACGGGCCCACGGGCCTACATGAGCGCGACTGTCGTAGGGAGCTTAAGTCAGAAACGAAATTAAAAGAATAAATAAAAAACAACAACAAGCAACCAGTGAAATTTACTCACATTCAACGACCATTGAACCCTGGGTCAGGACAGTTTGGATTGTGTTTTGAATGTGGTGAGATTTTGAATGTTGCTACCACAGCAACAACAGTGTCCCCAGGCTAAAATTAACATATTCATTTGCAAAAGATCCTGTTTGGCCCTGTGTTTGCATCCTGTTTTGCTGCTCCTGTCGGTGTGGCTTTACACTTTAGAAACCGGCTGGGAAAGGGAACATTGTCAAACCAATTGAAAAGACGTATACCATTGTGTGTGCTTCAAAAAGCTCCTGTCCTGTCAGTAAATCTCATAGACCTCTGAGGCCTTCACAGCAAACATCCAGCCTCACTCAGTGAGCTGGCATTCCTTTGCCACGTGGCTAGAAGAGCCCTGAACTGCTCCATCAGCATGAGTTCAACACTCACACTGCTAGCCCTCTGGCTTCACCAGCCACAACTCGCAGGACCACCTCCACAGATTTTTGGGAAATCTACTCTTAATTGTCAACAACTGACAAGCAAGAACTACGATGAGCGTGATTAATGATACACAAGCTTTAATCCTACATGCATGGCAGGAAACTGTGATTGGAATATTGTTGTATATTCATGGGGTTTTTTAAGCTTTTGTAATGTCTTCCATTGCCTGTATTTAGTCATTTTCTTTGACATTTGCATTATAATAATCTTTTGGGCTGCTAAGTTATACCACAAAATGAACAAAAGAAATTTCCATTGTCATCACTATTGTCTGTTGCTGTATTTTCTCTATGCAATGACATCATTTTACTCTAAACTTTGGTGAGTGTTCAATAAGCTCTCATGCCCTTGGTGGACGGCTCAGTCAAAGAGATGTTTACTGCATTTATGTATTCACATTACAGTCTAAGCAAAGTGGTAAAACAGGCACCCTTATTGGAAACATCTGCTATAGGAGCCTGCGAGGACTATTGAAAAGGTACCACTGACTGTCTTCAGAGCCAAGTCGATGCTCAACACTCTAACTGCACTGTCTCTGGCAGAGTCCTATGACTTCACCATCCCTGCCTGACAGAATGGAAAGTCACTTGTGGGCCGACACAGTGAATCCGCAAAGCAGCTGTAAAAAATATAACTAATGACAGATGAAGCAGGCTGAACGCACATGCACACACGCCATACACGTCTTATGTCTAACCATATAATGCTTAATAGGATTGGAGATTTTGATTGCATGTAGGTTTAAGTTTCCTGTGTGTTTAGAAAGGAGTATAATTAAGTGAAACTACCTTAGTCCTGAGAAGATCAAGGGAAGTGATTAATTGTAAAAAGGCTGGTTTTTATATAGAAATAGCTTTGGTTTGTTTGTTTGAATTATCAATCCAGGAAGTACTAATATCTGATAAATTTTCAGTGATGTCACAGTACTTTGTGCAATCATTTTGTTGTAAAAAAAAGAAAGAAAGAAAAGAAACAAAACTCCTGAACAACAAATGCTTGTTTGGAACAGTGGCCAAGAGAAAGGCTCTTTTCCTCTTAAAAAAGAACTTGTAAGCACAGCTTAGGTTTGCAAAGTCGCATCTGAACAAACCACAAGACTTCTGGATGAATCTCCTTTGGTGAGACAAGACCAAAGTGAAGATGTTTGACCATAATTCCCAGCACCACATCTGGGAAAAACCAAACACAGCATATCAGCACAAACACCTCATACCAACTGTCAGCCAAAGTGGTGGAGGGGTGATGATTTAGGCTTTTTTTGTTTTGTTTTTTTGCAGCCACAGGACCTTAGAGTTATTGAGCCCACCCTGACCTCCTCTATATAACAACTTGTTCGAGAATCAAATGTAAGACTAACAGTAAGCTTGGCCTAAACTAGGTCATGCAAGAGGACAATGATCCCAAGCACACGGCTCTCATGTTGGGTCACTGGAGCAGGTAGCTCTCCAAATTTGATTTGGAAGATTCTTGTAAAGAAAAGTGGGACAAAATTCCTCCACAACAAATTGACAGAATGACACAATCCTACAGAAAACAATTACTTTAGGTTCTTGATGCTAAATGTGGTTTTTCAAGCTACTGAATCATGCGATGTACTTTGTTTTTCACAGTACTGTGAGAACATTTGATCTCATTCCTGCATACGGATGAGCATGCAACTGAGTGTCCTACATATAAAATGAAAGCACTGACGTGTCTTTGAGAGACACCGCCAGGTATCAGTTTTCAGTATGATAAAGGAGGAATCTTAGGAATGTGAAAGTGTACCTGCAACACCTACACAACAAAAATCTTTATGTCCTCCTACACTACTCTATAAGATATATACTTTCTTTGTCTGTGGCCCTCAGGAACATGTTAATTTGTTACTAGCAAAGCCAGAAATCATTTTTTAAAAAGAGGCATAAACAAAATATTTTGTACCCTATGTAGTATGGCCTTTGTATACCTGTGTATCTGGAAAAGGAAAAATGGCACCAAAGGGGGGGGGGGGGAAGCAACAACGATTCATTTACTTGTGACTTTATGGTGTCAGTCTGTTTGTTTTTTCCTTATTATTCAGTTGAATCAATTTTTTCTCTAAATTTTCATAGATATGGCATTCACACTGGCCACTATTTTCCCTACTGGCAACCCTTTTTCTTTACTTTAAAGTCAGTTGACTTCTGTTTGCTTTGGCTTCATTGATTTGATGAGTCTGCTTAGTTGAACTGGCAGTTTAAATGATCTGCATGTTGATGTTATAGACTTTGGGTGGATGTGTATATACCACATGAGGTAAATGAACAAAGAAGGAAAGGAAAACAAACGTTCAAAACCACCATGAGAAAACTACAAGGCTTCAAACATAAATCCTTTCAACTAAACAAAAATGTGAATACAAAACTAATAATAATGTTGCGCAAAATAAGTAAATAAATAAAAACACTTTAACCCATGACTATGCCATGCCATTTTGGCTCTTTCATCTATCTTTACGTGACATCCCCTGGTGACTAATAGGCGAGCAGGATTTTCTTTCCTGTGTTGCTGTTTAGGCTCACATCGGTGTGATGTTTAATGGCCCGCAGTGAGTAATTAATAACTTCCCTCAAATGACTTAAAGCAAAATAAACAAGGCCATTTTGAAAATGTAAGGCGTGAAAGTAAACACTTGTCAGAAAAATCACTACTCAAGTAAAGTACAGAGACATAAAAATTCTACTTAAGCACAGTAATGAAGTATTTGTACTTCGTTACTTCCCACCTCTGCCTAGTGGTGGCTGAGGTTTGCAGTATCAGTTTCTCAATGAAGAGACCTCCACTCAGATAAAAAACAAACAAACATGTGCACACTAAGGATGTTCCTGTCAATTAATTTCATAGTCGACTAAACGAAGGGGGGGAAAAGTAGACTAACTAGCTAGTCTAAGACTAAGAAACACTCAATTATGATGTTAAATTCGAAAACTATTTAATGGACTATGTCAAAAATTGATAAGAAAACAATTTTAAACCATTTCAAATTCAAATTCAAATTCAAATTTTATTTGAATTTTATTTTATGACATTTTTGGTGTTCATATCGCACTTTTAGACTCTATAAAAGCAAACATAGACCCAGAACCATGGACTGAACTACCAAGCTTCTGGTAGATCTAGCTCTACGTCATGACCAGAAAATGACATCAGTGCTCCCACCAAAAAAGTCATCAAGGAGGTTTGATTCACAGTCAAATATTCCAACTTCCACTTTAAACCAGCGAGCGTGCAGTGAGTAACATTTAGCCTATCACAATCTGTGATTAGTGGTCATAAGTGGACGGATATCCTCTGAACATGTGCAACAGTATTAGCTCATTAGCTCATAAGCCTTTTTTCTTTTTACATGTAAAATTATTAACGGGAACAGTAACCTATTAAGATACATTAGATAACTTGATGGTTGAGAGAAAGACAGGATCTCCAAAAGGCAAACATCAGCCAATAATAACAGTGAACTGATACATCGTTCCGACTCTAGTGCAGACTGTTTGGAGGTCAAAGAGCGAGCTATATCTGGGTATTAGCTACACAGGCAAAGCTTGTTAAAAAGATCAATTCAGTGGCAGATTCCACGGAAGTCTGACAGCAAATAAGTACAGAATATCAACATTTTTATCTCTAAGAGATACTCTTAACTCACTGAGTGTAAGACAATCAGTGATTGAACAACACCATGTGAAAACGGTTGTGCTTTAAACCTAAAGGCAATAAATACAATGTAAGAAACTGGATCAAGTGTCAATGCACTGTCTTCATTTGTTTCTGCAGAGCACGGAGCTTCTGGCTATCAGGATACAATAGGAAGCTGACAACACAAGGAAAACATTGGGAGTGCTGGGAAATGCACATACTGTAGTGCCGTCAGCCAGCAACAGTAATTACAGACTGGATTGAAGAAAACCAGGAAGGAACCCTCTGTAGACCTGATAAGCAGGCAGCTTGCCTCTGAAAACATTGCACTCATGTGGACTTCAGCCTGTGGGCTCTGCCCTCCACCAGGCCCCAAAGCTCCACAGTATTATCTCAGCTCTCAGAAATCTGGCTGCGTGTTCAGGCAGCATTGCCAAAACAAAGGAAGATTTGTCATGAGATAGGTAGAAAGACTGACAGATCACAGTATACATCAGTCAACTTCAGAGGGGGAAAGGTCTAAATTCACTCAAACGGGAGCAGACTTGTGAAGCTTCGGGGCTGCTTTCTGGAGGCCCATTTGACCTGCAAGGCGTGTTCTCCACATGGCTCTATCAGAAAATAATTTATCAAGAGTCACACTGACACCAACAATTTACAGGAGCAATTATTACATCTACCTACACGTTATTAGAAGTCCCTACAGTCTCCTTAATAAACCAATAAACGGACTCACGACAACCTAACATTACACATCAGTGAACTTGGACCACTCACACCACAGAGAGGCACATTAAAGGTTTGTACAGCCGTGTATCACTGCCTGGCAGGAACAGCAGCTTCTGTACGCCAGCAATCATGAAAGCTAGTCTTGGAATAGACAAGTGTCATGTTGCAAAAGAAAACAGCACATGATACGAAAGGACATCGTCACAAGCAAAAACATGTAAACAAGAGACTCTGTAAACTAGATTAGCGCCAGAAAAACCCACAAAATTGCACAAAGTTCAACCCAATAAGAGTCAGAGTTTGGTACCATCAGGCTAACGCTTCAGGTGATGCACCGCACCGCAGTAAAATTACTACAGCTGTGTCGGTCCTTCAGTGGCTCCAGCTTAACTGTGTTTATATGCGATATGTGCCAATGTTGCAATGTAGAAATGGGGAAGCAGAAATGTGTTTGTTTGCTGTCCTATTTTAAGCTGACCTGAAGTGGCAGAGATGACTCCTACGAGTCAAATGGGAACTTTAACCATGGCGCAGATGATTAAGCAGCAGACCACACGGAACGACGGGCCGCACCTATCTCCCAGAGCTCCTGTCTCTTTTAGTGTAGCTGATGCCTGGACACATGTGCCTGTTTTTTATGCTGTGGAACAAGGAAGGAAACATATTGCAGAGAGGAAGGAGAAAGTTTACAACACCTCCCTGGCAATAATGACTACAAGCTTCCACTTGTAGTGTTTCAGGCTGTGTGAAACTCATTGTTTTTACTGTACCTCACATATTTTTAACAATTCAGTTCACAAAGACATTCAGTGATTTTAATACTTGACAAGCTCACAAGTAGATGTCTTGATGACTGTAACCATCTAACCTAATCCTAACCAAGCAACAAACACTGTTTCAGAGGCAGAACTGGGTCGAAACACCATGAACTGTGAAATGTATTAGCACAATCACGACCTTCACAATCATGAATATGACTCAAAAGTCCCACAGTTTCACCAATCATTAATACTAAAAAAGGAACGAAACGATTTTTAAAAAAAGGAATGGAGGAAAGCCATCCACTGTGGCAACTCGTTAAGGGAGCAGGGGGCAAATTTCCCTTCAACTCAACCTGACTTCATATTTTTCACCTGGATGCCTGCACACCACCTGCAAGATAAGCCCCTGTTGCACAGATCTAGAAACTGCTCACCAACCCTGTTCCACCCCAAAGATCCTTGCGGCCTCTATCAAAGCTTGACCATGACCCTGATCAGGTGACCCTGAATCCTCCCTTAGTTCGCTGCAATAGGCCTAGGCTGCCAGGGGCTTCCCATAATGCACTAAATGTTTCGTGTTCACTCACCTTCTTCACCCACTATGTGCTTCACACCACTTTTTATTTAATCATTAGTTATTAATCTCTCTTCCAGAGCAGGTTTTTTGTGCTGTCTTCCTTCCCTCAGCCCAACCTGTCATCGCAGATAGCTGGCCCTCGGTGAGCCTGGCTTTTCCTGTTAAAGGGAATTTTTCTTCCCACAGTCTAGCATTCACACACTTACACTCCAGTAGATACATCTTGCCCAAGAATACTTTGGCATGTGGAGCGGAGGAATCAAGGATTGAACCACCAGCCTTCTGATCACCGAGCATGAGCCACAGCTCAGGCCAGTGGATTTAAACCCAGGCTCTTCTTACTGTGAGGTGATTACTAGCGCTTACTAGTGTTGACCATCACACAACCATGCCACCCACTGTGCGTATATAAATTGACCTGTTTTGTCAGGCAAAGGTCTTAAAACCCTGATAACTATCCTGAAACTAAAGATAGACTTTGGTCTATTAAATAACGTTTCTTTTAGATCCTTCATAAGGACCATAAAACTGTAGTTCCTCAGTTGGCACCATGAGTCAAGGGGGCTGTGCAGCTTTCTGCACTCACTGAACCTCCAGGGACTGTTGTTAGGTTAAACTCCAGTAAAGCTGGTAATTGCAAACTAAAAATGAAATGCTGCCATGGGAATTTGCAATGTAAGCTACTGAACCCTGTCACACTCATTTTTTCAACAGTAAAGTGGCAGTTTACAAATGGGGACGTTTGTATGCTTCCGTTTCACCAGTCAGTTTATCGCACTGGTTCCTCATGTGTTACAATGGTTCAAGAATCTGACGTACAGCCCCTATTGCTGCTTGATGTTTGTGTATTCTTTCAGATGTACAGTACACTTCAGTGCTAAAAGGAGACAACCAGGAATCACAGATGAATCTGTCATAGCTCACCATGTTTGGCGCACGAGCGTCAAAGCCACTGAGACAAGAATATACAGTTTACTGTGACTTCCAACGCATTTTACATCATAATGCATGAAGCCAAAAAAAAGGGTAAATGAAAGGGGAATTCGAGCGAGAGGAGAATTCTGCGGTCGCACTTCGATGTTGATGCAGAAAGAGGTTGTTTACTATAAAATATAAAGTCCAGCAGGGATTAAAACAAACAAAAAAAAAACACTCTTTCCATGCTGGAGAATAATCTTTCATTCTGTCTGTGAAGGTTCTCAGTCATCCAGGTCATCGTAGTCAAAGGAGCTTGCAAAGAAAAGCGTCTGGACTTCTTTAAGTTGCTTGAAGACGTTTCACCTCTCATCCGAGAAGCTTCTTCAGTTCTAAGGTCAAATGGTGGAGAGTCCCAGATATAAACCTAGTGGGAGTGACCCCCCACAGAGGGACAAAAGGACCCCCTGATGATCCTCTAATCGCCTGAGCCAAGGTGTGAAACTGGGTGTGGGTCCCAATCAGCCAGAGTTTCAGGTGAGTTCATTGTGAAACCTGGCCCCACCTTATCATGCGAATTCCTGAGGACAGATGGCCCAGGATGTGAGTGGGCGTTAAGGCGTCTGGGGAGAGATCTCAGAACTGGATTATAGATGGCAGAGAGTTGGTGTCGTAAACCACCGCCTCTGTTCAAAGATGGTCGCTCACAGTGGACATAGATGGCTTCTTTCACTCCTCTTTCAAACCATCTGTCCTCTCTGTCCAAAATGTGAACATTGGCATCCTCGAAAGAGTGTCCTTTATCCTTAAGATGCAGATGGACTGCTGAGTCTTGTCCTGTGGAGGTGGCTCTTCTGTGTTGTGCCATGCGATTGTGAAGTGGCTGTTTGGTCTCTCCAATGTAGAGGTTTGGGCATTCCTCGCTGCACTGTACAGCACTGTACAGCAATCTTTCATTCTCACAGTTCGATGGGCAAACCTAAGCTGTATCTAAACTTCACATTCTTAAACTACACAGGAAATGATTGCTCACACAGCACTGGGAAGGAGCGCTACCGCTATTTGTATGACTCTTTAGAGCTTCCAGAAAACTGTGTCTCATGAATCATCTCCCAAGCCATATGAAACATAGCAGCCGGCGAGCTCGTGCAGTATGTTGAAACACATGGAAGAAGTATAAACAAATTAGTCTAGGCTGAAGGGCTTTTTCCTGCTTCATCAGGAAGACCTGCTAGATCCTAGGTCCAGCTGTGTATTAACTTGTAGTTACACTGCAAAACATTAACAGGTGGCTTCTGCCTCTCATTGAGCTTCTTTTTAGTAGCCGGCCTGTAAAGGCTGCCAACACCACACCTTTCTTTATAATGCAACGTATGTCGGTGTGCAGCTCAAAATAAATAAAGCCTGAGGTGGTATTTAGAGTCTAGAAGCCACTGAGTAGGTGGTTATGAGAGGAAGAGTTAACTAACCAGCAGCTTTACCTTTTTGAACTTCGATGCATAGAAAAGATCTCATTCCGGGTTTTAAATAAAGGTCCCTGGAGTCATGTTTGACAGGCTGGCACACTACACACGATTTATGGCTTACAGCAGCACAACAGCACCAAAAACAAACAAAACTAAACTAAAGTAGGCTGGGCGAAGTGCAGATAACCTTTTTTGTTATCAGAGAATAGGAACGAGCCTCTGTCAGATGTCTGACTGCTCTCAGGCAGCCTTCAACCGGGAAGCGATATGATCACGCTTCAGTTTTCGGCACCAGTTCAGAAAGCTCCAACGACATGAGAAACAGTGATCGTGGATAAATCAGTAAACAAACGAAACAGCATACAAAGTAATGACTGGAGTGAATCCTGGATTTCTCGCTAACAGCGTGCCTGTCATTCATTCCCGGTGTAATAACTGCTAACTTTGATCGCGTTGCTTAACAGGATCAAAAACTTCTATCAGGTGTCTCACGGTCACACCTCCCACAGCTGGCACTAATGACATCAGAAACGTACACAGCGTGAAAGAGCAGAACTTACCTTGTGCGCCTTTCTGCCTGAGTCTTCGGTTAATCGAGCTGCGGGACTGCTGTGGAAAGTAAAGTGCGTCCTCAGTCAGACTGACAGGCAGTAGTTTCTGTGCAGCTGCGTCCAGCGATTAAGGGGCGGTGCTCTAACGTGGGACACATCCCACGTGGGCACAGCGCCTGTGGCTGCTGTTTAATCCACACTTTCTCAGGGAAGGGCACCGCTCCGCCGACCACCTGCTGTCTGCGCAGAAAGCAGGTGAGAGCTGCCCGCACAACACACTGGATCCACCCCTGAATATTAAAGGATTACCAACGTAAATAAATACTTCAAATCAAAAATGCTTTTATTTAAAAAGATGATTAAGTCATTATTACTGAGGAAGATCCAAATACACTAACTAAACACATCTAACTAAACCTGTAAATATCAAAAAAGTTATTCGGGTGGAAGACGAGACTACGAGGCGCCAGAAACTCCACTTAGTCAACACTGTGGGTCATGTTTTGCAGCTTGTCAGCAGGAAATGTACAAAACCACAGCACCGTGGACAAAGCCTGTGAGCAAACCATTTGAAAAAAGGCTTAAAATAGGCGGCAAGGACGGATATAGGTTTATTTTTAAAGTGCGTTGCGCCATCTTGTGGCCTGTTTTTGAAATAGAAAGAAAACTACCACGTCTCACGCTTCTGTTTGAGCGGGTTTCCACTGGTACGCTGGACCGGTGAACACCGGGGTTGGTTGACAGGTTGCTTGTTACTGCCACATCAGTGTGCAGTGTGGATTTCTGTCACACGTATATCACACATTTGACCTGACAATAAGCCCATTTTGCAGTTCTGTTTGTGGAAAACTTTGAGATGAAGACATATTTTGTCAGTTTCTTGGATCAGAGTGATTTTTTTGTGCGTGTTGTTGTTGTTGTATTTGTTTTAATAGCTCTTAAACAAAATTAGTCATTTCAGGGGAGACTTTTTTGAAAGAAAAATGAAGACAAGACTAAATTATTTATTTTATTGTGTGACTCCTTTTTTATATATTCATTTATTTTTGCAGGACGTTTTGTGGCGAGCCCAAGAAAGCAATGTCTATCAAAACTGGTCTTTTTTAAATTTTATTTTAATGCTTGCCTTTTTTTTTATTTTTAAAAAGAACTTTATTGGACAAACAATGAGTATACAACATACGAACAGATGAAGTATACAAAAGAACAGAACATGAACACACAAAACCAGGGGTAAAAAAAAATAATTATATGGATACACACAAAAATTCACATATATATGATGTTTTAAGAGCTTTTTTGTTGGTGGAGTCTGATACTGATTGGATGTACAATTCCACATCCTTAAGAAAATGACAGAAATATGGTGTTTTATAAGTAAACTTACATTTATGGATAAAAAATTTAGCTAAAAGTATTAACAAATTTATTACTGCCAAAACTGATGTCACAACGATCGTACCCCTGGAAATCGAGGGGTTTACGTTTGTCATGACTGACTTGTGTGACTCTTACATCAAGACTACCAACATTCAAATATCCAAAGCGGGTGTTTAAATGTTGGTAGTCTTAAACAAAACCTTTGCCAAGCAATTATCCAATAACAAAGTGTCAAATTTTATTTAGACTTTTTACTTGCCTAAAAGCTATAATCCTACTGAAGAAGCCGAATAGTGCACATAATTAATCATCAAAATGCAGTCAAGCAAAAAAAAAGAAAGAATACTAATTAAATTAGTAATGCTACCCAGTCATATGGAAAGATTTAGGGCCAATGTGTGACACATCTTTATTTTATTTTTTTACATTTTAATGTACATAATGATTATTTTATTAGATTTGTATTTTTAATTTTTGTTTTTACATTGATTCCACCAAATACAAACACAAATTAAATATATGCTGACTTTCTAGATGGAAGTAAATGTAAATTATATAATCTATAAAATGATGTAAAAGTATTTTTTTATTGCTTACAAGTACATCCATCCATCCATCTGCTTATCCCGAGCCGGTTTGCGGGGAAACAGCCTAAGCAGAGAAGCCCAGACCTCCCTCTCCCCACCCACCTCCTGGATGGCCGAACTCATCAACCTTCAGAGAAAGCTCATTTCCGCCGCTTATTTCCGTGATCTCATTCTTTTCGTCACTATCCACAGATCATGACCACAGGTGAGGTTAAGGATGTAGACCGACCGGTACATTGAGAGCTTGTCTTTTACTCTCAGCTGTCTCTTCACAACGACAGACTGATACAGCGGCTGCAGTGATGCAGACGCTGTATCACTGCAGCCTTCTCCCGTCACTTGTGAACAAGACCCCAAGATACTTAAACTCCTCCACTTGGGGCAGGAATTTGTCCCTGTCCCTGACAGAGTCCAACACCCACCGGAAACAAGTCTGACTTTTTGCCAGCTGTGCAGACCAAGCTCTTGCAACAGGTTGCATAAGCATTTAGCTTATACAAACTGCTTAAAAGTTCTCCCACAGTCCAAAGACATCCAGTTAGTGGGGACAGGTTAATTGATCAATGTAAATTGCCCATAGGTGTAAATGCGGGAGTGAATGTGAGTGGGACTGGTTGTCTGTCTCTGTGCGTTAGCCCTGCGACAGACTGGCAACTTGTCCAGGGTGTACCCTGCCTCTCACCCCATGACAGCTGGGATAGGCTCCAGCGCCCCCGTGACCCTGGAAAGGATATTCGGAAGCGAATGGATGGACTTTTCATAGTCACTTTGTTAATGCTGTCCATTTAAATGGTCTTACCCGTACACACTGGCTCCTGTTAAGGATCCTCCATCTGAATGATGATCTGAACACCCTTCTGAACAAACTAGCAGGTGTAGAAGGCACTACTGGCCCATATCTATGGGGCTGATTTCTGCTAATAATGCCCATTGAATGGAATGATGACTTCTGAAGCAGGTGTCTGGTGAGTAGCGCGGGAGTTTGGGATTCTTCATTATTCATGACACAGAGGGAAACTTTATTAATACTTTTGCAAAGTACGTGGCTTACCTCTAATAGTTAAACACATTAGGTCAATGACTGGATGAATTAGACTCATTAATGTCACGTGGTATGAATAAGCCAATTACATTGCAAACTCACTGAGATCAAAGAGCCATCGAACTGTGACGTCATCAGAAGAAATGCTTATAAAGAACCCGCGTTCAGTCTGACCCTCAGTGGTTTTGTGTCCGTCAAACTTTAACTAAACTTCTCCTGCGAAGATGTACTGAGAAGAAGCATTTTTACACATTTTCAACTAGTATCCAAGAAGGATTTCCACTCGTCTTATCGCTAAGATAGAAGACAGAATCTAGTTACACTCCAATCCAATCCAACTTTATTTATAAAGTACTTTAAAATAGCCAGCACAGGACCAAAGTGCTGTACAGTAAATAAGTTAAGAACAATAGAATAAAAGTTACAAAAAAAAGTTAAACACATAATACATAAAAATTAAAACAGCCCTATATAAAAAACAACATAAAACATCATAGAATCAACAAAAACTAAAATAAAGGCCAACATCTCACTAAAACCAACATCATCAGCTCACTGCAGTCAAGTAAAAAAACCAACATCTCAAGTGGTGTCAAAGGCCAGGGTGAACAAATGGGTTTTTAGAATTGATTTAAAAACAGGCAGAGAAGAGGCCTGTCTAATCTCTAAAGGCAGATTGTTCCACAGTTTTGAAGCTGCTACAGAAAAAGCACGATCTCCTCTAAGTTTACGCTCAGTCCTGTTTACATTCAGCAACAGGTGATCAGCTGACCTGAGAGCTGGTGATTGTATAAGGCTGTAGCAACACAGAGAGATATAGGCTATGGAGGGCTTTAAAAGCAAATAAAAGAATTTTAAAATGGATCCTAAAAGGAATGGGCAACCAGTGAAGTGAAGCTAAAATAGGGGAAATGTGCTTACACTTTCGAGTGTTAGATAACAGACAAGCTGCAGTATTTTGCACCCTCTGTAGATGAGTAATGTATGAAGCACTGACCCCTATATAAAGTGCACTACAGTAATCCAGCCGAGTGCTAACAAAGGCGTGGATGCAAACTGCATTTCGTTGCCCTGTACCTGTGACATGTGCAATGACAATAAAGTTGAATTCTATTCTATTCTATAACTGTCTCCAAGTGCTGCCATGAAAGAATTGGTTTTATTTTAGTCAACTGCCTCAGCGGAAAGAAGCTAGATTTTACCACTGCCTTAATCTGACCGTCAAGCTTCAGTTCAGAGTCCACTTTGACCCCCAGGTTTGTGACAGTTGGCTTATTATACAGGGCCAAGGAATCTAAATACACATTGGGGGTCTCAGTGGGGCTACCAAAAACCATCACCTCAGTCTTTTTGTCATTGATTTTTAAAAACTTAAGAGACAACCAAGCCTTAATGTTATCAAGACACTGAAGTAATGGCTGTACGGAATATGTGCCTTTTTTCTTTAGAGGGACATAGATCTGACAGTCATCAGCATAAAAGTGAAATGCAATGCTGTGTTTTCTCAATATAAAACCAAGAGGGAGCAGACACAAAGAAAAGAGGAGGGGCCCTAGAACTGAGCCCTGTGGGACACTGCACAAGAGATGAGCGGAGGACGACACATGGTCACAGAGACTGACACAAAAAGTTCACTCTGCCAAGTAGAGCCTGAACCACTCCAGTGCTGTGCCTCTTATGCCCACAGTAAAATGGCACGATCCACTGTATCAAACGCAGCTGTCAAATCTAAAAGCACAAGAACAAGACAGTCACCAGCATCAGTAGCTAAAAATATGTAATTAAAATTTTTTCAAATGGCTGATTCAGTGCTATGTAAGGATGTAAAACCGGACTGGAAAATCTCTAGTTTGCTGCCATGTCCCAAAGAAACAATAACCCCAGACACCCACGAAATAACTGTGCTAATCCCAACGAGATCTCCGAGGGAAAACTGCAAACTGCGAGAGAGTACTTACATGTTGAGGGGTTGCCTCAATGGACTCCTCAACAAAAGAAGGAATTTCCTTCATGTTGATACCTTTGCCGATTCAGAAACGCAACTTGAGGAAAAAAAACAAACGGATGCTCTCTGGCAGGTAGCTCCAAGCCCTCCTGGGTTTTAAATGCACCTTAGAACACACATGCATCAACATTACAATGAGCGGGTGGAGGGAGGTTTGGAGTCTTCTCTCACCCCCATTCTCTGCGACCTGCTGGAGCAGGGGGGCTAGGACTAGGAGGAGGAGTTGGCCGTCCGACTGCGGTCTGGAGTGTGGAGCCTTCCTGCTGCTGCGGAGTCGGGGCGGTCTGCCTCCCCCCACCGCAGGGAAAAGGGAAACACCACCTGGGTCTGGGTGCAGTTCCCCCCTCCAGGGGCGGGGGCACCTAGACCCGGTTTGTAGAGTACGCTTGGGGAGTGTGATCGTGTGTACAACGTCTCTTTATGTCTGTCTCCACGTTGGTTGAGTGTGGAGTAAGTGCATATGAGAGCATGAGGGTGGGAATGGATGTTTGTATCTGTGTGTGCCTGTATGTCTGTGTCTATATGTCAGGTTGGGTGTCAGGCGCCACCTCTCTGGGGACATCTCAGGCCCTCCAAGGTTTGGAGGCCTATCTCCCCCTACCACCACTTCCCCTGCCAGTGGCGGACCCCCTCAGACATCGGTGCGTTGGTGGTTCTTTGTGTCCGGGGATGGGCGTCCAGGTACACACCGGCTCACTCCTTGGCGGCCGCTTATCGGGGCCTGGAGCCTGGGGCTCGCTCGGGCCACTTCGGAGGTGGGGTGCCCCCGGCCTCTCGGCCTGGGGCTCGGTCACTCAGGCGCAGCTGGCTGCCGGCGGAGCTCACGGGCGCGTCACTGCAACTCCCCCTGGCTTCTGCTCCGCGGCTGCTGAGTGAGCCCTCATCTGGGACTCTCCTCAGCTCTTTCCGGGACAGTGGCGCAGGTGCCCCTCTGTTGGTCTTCCTTGGTCTCTTGTGTTCTGGGGGCCTCTGGATGTCTGGAGTTTTGATCTCCTCCACACCTGCTTCACGCCCTGGAGGACGGGGCTGTGGCCCCCCCACACCCTCTAGCAGATTATTACATGAAGGAACCTTTTAAAAAACAAAAAACAAGCGCGTCCATGCTCACAGGTGTACACACGGGTGATCACACCCACAAACTACACCCTTTTTGGCTCCTACCTCAAAGCACACTGTGTTCTGTTGATCTTATGTGCTGCACAATAATGTTTAACATTTAGTATTTACTGTCATATTCCCATATATCATTGTGATGTTGTTTATTCTATTACTCTTGTTCTCTTCTGCTTGCTTTCTTTTTTCTTTCTCAGCAGGTGATCCAGGTGATTGATATATGCATTTTTTTTCTCTGCCCGTTCTGTTGGTTTTTGTCTTTTGCTCTTCTCCCCCGTCCCTCTTCTCAGCTGTTTCTCTTTCCCTCTTTCTTTCTCCCCTTCTTTCCCCCAGTCAAGTCTGTCCCGTATTCAGTAAGTGAAAATAAAATAAACAATAAAAGGTGAATCAAATGGACCATTACGGCAAGGCTGGGATGGACAGTTTGGTAAAGTAAATCCGTTGGGCATCTTTCTTTGCCTTTAGACAACAATTCTGATGGCAAAAGAGCCAAACGGGACAGGCCAAAAAAAAAAAAAAAACGCAACTTGAGGAAAAAAAACAAACATCTGGAGGAGGAAAACCAAATACTGAAGAAAGAGAACATGGAGGTGGAAAACATAAAAAGCCACTATGCACAGCTGGAGGAAAACAAAAAACCTAAACAGCTGGAGCACAAATATGAAATAATGGAGAGAAAGATGCATCTGAAAGTGGCAGAGCTTAAAGAAAAGCTGAAAGATGCCCACTTGATAACTGAAATAGAAAATGACTACAAGCAATATCAGCTAAACAAACACATGGAAGCCAAACAACAACCGCAGGAGAAATGTCAAGAGTTTGAGCTGAAGAACCAAAGGCTGCAGAACAGAAATGCAGAGTTAGTTAGAGTCAGTTAGAGTTAGTGTTAGGAGTGTGTAATAATAATAATCATCCTCTTGTCATTGGGTACAGCTACAAGTGTGCTTTCAGGATGTAGCAGATGTAAAAGCTGCATCTCAGACACTTCAAGCATCAGTCAGCATGTTAAATGTTAAAGTCGATGGCAATAGGTGAGTAGGTGAATTTTGTCAAAAAATGTGTGCAACTACAGGACAGTCCAGGGATTATTTTTATTTTATTTATTTATTTATTTATTTACTTTACGCACGGGAAATTGACAGATGGATTGGTGCTGCCCCTGCAGTGATGCGGACACTGTACCGATCAGTCGTGCTGAAGACTGTGGGTAGTGACGTGAGTAGAGCCACTGCTGCTCCACATTGAAAGAAGCCAGTGGAGGGGGTTCGGGTATCTCACTAGGATGCCTCCTGGGTGAGGTGTTCCAGGTATGCCCACAGGGCAGACCCAGGACACGCGGGAGAGATGATATCTCTCAGCTGGCCTGGGAACACCTTGGTGTTCACCCGGAAAGGCTGGAGGAGGTGGCTAGGGAGAGGGAGGTCTGGAGGTCCTGCCCTGGTGGAGTTTCTTAATGGAAAACTCATTGTTGCAGCCAGGGGCAGCACAAAACTGATTTTTAGTTTTAGTGTCCTCGTTTTCCTCTTTGTTCTCGATACTGTCAGTAGTTAGCTAACATAAACTAATGCTAGTCCGTTAGCCGCAGTCAACCACATGATGTCGTGTTCCCTACCGACAGAAGATGGCGCTAAACATGTTTTGAAAACTTTCTCAGCTTCACAGAGTGAATGTCCGTTTTTGAGAACAGGGCTCAATGATGACAGTTTACAATTTTTCGTAACTGTTTTAGCAGCTAAAGTATACTTCCGCTTACATCACCAGCTTCTGTGTAAAACTGCAAGCACACCTGCGTTTAAAAAAAAGTCAAGTTTGATGTGTGTTTTTCCATTTTATTTTTGTTTTTAACGGCAGAGAAGAAAAACCTCGTCTCTGTTTACCTGGGCTACGCTTACTCACTGTTTACCTCGCCTATTGACTTCGAATAGTGGTTAAACCTGGCCGGAACTATGTTTGAAGTGCGCTGTTAAGTTGGTAACACACAATTAAAATAATGCGCACATTATCAAGTCGGCTTATTTTTCGTTTTATGTATTATTTCTATTGTTATTTCACCTGTTAAGGGGCCGTCATGAATGTGGAGGTTTGATGGAAAAACCCTGCAGTGACGGAAACATCAGCTGTGGTGACGCTGTTTGTGTTTCTCAGCATCACTGCCACACCCTCCTCGGAGTGCAGCAGCAGCATCCTCAGCAGCAGCATGGTGCCAGCCATCCTGCTCGTTTTGGCTGTCACAGCAGTCTGCAATGGCATCCTCCCTGAGATAGTGGACCCGGGCATTAGTCACATCCTGGAGAATGACTCTGCACAGGGACAAGCGGAGCCGGACAGCGTATTTGTGGAAGTGGAGCAGCTGCCAGAGGATCCACAGCAAAAGCCCGAGGACTCGTTTCACCAAGTAAGCAGCCAGTTGCACCTCTCACTCAGCTTTTTACATGACATATAGCATTACCTAACTGCCTGTAGTATGTAGGATCTCAGTGGGTTGTATGATGAAAGTATTTTTTTTAAAACACTTCAATCTCTGGACAGAAATGAAGATCAGATGCAGCAATAAAGTAACATCAGAGTTATGCATCTTTTTTCCTGAAATCTGGCTTTGATCCTCTCCAAAATCCTTTCAGATAAATGAGGAGAACTCTCAGTCGAGTCTTCACAATGCAAATGCTTCTGATAAAGTGACTGATAAAGACCAGGTAGGCTAAGAAACAGTAAAGTAAAGTGAGGCACTGTTTGTTTCCCCTTGTGATTGAAACTTAATGTATGTCCCATCTTCACCCAGGAGACAAACAACATTACCACAGTCGACAGTTCTAACGACCTGGAGAACAGAGTCGATCACGTAAGCCCGTCCTGTTTACCTGCACGTTCAAAAAGAAATCTAGCTTTTGTATGACCTTCAGCTGCTCGGTTATCATCACTGAAGAGGTTGCATAATGTCTTGGTGCACCATCACAGCCACTGACTTGGCACTATGTCAGCAAACGAATCAAAAGCGTACTTTTGTCTCCATTCGGCCCTTTTCCTGTGTACAAATAAGTGGTAAAGATGTCAATTCTCAAATGGTCTACTAGGTTTGTCATTTTTAAATAAGTGATGATTACGTGCTTTAGGACTAAAGCTGCAAACACAAAGTGAGGTTATGTAACCAAGCACTTTTGGACATATGGTGATTAACTGTCAAATCCAGTTGGGTAGCTTTCTGATAACTCAAGTTTTGTGGCTCGGGGTGTCACAGTGCAACTAATAAAAGCATCAGTCCAAAATATCAGCCTAGTTTTTCCTGTATGAGTAAAAGAATCTCCATTTATGTGGTTAGCATCTTGCTACATTTACACGCTGTCTCACCGTTTATTTTGGCAAAATCTGTTGGGTGATTTGATGTTAGACACAGAACAGAAAAACTAGGTCAGGCGTCAGTCTAAATAATAAATAAAACCAGAGAAGGTGCCGCATTAATACTGTATATGTTTTGTGCTTCAACACCTTCAACTGTACTGTGTTGTGAATGTGTATTCAGTTAAGGGTTTCTCTGACTAGAGCTGTCAGACCCATATTTAATATTTAAATGTAATTAGAAAAACGAGCTGGCCTGATGTAGTCTCGCCTCTCTCGTATTTAGGGATGCATCAGTGACGATGACTGTGGAAAGGGAAGGTACTGCCTTCACGACCCACATAATGCCAAGTGTCTGCCATGTAAAGCGCTCGATATGGTGAGTCAACCTAAGAGACTTTTCTGTGGACGTCTTCACTGTTTTCATAATTCTTCTCTAAAACGCACTGTTTCTCCTGTCTGACGCTTTCCAACACGCACAACACGATGCGCTCTTACATCCAGCCTGCTGAGGTTTCACACTGACTGCATTGCAGTGCGTCCACAAGTGTAATTGGAGTGTGCTGTTTCCAAGCACTCTGTCCTGTGAGCATCTCATGAAAGGGGGGCAGGTTAAATATGAGCTCTTCCCTTCCATCTGCTCTCTCGGAGAACATAGAGAACAAAAGCGATTCAAATCAAAGTCCTCTTATCTCATTGGTTTTATTCAGGACTCTGTTCTACCTGTGTTGCTTGTTCAGCTGAGTCTCAATTGGATATATTAGTGTTGATGTTGACGTATGAAAAAAGCAGTGGAAGATGATGGCAGCCTGCCAAACAAGGGTAGAGGGAGGATAAATGCACAGAGGACAGGATCTGTGTCTTCTCAAAGTCGCTGACGTGGAAAACTGTGACTTTGCAGTGTCTTAAAGATGTGATATTAGGATCTCTTTCCACTGCAATCACAGATCAGCTGACCTGCTGATCTCATTTATATATTTATATATATTCTTTAAGTCAGCAGGATTGGAGAATAATTAACGCCATTTGTGCTCAATACAATTCAATTCAAATTTATATGTACAGCGCCAAATTACAACAACAGTTACCTCGAGGCACTTTATATTGTACCTGATCCAGCCCTAACTATAGGCTTTATCAAAAAGGAACGTTTTAAGCCTAATCTTAAGAGCATAGATAGTGTCTGTCTCCTGAATATAAACTGCTGGTTCCACAGAAGAGGGGCCTGAAAACTGAAGGCTTTGCCTCCCATTCTACTTTTAAATACTCTAGGAACAACAAGTAGGCCTGCAGTGCGAGAGTGAAGTGCTCTAATGGTGTGATATGGTACTATAAGGTCATTAGGATAAGATGGAGCCTGATTATTTAAGACCTTGTATGTGAGGAGCAGGATTTTGAATTCAATTCTGGATTTAACAGGGAGCCAATGAAGGGAAGCCAATATAAGAGAAATATGCTCTCTCTTTCTAGTCCCTGTCAGTACTCTTGCTGCAGCATTTTGGATCACACGAAGGCTTTTCAGGGAGTTTTAGAACATCCTGATAAAAACAATTTACAGTAGTTCAGCCTAGAAGTCATAAATGCATGAACTAGTTTTTCAGCGTCGCTCTGGGACAGGATATTTCTAATTTTAGAGATATTGTGCGAATGGCAGAAAGCAGTCCTACATATTTGTTTAATATGTGCATTGAAGTACATATCCTGGTCAAAAATGACTCTAAGATTCCTCAGTGTTGCTGGAGGCCGAGGTCATGCCATCCAGAGTAAGACTCTGGTTAGAAACCGGATTTCTAAGATTTTTAGGGCCGAGTACAGTCACCTCAGTTTTATCTGAATTTAGAAGCAGAATGTTAGAGGTCGACCAGGTCTTTATGTCTTTAAGACATTCCTGCAGTTTAACTAATTGGTGTGTGTTATCTGGCTTCATGGACAGATAGAGCTGGGTGTCATCTGCACAGCAATGAAAATGTATCCTGTGCTTTCTGATGATACTGCCTAAAGGAAGCATGTATAATGTAATTCTCCCAGGAATCTCAGTGTTGTTACAGTGGAGGTGCATGTTCTTTTAAAGCATCTGTGTTAGGAGAAGGGCTGCCTGCTGAATTGTTGGCTGTTTGCTCAAATGCTACTTTTCTTAGTCCTGCACTAAGGATGCAGAGTGCTGTGGCGAACAGCTCTGTGTGTGGGGCCAGTGCAGCCAAAATGCAACCAAGGGAGAGGCCGGAAGCACTTGTCAATACCAGACTGACTGCAGCCCAGACCTCTGCTGTGCTTTCCATAACGGTATGTAGTACAGCATGTGTTTATCAGTCACTACCTACACACCCCCAGAGAACTTACCATTGTTTTTGTTTTGTGTGGTGATTAGTCCTCCTCTTCCCCGTCTGTTCGGCCAAGCCTATTGAACGTGAGCGCTGCTTTGGTGCCTCAAACCACCTGACTGAGTTGTTGTCCTGGGGCCCGCAAGATGAGGGACCCAGGAAATATTGCCCCTGTGCAGGAGATCTCCACTGTCAAGACCTGGGGTGAGTGCAGTACATATAATCACATAAAACAGATTAAAATACCGGTACCCCAAAAATATTAAAGTTTTATGTATGTATGATGCTGTAGTATTCTCTTTTTTTTTCCTCCACAGAAGAGGGTCAATGTGCCTGAAAGGAGAGGACTCGAGTGAAGAGGACCTGGCAGACACGCTGTACTCAGAGATAGACTACATACTTTAGGCTCAGCTCGATTTATTAACATTGCCTTGTAAAAAGCTAGACAGACTTCTGAGCTTTTTTCTTTTTTCTTTGCAAAGAGCACTTTCTATTTGCCGGCTTCTGTCAAAGCAGTAAATATTTAGGGCATGGGAAATGGATGGCAGTATATGTAGACTAAAATTTTAGAAATACAGACAGGTGGCACATGAAAGGAAAAAAACTGGTGGCTTATCCAAACTTGACTCAGCTGGTATTTGGATGATTTGAACCATTCACCTCCGTAGAAGAAAAGCGCCACAGCGAGTGTCCAAAGCAAAAAGCAAGCCACAGCCTGAGGAGCTAGTTGTGTCATCGGTACGTTGTTTGATGATTCTTTAATCTTTGTAAGGGAATTCTGGGCAAGAGGCACTTGAAGACAGCCACTTTGTAAAACACCTACTTGGCAAGTTCTTTGATGCAGCTTCATTTCTTTGTTGTTGCAGTCATCACAGTGGGGTGATGAAGTGCCTGCCCCTGTTTTCCTGGCATGGCTCATGTCCCCTTGGATTGTCGGGTTGCTCAAAATCAATATGAATTTGTTTGTGTAATCTCCTTTATCCTAGGATGAAACATGTCCACCATGATGGGAGTGGTTCTCTTCCAAGATTACATAATTACCCTAAATCCTATCACCCGGCGGTGATAGGATTTAGGGCAGGACCCCCAAGAGTCTAGACCCTGGTGGTGGCGAAGATGAAGACGAAGCTTGGTTGGAGCGCTGACTGAGGTGTCTGTAAGGTGGAAATGGGGGTGGTTGCACAAATGAGTCTGAAAGGGAGAATGACAGACAGCACAGTTTTAAACCATGGAAAGTGGAGGTTGATTGGCTCAAAGAAGGCAGACAAGAAGATGATTGGACTAGAGGGAGTGATGCAGAGAACAAAAAGCAGCCTAACACAGGTTGATGAGCAGATCTTCCTTGTTGAAGTTTCACGTTAGGCTTTCCATCATCATTTAAATACTAAACGAGGGAATAACTTTTGGGAAGAGGTTTCATCCCTGCAGCAGAGCTCCGGAGATCTCAGGGCACGCTGAGGCTACTCTGGTTGGTCATTTAAACAGAACGGCCTTATTTTGGTTTTGCCTTTAATTTGTCATTCTTCTGTATGTAAATCGTGATGAAAGAAAAAACAGGAAGAGTGTGCGTTTGCAGGCCTGTCTTGAAACGACAATTTACTTTCTTACCCTCGACAGCAAAATAAAAATAACTCTAGACTTTATAAGCTGCTCACTTCGCTGATTATATCTGATCACAGCAGATTGGAGTTGCTTCATGCACTGTATGAAAAATAAAACAGTAGGCATGTAGTTAGAACTGCTCTGCGTATAATGCTGGCATATTTTCAGTATGTGGCTTCTTCTATTCCTGCTAACATTTCAATAACTGCTGCCAATGAGTCTTTAAAATCTAAGAAGCTTGTTTACTTTTCTAACTGTAGCTGCTCGAAACTTGTACTAGTTTCTTAAGTTGAGAAAGTCTTTTTTTCCCCCACAGATGTGTTCTTCTCACAACCTAGCCCTCAACATTTACATTGCAGAGACGACATAGAACATAACCCAATGTTTTTGTGATCTATATTATACAGTTGTTCCTTTCTTTGATGAATCCATGGTGAAATGTTACCTGTGAGATGCTAAATTAAACTGCAGTGATGCTGTGTGTTCAGGTCATCTGAGCAGACTACACAGAAACTAGGAAAACAAATAATGTAGAGTCTCATGCAGTCAAGTTACCCTGCAAATCATTTTGCTGGGATTGTTATACATACTGAATATTAATTACACCAAAATTGAAGTAATTTACTGCTTCCTAGTATGGGATTCATAACAAAATGCCATGTAATCAATAAACTGATAAACCACCATCAAATGTACTTTATAATCGCTCATTCACCAAGTACAAAAACCTGAGCTCAGGAGGGAAAGCAACTTTCTTTTTTTCTCCTCTTTTCTCTATTTGAAGGCTGGAACTACCCTGATCAGATATCAGGATGATCATTAAAGATTGACCAGAATGCAGACTCCATTTGAAAGTACTCAGTAAGACCGAGCAACGTTTTATACATTATATATTCCATAATATAAAAGAAGTGTGATATCCCAGTACGGGTTTGTGTTTTGGTAAACTCTTCCAAATCACCACTCAGGGTACTCTAACACCTTTTCCTCCCACAAAAATGTTTAAGTCCGTGTGGACGAGCTGCACCATCTCGGTTGTGTGGCACGGTGGTGCTGTGGTTAGCATAGCATAAGCATAGGCCCTGGGTTAAAATCCAAGAGTTGCATGTTCTCCAGCTTCCTTACATAATTAGCCGTAGGTGACTGTGAGCGTGAATGGTGGCCTGTCACTCCAAGTATCACACGTCTCGCACTACAACAGCTGGGGTAGTCTCCACCATGACCATGAATTTGATAAGCTGAAGAAAATGGGTGGATTTTCTGCAGTGTAGAGGTTGACAAATTCACCTTACAGGGTTTGAGAGTAAGTGACAAACCCAGCCTCAAGGGGTCACAGTGCAGCAGGAAGGGCATCCAGTGTAAATTTTTATAAAGAAAAAAAAATGTGTCAAGCTGGAAGTACAGCTAGTATAACATCCTAACGTGTTTTTATGAATTGGTTAGCAGTAAGAGAAAACTGCAGTTCTGAAAAAAGCACTTTAATTCATTTCTAAAATCATCTTAAACTATTTCCACACAGGATCTGAAATCTCAAAGAAATAAACAACAACAACAACAAAAAAAAGGTTCTCTTCTGATATTGGCATTTCTACAGTGAATAGCTGGTGGCAGCATCAGAGGCCCGGAAAGGAGGCCGTGATGCTGAGCTTTAGTCCTCAGAGCAGTTGCACAGGCAGACTGAGTCCAGCAGGCTTTCTACACCCGCTGGTGTCAGTCTATCAAGCAGCAGCAGGTAGAAGCGCCAAAAATCCAACCTCTGACTCTTGCCCAACACCCAGAGAGAGCTCTCTCCTCTCACACCACACACACACACACACGTGGATGACACGAGACATGTACTGCAAGTTTCACATGGTGCAAGAAACAGATAAAGATATCCAATTTCTAAATTAAAGGTTAATGCAGACAACAGATGAGTGCCTGGTGCTTCACAAGACCTCTCTAAATGATTAAGTCTGAAGCAAAATAATAATTTACAAACAAACAACAAAACAAGGAGATTCTTAACATCGTCTACTTGGTTTTGTTTTATTATATTAAGTTTTAAAAAGGACTGATAGCCTATGTATCACTACATCTAGTGGAAGTGATGTGACAGAGGCAGAGCTCCTATAAAGCACATAGAGCAGCAGTAAAGACAACCCATATCAACACGTTACTCTGGCATTATAGGAGCATTAGAGGAGAAACAACTTTAGTTTACAATTTATTAATTGTTGCTTTTTCAATTCATCAATTCTTGAGAATGAATGGTTTCTCAATTTGTCAGGCAGTCTGAGTGAGTGAGGTTTGTCTCGGCAGAAGAGGTGAGACTGAGGAAGGCTGGATAAGTAGTTTTTTTTTTGTTTTTTGTTTTTTAATTTAAAGGAAGATGTTCAACGTAAGATGATTCAGATTGATTTCTCCAACAAAGTGGTGCTCAGAAAGTGTGAGCACATGGATTTACAAGACGGCCACGGATGAATCATAATCAACACTATTGTCCAAAACACGGAGATGAACACACAGTGACGGGGAGGACAGTGAAAGAGCCTGATGTAAAAGTAGACTGGAGCCTTGAATAGTCAGGATGGATGCCTCCCAGACCGGTTTCACAGTCCTAGACTCTCCGCATCCATCCCTGAAGCTTTCACTTTTAATTGATTTGTCTATACAGCATCCAAATAGCTTTTGTACTTCCCTTTAATCTTTACAGTACAATACACTATAGTGCACAATAGGGTTTCTGAGCCTGGAGCTCAGGGTGGAGGGTGAGAGCACATAATCCTCACAGCGCTGCTCGATTTCAAGTCACTGTCGGGCCCGACATTCAGAGTCCCGCAGCCTGGATGCTCTGCTGCAGCACCCAGGCAAAACAAATAACCCACGAGTGTTTCTCCACGCCTCAGTCCTGCCCTGGGTCCTTTGCAGGGCCGCCGTCCAGGTAGATCTTGAGGGCCTTCTCTTTGCGTGGCGAGTAACTGAC
The DNA here is from genome assembly GCF_963969265.1 of Rhamphochromis sp. 'chilingali'. NCBI lineage: Eukaryota > Metazoa > Chordata > Actinopteri > Cichliformes > Cichlidae > Rhamphochromis > Rhamphochromis sp. 'chilingali'. Next base: position 22,933,126 of record NC_137933.1, read on the forward strand.
ACGGTGTCCGGTTTTAAGCAGACGGCTGCTTTCCTTCTTCATTAGCTCGTTGCGCTCATCCTCTGACAACTCCAGAGGTTCTTCTGTGCTGTCCCTGCGCAGACAAAAGAGCACAAAAACATTGATGGAGGTCACAAATACTCCTAATATAATAAGATCATTAGAAGAACTCCATGGATGTCGCCATGTTTTAAAATTTTAAGGGAATAATGAATGAATGAGAAAAAAAAAAAAAGAAAACATGTAAACTGAACTGAAACTTGAAGTCTTTTTTTTAAAGCTTAGTAGCTGCTTTCTTTAAAATATCTCTACTACTAGATACAGTTTTACAATTAAAGCCTGGATTACAACATAATTGGTTCAGAACATAGTAAGAAAGCTCAAATCTGCACTTGTACCACTGCCTTTTCAGTCATTAAAGAGTCAGTGATGGAAATCAGACCTGTCAGCACTGACCTCATGCGGTCTCATTTATTAGCTGCATTGATTTGTGATTAAAAAATTTTTTTTACCATCACAGCAAAGACAGATACAACTACCTGTACCTATGTCCACATTATAGGCAGAAAATTACATTAAAAAAAAAAAAAAAAAAGATTAATTACTTAATATACATTCACTAGCCACTTTATTAGGTACACTTTCCACCCCACTTTGCCTTCCTAACTGCCTTAATTCTTCATGCAGTAGATTCTACAAAGTGCTGAAAGATTCCTCAGATTTTGGTCAATACTGATATGACAGCATTAAAAAGCTGCTGCAAATTTGTCAGCCATGATATGCGCTAAGAAAATATCCCCACATCATCGCATCACCACCAAAAGTTCAGTTTTGGTGAGCATGTAGCCTTCTAGTGTCATTTGACATGCTGCATTTTTCTCACACGCTCTCATGATTACCTTGGTGTTGGTTGCAACATGTAGTCATTTGAGTTATTGTTGCCTTCCTACAAGTTTTAGCATCAACAAGCTATTTTTGAACTTGAGAAACTGGATATTTTAAATTTTCTCAGGCCATCCCTTTGTAAACTTAAAGAGATGGTTGTAAAACAAATAAATCCCAGATCAGTTTCAGACAAGTCTGTTTGGCTCCAACAATCACATCATATTGAAATCACGCTTAAATCACTGTTCTCCATTCTCTGTTTGACCTTCACCAGACCATTATCTTCACTGTGTCTACCATAGCCAAAATGACAGAGTTGCTTACATGTAATTGGCTGATTAGATATTTGCGTAAACGAGCACGTGAATAGGTGTAACTAATGAAGTGGCCAGGGATTGTATTTAAGTTTCAATCCTAAACTGAGACCCTCTTGACTGAAAACATTTACTGATTCATTTGTGGTATTAAATGTATAAATATGAGAAGTCAAAAGCTAGGGGAAAAACCTAAAAAACAACAATGCTTCTAATGCAACAATATCATGTTTTATTCATTACTGAGTCAAAGCCAACCTGTAAAGCCATGTGTATAGTTTGCGTACATTTGTACTTTATATTAGATATTGAGATTAGGTGTTCAAATATTAAAGTTGTCTCTAATTCATATTAGATGCCAAAAATTCAACTCACATAAACATATTGAGTTTTTAATAGTCCGAGCGAATGCATGACTTATGACTTCTACTACAGTCCTCTCTGTTCATGAAATGATTTCACAAAAATACCAAAGACACAAACGCTGTACTTGAATGTGGACTTGTCCCAGTTTGTTTTTTTTTACCTGTAGAAGACCACCGCCCCATCATCACAGATGTAAAGAGGCCACACATTAAGGGTTGACACCTTGGGGTTCCAGTCTAAATCCTGATGGATTTCCAACACAGAAATATCACAAGGAAATGTCCCCCTACCCTGCAGAGACCAGATAGCAGTGTCATCAATACAAACATATTAGAAAAATCGGGTCCCAGGTTTCAGGTAATTACATCCACCTACCTTTGCAAACTCCAGGTTTTCCAATGGAATACCACTGATTTCACTAAGCTGCCAACAGAATAAAAACATCAGACACAGGAATACAACAGTTTCCCTCAGCTAAACACTGAACACAAGCTATGAGTAAAACACATTTGTCATGCAGCAGACAAACCTTCTCCTTGAGTTCCTCCACACTGCTGCTCTCCAGAATCACTTCCTGAAAAGGCCCCAGCTTCATTGTAGACGGGCTCCATCTCCGAGTCAGAACGGCCAACTGTGACATTGATTTCATCTTCTCTGGTTCTGAGAAACATTAGAGGCTGTGGATCAATCAACTGCACTTTAAATGAAACTTCAGTGAAAACAAATTTTCCTTCACTCTAGAACCAAATACACGTCATTTATTAATCTGTCTCCATGTGGCGTTTCACAGCATGTTAACAATTCAACAATCTGTTTTTTGAGCCCCTGGAAACAGATGATTTAATGTTTGTTTTCTGTACCTTAAAGGAAATTATTTACTATACCTTTAAAGAAAAAGTTTATATTATTAGAACAGAACAAAACTAAAATAAGGTAGTTGAGGTACCCAAAGAAAAACCGCATAGTGAAGCAATGTTTAAAAGAAAGTGAAAAACACAAGTTACCATCAAGGACTTCAAGGAAAACCTCCCAGTTGGACGAAATGCTGATGTCTTCCTCATAAACGTGGTAATCCAAAAACACTGTGCCCGGATTCTTCCACGTCTTTTTCCTGAGGCGAACCCTGACCACACAGAGATAAATAGATACATGCTGTTTTGTACACATGTTCATTTTACCTGAAGGGAAACTGTATCAACAGTCCTCTGAACTATGCAAAGCAAAGAATCTTACCTGTCAATGCTGAGGTCAAGTTTACACTGCTCTTTTAACTGAGGAAGCAGCTCCTCTTTAGACTGTCTGACAGTCATAGCCTTGGCAAACACCGTGTCCACTAGGAACTTGCAGGGCTGAGAAAACACCACAATTAATATATTTTATAACATAATGCTGTGCAGCTGTACAACAGTGTATGAGTAAGAAAAGTCTGTCAGTTCTTACCTCTGGTTCATTGACTAGTAGTTGATACACTTTCACTCTGTATTCACCCTTTTTAAGGGCTCTGCCTAGTCGAATGGTTATCTATGGATAGTGGCACAGTCTTTGTTGAGATATTTCCTTACTCTCAAGCAAACGACTTTAATCAAAGTAATACGTTTAAACTGACCTTATTATCGTCAGAGAACGATGAGAGTGTCTCGTTGAGCCGTACACTCTCAAACTCCTGGTTGTTGGCATACACCCTAAACACCTTGAACTGGGTCGAGGTGACGCCGACGTAGGGCTCCAAGTTCAGCTTAAATGCTGCTAATGTTATTCTCTTGTCCACATGAACCACCAAACCTGATGTAGATCACAAGAAACATCAATGTACCTTTTCTTTCCTTTTTAAAAAAAAAAAAAAAAAAAAAAAAGATATACGTCAAGGATGCAAAACAGGTAAAGAATGTTTGCAATCCTCCCCCTTGAATGGAAGTAATTGCCCGTACCTGATTTTAAATGTAATTAAAACATAAATATACTAGCTATGGATGACAACTGCTTTTAAATGCATAATAAAAGTTTGTACATTTTTGTGAATTCCACGAGGCATCATCCTGAGAACAAGGCTCTGCTCTGAAGTACAGGTACTGGGCCTCTGCCTTGCTCTTTCCATTGTCGTCATATTCGCTGTCAGTTCCAGAGTCTTCCTCTGCAGTGTCCCAGGTCTCTTTTTTGCCCTCGTGGGCTTTGGAGCGCCGGCTACTCGTGATGCTGTGCGAGTCCAGGCCATTGGCCAGCTGGATTGGGCCGCTGTCTGCGTTACACAGCGTGTCACTGCTGTGACTGGAGCTCAGGATGTCACTGTCCACCGAGCTGGTGCTGCGGTCATTGTTCACTTCTGAGTCCGACCGCTCCTCGCAGGCAAAGTGGTTCTCAGGGTCAGAGGAGGCGCCGCCGCTACCCGCAGACGTGGCCCTGATCCGATTCTCTAACTCTCTGTTGTCTGCAGCCACGCAGAGAGAAGAGTTTGAGTCCGCCTCTTGGGTTGGGGATTCGATATGTTCAAAGTCGCTGGCGTCAGAGCTTTTCTGGCTGTCACTGGTGCTGGAGCCCTGCTGCTGCTGCAGAGACAGATTCTTTAACTTTTCTGTGCTCTCCTCCAGGATAGCCTCTACAGATTTCCTGTTACCCTTTGCCCCCTCAGAGAGCACATCAGAGTCACTTCCTACTTTTTGGAAAAGAGTTCTGTTTGCCAAGGTACCAGGAGACTGCTCTGGTAGTAAGACTAACAGCCGGATCGTATTCCCATGCCGATCCAACAGTTTCCACAAGAGCGAGTCAGTGAAAGGAACCTGATGATCGGTCAACTCAGAGCTCTCAACGAAAACCTGGTGAAAAACAATGGCCAACAAACAAATTAGCAAATTTCATGTAATAATAACATATATAATAAGACTTTGTGAAATTTAAAACAAGACTGAAACACAATAACGCACAAGACAGAACAACTGTCAAAGTTAGAAGAAAACAAGAGACCTTGTTGCTCCTGAAGAATCCCTCAGCCTTCAGTGTCTTGTTTGGGACATAGAGAAGCCGGAGGTCATTATAGCAGCGCTCCAGAACCACACGCATGGTCTCTGCAGAAAGCCCTGTAGCCTGGAAAGAAATGCACACAAAAACAGGCTTACATTAATATAACAGACACCACTATATTTGACAGTTTCCTGGGTAAATGGTTAAAACAAAACACTGTGAAGAGGCTAAGAGTAAGAAACCTGTGCAATAAGCTGTTTGAATTCAGTGATCGTCTGGTTCAAGTACGCCCGAACGCTGACGGGAGACGCGATGGTCTCGCTCTTCAGATTAACAACATGAACCTTCACCATCACCTCTGTGAACAAAAGAAGAATCATAAACACACCCACGCAGATAAACAGCAACTAAGTTGCTTGATACACACACTTACACCTGTCACCGGTGTGTATTTGTTTCTGATCATCACAGTTTGTCTGTTCAGACTCTGGCAACTCAGCTTTTATCATCCTGAAAACAGCACTATGTACAACAAGCAGTCAACAGTAGAAGATTACCGACCTCCAGGTTTGTAAGGCTGGAACACTTGATCTGGCCTGCGGGTTTCTAGAAGCAAGTCAAACATGTATGAAGACTTGACTCCTCCAAGGAGGAGGCCCATTGGTGTGTCCTCCTCTCCTTCATAAGAGCGCTCCAGGTACTCATGGAACTCATCATATTTTACCAAGCGACAGCAGTCCAGAGGGACAACTCCCTCAAGCTCCATCATCTGACATACAGAACACCCATTAAAGAAATTAGCAGCAAGTTTTGAAATCCAAACTCTAAAGTGAGTTTCTTTTCTTTTGCTATAATCACAGTAATGCTGTGTTGCAAAGTTAATGGAAGAAAGAAAATTGAATGCACCAAATGTCTTTCAAGATTCCTCCAAAAGTAACTGAAACAAATCTAACAAACCTTGTAGGCCATTTCTGTTGCTTCTCTGAGAGTTTTGTCTTTGTGCACTTCCAACTTGCTCTCCATCATCATCTTCACAGGATGCATGCAGAAGAGCTTGATCTAAAAAGTAAAGAGCATAAGACTACCAAAAAAAAAAAAGAAAAAAAGAGAGAGACAGGGTATTAAATTATCCTTATAAATTAGGCAAACAGCCCAGCACCTTGCAAGTGTTGCGTTCAATCTCCCTCTGTCTCTTTTCTTGCTCTTCAGACTCTTTCTCCTTTTGAACCAAACGCTTTATGTGGTCTGGGAAGTCCTCCACGGCTAAAAACTCTGCAGACAATTCAGAGATTACACATTAAATCCAGTGGCATGAGGAAAACTACAGAGCTCAGGGTATGTATCAGAGTATGAAAAATGGGAAAATTATGACCACAAGACAAAGGCAAGAGGGCAAGCTGGTTCCTTTGCAACTGGTGCAACACAAAGTTTAAAAATAAGTTGCAAATACAGGCAAAAGCCTGGACAAGTTTAGTTCAGATGGATGGCAGATAGGGCACAGTGGAAACTTGTGTAAAGGATCTTCTTACGTGTAGTAGGTATCAGAAGACAAGTGAAATTGTTTTATTTAAACACTTTCCTTACAAAAAAACAAGTTAACAAAAGGCCAAACACATTCACTAGGTTACGACGAAAAGATGAAAACCTGTGACTTTTACAGTTTGGGAGTTTTTAATTCAGAAATGTGGAAAAACTGTCATTCTTGCTCTAATTTTTACATTTTCCTTAGCAAGACTTAATTGAATGAATTTCTTACTTGCATTCCTTGAAGGATCTTTCAGTCTATAAATCAGCATATATGCGTTTGTAGAGCTGTTGGGAAGGTAAGAGGAAGGAGAAAACTATTACTTCAATAAAAACAAAATTACAAACACAAACGGGGGGAAAATAAAAGGTTTCACATTTAGAAACAGATGTGAATAACAAGATAAACACCATTCGTTTTCCAAAGTCAGTGTATTGGAAGCATTTGATGTGAGGGAGTCCTCTATCACAAAGTCAGCAACTCCTGGAAAAAACGTGCATTCCCTGACCAGTCGGAAAGTGGCTGCTGCCAGCCACAAGGTGAAACAAATCGCATGGAGATACACGGTGCTGCTTGAAAATCATCTCAAGATTGCTTTCTGCACAATATGATCGACCAAAGCAATGACATGGAGGTTTTTGGTACAGCACGAGCCTCCAGCAATCACTCACCACCTAGCCAAGAAATAGACATTTTTTCCCTGGGGCCAACTGGGGGTTGCCAACTGGTCTCAAGGCCTGTGACTGCTGTGGAACACAACTGACCTTGCAAAGGCACCAGAGAAATAGCCTCTGCTCCCTGAGGATCCCCCATATGTTTTCCTGATATCATCCTGGGTGATCTGTTTGACAAAAATGAACACAATGAAACAAAAAAAAACTATTCAACAGAGGTTACCACAATGACAATAAGCAGCATTTTAAATGGCAGTTGCAGTTGGCAGTTTTTTTTTTGGTCTAGTATATAGAAATGGCAAGCACTGCCTGACATTTACTTTCAGTAGGAAGCCAAAACGTGTCACTCAAGAGCAGAGACTGACCTTGCTAACGTGCTGATCGTTGAAACTGTACCACTGGCCATCACTGAAGGACTTGATACAGGCATAATAGTGCCCGCCCGCAGCGCTCCCAGAATGGACCATAACAGAAAACAGCTCAAAGGTCAGCAAACTCTGAGAAGAAATAGGGGAACACTGTTCAGTTAAAACAAATAATTGTGTTGCAGATTTCACTGTCGACATACTATATTTTTAGAGATACACACGTTCCCATATTTTGCCACTTTAAAGCAAAAATAGAGAATAATCACACATCTTTAGAACACTGTAAATAAAAGACGAATTTATATATTTAACAAGAACAGAGAAGTATAACATTTTTAGCTGACACTTGCAGAATAACAATCCCTCTTATCACTACACCGTTGGCAAATCAGGTACTTCCTTTTAATCTGTTGTCAGATACATTCTCACGTACAAACCAAGCACACCAAATCCATCTAAGTGAGGATGATCACCTTTGGCTTCAACACCCTCTCTGTGCTGCTGGTGCTGTCCAAGCAGATGCCCTCATCCACACAATCATCGGTGGAAAAATCGTTGCTCATCTGGTCGCTGTGGCAACTGCCTTCATTCTCTGCTCCGCTGTCAGTGCAGCTCTCGGTCTGAGGGGACTTCTACAGAGTAGGCAATTTGAAAAACAACACCAGAGTTAAAGGTGAATTCAAAAGATCAATTAGAAAAGAACTAATCCAGCGTAGAAATGTAGGACATTAAGAAACCAGCAAGCTGGTTAACATCTCAGTTGGTCAACATACACAAACCATGGTTTATGGCTGACTGAAGCCTGTCATGGCAGGACACAGCACAAGATTACACACAGGGCACCTTGACCCTCAACACTTGGAAAAATGTTTTTGTGGACTGATGAAACTAAGGTTGCACTGTTTGGGAAAAACATACAGCCCTACAATGAAGGCACCACATGATAACACAAAACCCATAATCCTAAGGTGATGCAGAGGGAGCGTCACTGGTTCTGCTTTGCTTCCTCCTTTAGCAGTCATAAAGGAGAAAATGAATTCCAAAATTGATTAAAAGGCATCCCATAGGATGAATCCAAATCAGTAATGACAATGACAGAGGCAGGTAAATTCAATGGTGCTCTCACCTCATCTTCCACATCAATAAATGGACTCATGTCAAGTTCCTCTGGGAAGGTCATGCGGTCATTAAGTTTGATGCGATGCATAGTGGTGTAGTCGAAATCAAACCTTTTCAACTGTAATGTCAGCAGGTAAGGAAAGTGCAGAAATCTCAGCCCCTGCGTGCGATGTCAGAAAATGAGAAGAGACATTAGCAAAACACTGTACTCTCTAATCATGACTTCCATGTTACATTTTTAGTATACTTACCTTACGGGCATCACATTTCTTTTTACAGCGTTCACAGAAATACTGGTTGGGCCCATCGAGTGTTTCTGGTTGTATGAATGCCTGTAATGCTTCCTCCTGTGGCATCAAAAAATAAATAAATAAATAAATAAATAAATAAAATAAAAAAATCATATCATGTAAATCAAATCAATTTAGAATAACAATTTAATATCAAATAGTTTGAAACTGTACCAAGTACTGAATTTAAAGTAACCTTTAAGCAACACTGAATTGCAAAGAGTTAATAAATGTTAAGTGCTGCTGTGATAAAGTATATGCTTAGAAGAACAAAGGGTGAGAAACACACCACACTGCCATAGGCTTGGCTGGCTCCAAAGGGTCTGATCACAAGAGGGATGTCCAGGTAAGTATCAATCCTCCAGCTCTCATAGCCACACTCCAGACAACGGACATAATCCTTCAGCTTTCCCTGGTACAACTGGTTGATCAGGTCAGCCTGAAGATAGGGAGAGAACAGTCAGGTTTCTCTGCCACATTTTACTTTAAAGAAAAATCAACTCAGGATACAAAATGGTCTGCTACCAATTTGCAACATTAGCTGTGAGGCAATTTCTCTCTACTTCTGGAGAAGCAAGTGCTGACAGCAAAATGTAGTGGGATACAGAATAATTCTACTTGTGTTTAGATTTGTTTCCCATAAACCTTCCTTTACCATACAACTCCGTCGGCAACTGCATATGAAAGTTTCTCAGGATAATAAAACACAACAGACAACAACAGGCCAAGGAGAGTATTTCTTTTTAGTCAGTTGCCATCTGTAGCTTTCTCCAGACAGCTGAAATGGCAGACACTGGACGAACCAGCGTAACTGTTAACACTGCACAACAAGCCCTCAACTTATCAGTTAGAGAAAGAAAAAAAATACTCAAAACAGAGAGTAACAGAAACCTAAAGTAAAGAAAGAATGAACCCAAGAGCTGCAGGAATGATTTTTATTTGATTAAAAACTTTGCTCTGGAACAAAAAAATGTATGTCATTATTTATAAAAGTCATTAGGTATTAATTCTGGTCATGATGGTTTTGTCCCATTATTGAATCAAGAATCAATCAAACCATTTAGAAACGGTAAAAACACTTGTGTTGTATATTTAATATAAGTCTTTTCTACTGAGATTAATAAATATGGACCAAGATAGTTTTGCATTTTTTCATTAGTTTGGTTTCCTGAGAGAATTTGTTCATTTTCATTTGTTTAATTATTTTATTTATTGCCCCAAAACATTAAATGTTAGTTTTTTTTATTAGTTTCAGTCTTTTCCTGTTCTATACTTCTTAAATTGCACATTCTGATAAAGAGTCACATGGACATCCCAGTCTCTATAAACTGCACCATAGCCTCATTTTGCTGTGTTAACAAATTTATTCAAACTAATCCATCCATCCATCCTCCATTTATCATCTTCTTGGATTCGACACTGTAAGCAAAGGTGGCCCGACTTCCGTCTTTTCAGGCATCTCTTTCAACTCATCCAGGGAGAAAAAAAAAAGCATCCCCAAGCCAGCAAAGAGATGCAATCTCTCCAGCGTGGCCTCCTGGTAGGAATTACCCTAAACACCTCACCTAGGAGGTACCCAGGAGGTATTCCCAGTCTGATGCCCAAACCACCTCAATTAGCTCCTTTTGATGAAGGAGAAGCATTTCTATTTCGAGTTCCTCACTCTACAGGTGAGAGTAAGATCGCAGATCTACCAGTAAATTGACAGCTTCTCTGTCATTCTCAGCTCTCTTCTCCACAACATATCGGTACAGCCTCCAAATCATCACCACACCAATCCGTCTCCCCTCATTCATGAATGAGATCCCAAGGCACTTCTCCACTGGGGGCAGCAATTTCCCTCCAACCACCCACCTTGGGCATTCTACTTTTTTCCAGCTGTCCAAACTGAGACTTAACCATTTTGTGTATCTTTTAAATACATTTTCGTTAATTTTGCAGGTACTTTCTTTTAATTAAAATGTGTTTACAAGCCAATTCCTAGTTTTTAGTTTAGTTTTAGTTAAGTATAATAACCGTGTTAGGATGCCAAAATGGAATTTAATGCAATCATCACTTATGGTTCACATGGCACATGTAGACTGGGGGAAAACTTAACTGTTTCCAGATATTTATGAATATATAAACTAAAGATTAGTAGAAGAAGAAAACTGGAGCTTGAAAGAAAAAATGTATAGTTTATATATCCTGTCATCAGTTTACTTTCTATGGCTGAAAACTACAATCCCTTGTGGTATGAGATTTTTTTTTAATTTAATTTTTTTAAATAGCATTCACGTGTACTTATGCTTGCGTTTACAGACCACATGGCTGCGCATTCGTACACTGGTCTAAGTGTTTGCCGTTTATAGCCTATTCCCGAGATAAGAAAAAGCTAACCCCAGGGCTTACTGGCACATTTCACTTTTTCCACAGTAGGCCTTTTGTTCCCATTCTGGGGGGAGCCTGAGCCTGGATGCAGATTTTTTTTTTGTTGTTGTTGTTAATAGTCTGAGAAAACTACTTGTTTTCTCCTACCTGCTCTGTTTGCTTCCACTTCTGCTCCAGGGCATCGAACATGACCCTGCACAGCTCCTGGACGTCATGTTGTTGCCAAGCTAAAAGCAAAAGCACAAAGAAAGAAAAAGTATAATTAAGTGTACAGACAGAGGCACATGGTCTTGTCCTCCATGAACATGCAAACCAGCCATGTGAGCCTACTCACAGGCAAGTACATAAGCTCACCCTCACTGCTGTCCCAGCCAAAGCTTCGCGTCACATCAGTAGTCTCAATTGCCCGTTTCTTACTAGTTTGCAACAGAACAAACAGTCTTTGCAGCTGGTAGGGAATACTGGTGACAGGATCCTCCTCTTGCTCCTCAAACTCCCAACTGAAGTCGAACAGCAGATATTTGAGAAATCTAAATCTATTATATGTGACGAGAATTTTCACAAAGTGATCCATAACCATGATTTCTTACTTGTAGAGTGCATTCCTAAACTCTGGGGTCATGAACAATGTTTGCAGCAGACTGTTCAAATAGCAAGTCATCGCTTGGTTGACCAAGCCCACATAACCTGTAAAGGCAGCAAGAGACAAGTAGTAAGTGATCGGTTGGAGATGTATAAAAGGAAAGGTGTCACATATTCAACATGTAACCAAACCTCACCCGTCTCAGACTTGCTAAGGATGGACGAGTAAGAGTAAGATGGACTGCTGTAGTCACCACTGCAGCCAGGAGTCCCATCTCTCAGTAGGGGTCCAATAAATCGTTCCTGGGAACTGTCATCTAGTCCACTGCTATCTGCTGTTCCTGACTCATCCTACAAACACAAACATGCCTTGTAATAACATCTTTCGTTCCCTTTCAGTCGATTCACTCCGTAAGTATGGGATATCGCGCCCTCGCGTGTCCTGGCTGAAGAAACCTTTATTCACGCCTTGAAGGCAGATGACGTGTGATGACACGCGCGCGGCCCCGCCTGCACATATAGCCACTGTCATCACAGTCATCCCTCAGTTCTTACGCTCTTCACCTCGCTGAGAACACCTCTGCTGAGTTGGGCTAGCTAGCTGCTGCTAGTTAGCTCCGTTGTCTGCCGACTTGAACTTAGCTTAACTGCCCCTGTTGGTGTTAGCCTCCGCCGCGCAGTTGGTGTGTAGGCTGCCCGCGGAGCGCTAATTTCAAGTTTTTCCTGTGCAGTGTTTCGCTTTGCGTTTTGGAATGGACTCCAAACCTAGCGAGCAAAGCAGAAATCTTCTGTGCGCCCCTGTCCTCAGGGATGCGGTTTCTCTTTGCACGATAGCGACCAGCACAATGCCTGCCCTGTCTACCTTGGGATCGTCAGCACTCTCCTAGCGTGGACGGAGCCCGAAGCCTGTGCACTTTGCCGCCAGCTCCGGCGCTCAACCCTGGAAAGACAGGTGACGTTTGTGGAAAAAGTGCTGGGACGCTCAGCTGTCGCACGGCATGACCCTCTCCTTTCCGAGTCCGAAGACGAGGATTTTCCGGTCGATGTCCCCGCAATTAGCTGGGCTGACCACATGGAATACGTTGACGGGTTAGCTGATGACGAGCCGGAACCATGCAGGAGCGATGACGGGCTTCAGCCTGGGTTGAAGCCCGCCAGCGCTCCCCAGGAAGACGATGACGTGCTGGACATCAGCCTGGACATCCATGGTTTGTCGGACGATGAGCAGGAGAGCGCATTGTCGGCCCAATGTGTCGCCGCTGCCGCACCGGTCGGCCACGATGACACCTCTCTTTTCTCCCTGTTTTGCCGTGCTGCTGAGAAGCTGCAGGTGGACTGGCCCTCTCCTCCGCCAGCTCAGAAGCCGTCGCGGTTCGCGGGTTTTTTCCTCCCACTGGAGCCCGCAACGGCCAAAAACTGCCTTCCCATGTTCCCAGACTTTCTCTGCAAGCTAACAGCATCATGGGACAAACCTCTGTCTACCAACGTCACTGTGCCTGGCTATGGACAGTACATGGAATTGGACGGCGCCAAGGGGGCTGGCTTAGCTAACCCACCCCCTATGGAGTCATCTCTGGCTGCTTATCTGTCCCGTCCCCACTCTGTTCGAGTGGAGAAGGGGTCCAGCAGCAGGGAGACGCTGCTTTTACCCCTCTGTTGCCGCACAAGAGGTGCCGCTTAAGTTCTGTTCAGGTTGTCAGCCCCAGAAGGCGCTGCACTTTCCTAACACTGTCTCCCAAGCACAAAACCCCTGCACACAAAATGCCTCAGGTAACTCCCTGTTCAGGTGTGTTAAATGTTCAGGTGACCACATCGAGTGTTCCCGCTGTTTTTCATTGTTGTGCCCCAGAAAAGGTGCCTCCAACAAAATGTATGAATGTACATGTTTCCATGTTACAATCAATAAAGAGTGTTGTTTATTCTCAAACAATCACAAATGCTCACAGAATGAGCCAGGTCAGGCAGGTGATGCAGTCCCCTGCAGACACACTGGGGGGCGACAACGCCCCGCCGACGGTGCTGCAGGTCAGCCAGCTGGCTGCTCACTTCCCTCAGTGGTGCGCTTGCGCCCCCTCTCCGTGGGTGCTGCGAACCGTTGCCATGGGTTACCGGTTGCAGTTCCAGGTCAAGCCACCATGATACTCAGAGAGGAAATAAAGGCGCTATTGCAGAAAAGAGCAATACGAGTGGTCCCCGCTTCGGAGACAGACAAAGGTTGGTACAGCCGTTATTTTGTTGTTCCGAAAAAAGGGGGAGGGCTTCGTCCCATCCTCGACCTGCGAGTCTTGAACACGTATCTACGAACGTACAGGTTCAAGATGCTAACACTCAGACAGCTCTTGAATGCGGTTGGCCCGGGAGATTGGTTTGCAACAATCGATCTAACAGATGCTTATTTTCATGTGGCTATACACCCGAAACACAGGCAGTTTCTGAAGTTTGCATTCAAGGGCGTAGCCTACGAATACCTAGTGCTGCCGTTCGGGGTGTCGCTCGCTCCTCGCACCTTTACGAAATATGCCGAGGCAGCACTAGCGCCCCTGAGCGAGAGGCATCCGCATCTTAGCCTACCTAGACGACTGGGCTCTCGTAGCTTGCTCCAGAGAGCAGGCGGAGACATAGCTGTCGCTGGTTCTGTCACACATTCAGACACTGGGGTTCTCTGTGAACTTTTAAAAGAGCTTGCTAATCCAGAGTCAGCAGATTACTTTTCTTGGTTTGGAAATATGCTCGCTTTCCAGCCGCGCACGTTTGTCGGAGCACAGAGTGGCCGCGTTTCATCGCTGCCTCGCTCAGTTTCAGCTGGGACACAGACTGCGTTTCCAGACGATATTAAGCTTGTTGGACATGATGGCATCTATGATCGCCGTAGTGCCACTTGGACTGTTAAAAATGAGAGCGTTTCAACGCTGGACTCTCTCTCACCGTTTGTGTGCATCGCGTCACCTCCGTCTTGCATGCTAGCTCTCCGTCCTTGAGGGAGCCCATGCTGTTTCGCAAGGTGTCCACAGATGCTTCCCTAAGAGGGTGGGGAGCGCTGTGCGAGTGTGCATCAGTGAGAGGGATCTGGTCCGCAGCGCCAGCTGCACATCAACCACTTAGAGCTGTTAGCAGTGTTCTTAGCTCTAAAGCATTTCCGTCCAGTCCTGGAGGGCCAGCATGTCTCAGTCAGGACGGACAATTCAACAGTGGTATCTTACATAAAGAGGCAGGGAGGAACACGCTCTCTTCCCCTGTTGAAGCTGCGCACCAATGGCCAGACGTGCTCCTGTATGCATTTCCCCCAGTGGAAATGATATCTCCAGTTCTAGAGAGAGTGCGTCGGCATTCCCTCTCTCTGATTCTAGTGGCCCCTTGGTGGCCCACAAGGTCGTGGTATGCAGAGATAATCAGCCTGCTAGCAGCGAGTCTTTGGCAGCTTCCTCTCCGCAGGGATCTCCTCTCTCAGGCGGGAGGAAAAGTGTTTCATCCGCGCCCAGACCTGTGGCGCCTTCATGCTTACCTGCTGAGAGGTTAAACTTGATTGCTAAGGGTTTGCCACCTAGTGTGATAGCGACAATTCAGAGCGCTAGGGATTCATGTACTAGAGGCTTGTACGCTTACAAATGGCGAGCCTTCGAGCAATGGTACCAGGACTGCCACACGCTTCCATTTCAGTGCTCTATTGTGGATGTTTTGACATTCCTGCAGGAGCTGCTGGATAAGGGCCTTTCATTTTCGACAATTAAGGTTTATTTAGCCGCTATATCTGCTTGTCATATTGGCTTTAACAGGGTGACACTAGGTGCACATCCCCTCGCCATACGTTTTCTGAAAGGAGTTCGCCGGCTGAGGCCCGTGCTTAAGTCCAGTGTCCCTGCTTGGGACTTGTCTTTGGTGCTGGAGGCCCTTTGTAGCCCCCCGTTTGAACCCATTCAGTCTGTGGATATGAAATTTCTTTCATATAAGACTGAATTACTTCTCGCTTTGGCAAAGCGAGTGGGTGACCTTCATGCACTGTCTGTGCATCCCTCCTGCATACAGTTCTCTCCTGATGGCCACAAGGTCGTATTGCGTCCAAATGCTGCCTATTTTCCCAAGATCATGCCACAAGGTGGCCCCACTGAGCAGTTTGGCTCGGTGAAGAGCAGCTATCGAACTGAGGGATGACTGTGATGACAGCGGCTATATGTGCAGGCGGGGCCGTGCGTGTGTCATTACACGTCATCTGCCTTAAAGGCGTGAATAAAGGTTTCTTCAGCCAGGACACGCGAGGGCGTGATATCCCATACTTATGTGTTGTACCTCGTTCCTCTCCTTCAGGGAACAGAAGTTACAGACATAACTATTCGTTTCCAGTTAGAGTGTTTAGCGTGTTAGTAGATTCTGTAGGGAAATAATTATAGATTTCTTTTTAAAGATTATTTAATAAATTATGAATCATTATCTTAATTTATTCTTAAACACTCACAGATGCAATCTGGGGCTGCTCTCCATCTTTATCTGTAAGCTGGAGGAAATTCCTCTTACCACCAGGTTCAAACCCAGACTCTGAGAGGGACATCTCACTGCTATGGTCAAGCGGTGCCTAGAGAAAGCAAATAAACACAATATGAACAGACAAGTTTCACAGAGGTCAACAATGCCTGGACAGCAGTAAACACATGCAATCTTTTTTATTCGATATTTAGTTTAAGCAAAATGTCAACTTAAGTCAACTCAGTCTACTATACATAAAAAGACCTTACAATATTATAAAGACCAAACAAACTACTCCCTTTGCGTAAACAGTGGAGCAGAAAACCTTCCTTTTAGCACCAAGAAAACTTCAGTAGAACCACTCTACGGGCTAGCAGCCATCTGGTTTGAACGGTCAAAGCAGATGGCTGCAGGCTAGCTGTTTACAAACTATAAAGTGGATGAACTCACCGGAAGAGTTAAAGTCCTACTGAATTCATTTTCAGCTAATTCCATGTATTGTTGTTAACAAGGAAAGCCTCTGCAGCCAACATGTGAACAACGCTACCTAGGTTTCTCCGGGCCAAGCTGAGGATGAGCAAGCAAAGTGCTGCAGTGGGAACAAGCAGTGGCTTAATCCACTGACCTACTCAGTGAGATAACAACAGGCAGCACCTGGGCTTTGGCCTGGGTCAGCAACAGGATTAGCATGGGCTCATTTAAGAAAAGGGAATAATGTGTACACACAGATCCAACAGTACAAAACTCATCACTGATTAAACATATTAGGAAAGTCAGTTTTAGCAACAGTATTTTTACTTGTTTGCATTTTGTAGCAGTTGTAAAATGTAAATTTACATGTAATGACAGGGTACAAAAATCTATTATCAGCTGATGTCGTGGTACTGTCCTAGCAATAAAGAAGGTAAAAGAGCTACATTGTGTCTCAAATGAAACATGCGTGAGAATAAACTATAAACAAAGATTGGGAGCCATTATTATGAATCACATCAACGTTCACCAGAATTAGTCAAGCTACACTCAAGTCACTTTAAAGCTGCTGCCGATATTTTCTTTTTGGCCAACTGGAGGGCAACAGAGGTTGAAAGAAAAAAAAAGAAAAAGAAAACTGTCACAATAAACCATGATATAAAAGTGTTTTTACCCAACAAACTGCCAGTTTTCTGCATGTTGCACCACTGCCTTTTTTTTTTTTTTTTTACTTGTTTCATTAAAGCTGTTTTTAGTCAAGTGACAAATGATAAGTAAGACAAATAAGTCTTACTATAATTTCTTATTGACTCATATTTTACCTCTTTTGTTTTAACTCTGTCATTGTACCCAAACAGTAGAGAAGCACTGTGGGATACCTACAATTACCCAAACTGATTTTTTGTGTGTGTCACTGACTGAAAATCAGGTGCAACAGTAAAAGTTAATGAGAGGAGTGAAACTAATTTTGTTTGGTCTGTTTAAACTGACCTCTGGTTCATTTTCCCTTTTGATGTAGTTAGTTGGTGCAGATGCGAGCACAATAATCGCACTCAATGGAGAAGAAGTGACCGTCAGAAGGAGGTGGTTCCTGGTCTGATTTCGAATGAACTCCATCCAGGGAGGCTCATTTATGGTGAGAATGTCAATCAACCCAACTACCACTGCAAGTTTGAGCTAAACATCTTCCTGTAGCGATGTATGCACCAGGGTACCATAGATATCCAGAGACCACAAACTATGGTAGCTTGCCTGCTACACAGTTTTACCCAAGATAAACACGATAAACATGAATGAGTAAATATTCAATGTTATACACTAGTTCCGAACACAGCACCTTAATCCTGCATTTACTTTTATTTCTGCTTTTTCCAGACACATCTGCTAATGTCTGCTGATGCTAAACCCACGTTACTCTCCATAGCAAAACAAAGCTAAACTGATGAATTACTAACCATGTCTTGTGTATTTCCCCATGCAAGTCCAAAAGTGCCATTTACGTATCCTGCTTTGTGAGCGACATCTTCATAAAGTTTGGAGAGGGTGGTGGAAGCAGGCAGGTTGAGAGTCAGCCGTTCGTTCACCGTCTTCGCGCTGGTGATGTCCTGAATTATACACAGCGCTCTGGGCTCCTCGGCTGCATTTTGGATCTGCAAATAAATAAAGAAAAAGATATAAACATTATTTTCTGACTTGTTTGTTTTCCAATGAAGAGCTAAACATTTAAAAAAGAAAAAACACCACAAAAAACGTTAAAGCTGTGCTACAAAGGTCATTAATAACATGCCAGTTAATGCTCGGTTTTGGTTTTGTTGGTTGTAATTTCATCAATATTAATTTTTTTTTTTTTTTTTTAAACACAAAGTACCCTGCTGTGGATTTTCAAAGGATTTCCATTCCCATATTTTCACCACACCTGGATCACCATGTAGTGTATTGAGTCCAACTCACCTTTCTACCAAAGTATAATGGATTCACTAAATCATATCAAATTAATAATATAATTATCGGGCATATATTAGGAAAAGAAGAAGATATTTAAAATGTAAAAATAGATTTTTTCTGTATCTTAAAGGCCACTTTAACACTGGTGCTTTGAGTTATACAGGTTATTATTACAATCAGTATAAAACATGTTTCAAACCTAAACTAAAAGCAATTAAACTAACCACCGTTGGAATATTAGTCTGTTAAAAGCTCTGAGTTTCTCAGTTTTTATATTAAATACTTCCAACAGAATTACTTACTTGCTTTCTTCTTCAAAATTAAAGTTTTGAAAAAAAAAAATCTATAACAAGATAACAAAACAACAAAACTGATGTGGTAGACATGCAGTAATTTGACTTCAAGTATAACAGACTTGCAAAAGTAGCTCTTGTTCTCTTTTTTGCAATTGTGGTTTATCAGGGCTCGATACTGAAACCGCTTTACTGAAACCTCTTTTCAAAAAGTGTTTACGACACATGACTGGCTGATTTTTTCTACACTAAACCTCCCAACACATGACTGGATAAGGTGGGCAGTTGGTTGATTCCGGTGGACAGAACAACCACTTGTCAGATTTCTCCTACATACTCCACAATCTGCTTCAACAACATGCCATGCAATCGCTCACTCATGCTTAATTTTAAAGCAAAAAACAAAAACAAAAATAGTCAGGTGGAACAGGAGTTTCAAGAAGCATTGAGTCATTTCAACTAAACACTCCTCATAGTTTGCTTTGTGACTGGTCTGGTATGTAGTGTTCCCAGTCAGGGACAAATCACCTGCAGACTAAAAGCCAACCTTTCTTAAGAACTTGAGCAGCAAAATCTGGCAGAAAAGGTCACTCACCAAGCAAGAAAAGGTCTAGGCACTGAAGAGTAATGCCAAAGTGTTTTAGTTTAGCTTACTTACCTGTTAAGTATCAAATGAAATAAAACAACTAGGTTAAAATAACATATAAACCCCTTAAAGTTTCAGATACGTTAACTGGGAGTGCAGACTGTAACTGTTACATTTTAAACAGTAAAAGCTGGCAAGTACCACCCCACCCAAAATGACAAAGTTTTCATTTCTATTACCAGATATTGTTTAGATATTAAAACAACACAAAGCGAATGCACTAAATTATATTTCAGAAAAAGCATTTACCAGTAGATAAAAGTGACACCAATTTATGATTAAAATGCAACACGAAATTATTTAGTTTTCCTGTAAATGTGCACCATGCTAATAAATTATTTGTCTGCTAATCATTATTTAATTCCCTTTCTCTCTGATTATTGAAAAAGGTGGTACTTGTTTAAGCTGGTTTCTAGTTTAACAACATGCGTCGAGCTTTGTTCTAGTATAATAGTCATCATGGCTACTGCTTCATGCATCCATTTACCACCATGCTCGATTGTGTACACACTCTCCTATATCAAACACACCTGAGAAATCCTCTTCATTTCATCAAAAATACTTTGTCTGCAACTCCAAAATACACCCTGATAATATGTGGAGATAGTTGAGGGTGAAGAACAACTTAAAACACATAGAACAAGTAAATTAAGTTGTAAAACATGTCATTTGGTTGGAAAACAATTGAGCTGTTTTCTAAAAACCTACAAATGCAACAATAATAATAATATATATTCAAATAATTGCACTTTTTGCAGCCTTTTTGTATGTGTGATCTTAGCAAAATGTGACTGCCAGCACCTACAAAGACGCTGCTGCAGCTGACAACACACAAGTGTATTATGAGATTAAAGGTTATTTTTACCATGGATATAATCACATGAAGCTACAGGTACAGCATAACACAGGCAGCATATTACAGAAATATTTTAAAAACACAAAAATTAGACATTTGAAAAATGAGGAAATCAGTACCTATGAACTAATTCAGTAACTACAAATGAAGGTTACTTAAATAAAATATAAAGTCTTCAATGAAATAAACAAAGTGAAATGAATTTAAATCCACATTTCTAGTAAACTTTAACAAGTAACCATGAAGTTAGACTACAGTGATTTTTTTTGGTTCAACTGTTATTGGAGAGCTATGTCAACTGCCAATTTCTAAATCATATTTGAGAACTGCACCAAAAAAAAAAAAAAAAAAAAGGAAAAAAAAAGACAAGAAAAGGGCTTGGTTGTAAACCTTCATCATTTAAATGCAAGTATTATACCCACTGTTTATTGTATCGGCAAAGGGATCATTGGGACAGTGCTTTTTGTTATAAGTCTACACAGCAGAACTATTAAATACCCCAAGCCATTCACTTAACATTTACCACAGTTGACGTAGAGCTGCATGTGAGTGTCATTACATGAAAGAGGTGGTTAATTAGCCTTTTCTCCTCACTCGTGTTTTATTTAACTCGAAACAACATATAAATAGAGTTCCCTCTGACTTCCTTTATCCCAGGATATCCCACCTCAACTTCCACCTATTCTCAATGCCAGCTGCAGTTTACATTACCTTCACCACAACAGGCCAACATACATCTCAAATATATCTTAATATTTTTATGGTCAGGATGCAAGTTTTAGATGCAAAATACTCTTTAGATCCAAAATGCACAAAGCTGGTTATCGATTCACTAATGAAGGAAGATAGAACTATAATATTTGAAAACTATGAAGATTAAACGCATAATACAGACTAAAAGAACACAGCAGCTGCAGACAAAGCAGCAGTAAGTGATGAAAAGCACTGCACGGCAGTTTAGTATTAAATGTGTGAGCACTTTAAGCACTTTGGCCAACAAGACTGGAGATGAGCTAGCAAATCGGCTAATAAACTTTAGCCAATTTGAAATCAGGATAGAAAGCAAGAAAAAAATACCAACTGTACAAGTTGACAGCCTCATCAATATCACAGTACATAATGGTCTAGAAAAGCAAATGTTTGATTAAATTAATGTTTAAAACATAGTTGGAAAAAGAAGACTCATTAAAAAAAAATTCTAAAACCTATCCTTTCACAAAGATCCAAGGATCTTCCAGGAATGGTGACACTATTTTCCTGAGATTTGATCAGCCAGTGGTTGGTAATTTCATACTTGTTGGTTTTTAATCTGGAATCTCACCTGTTCCCAGCACAAGTAACCATGACGTTATACATCAGTAGGAAGTAAACCGCCTTCACAGTACAAAAGCCCAGGGTACATGGATAAGCAGAAACCCTGCTCCATCGTACATTGCTCAGGCACCAAGGAGGTATAACGGCAAAGAAATAATGGTTACATTATTAACCATTATTAATAATAATGGTTACAGTATTTCTTACTGAAGAAATACTATTTCTTACTGAAAAGCTACAGTCAACCTTATTGTCAAAAGACTTGACTTTACTCCAAAAGGTGTATCATTACTATGCGAGAAAATAGGCTGTAGGCTCGCTTATCAAATAGGGTCCTAATGTTAAATGGACGCCTGACAAATTGCTCTGAGCCCAATATAAAAGAAACAAAGTAAAAACACACCCTTAAAAATAATGGTGTAACGCATTAAATGGATATGACTGCTATGTTAGCAGTACGGTATATGATGTTTACCTTAACCCATCCTGTTAACATGTGAGCTAACATATCAGTAATCAAATCTGACTACCGTCACTGCCGTTGATCAAAGAGACTATTCATTTTATTCCTGTTTGAATAAGAAGGCACTGCTAATGTTAACATTAAGACTTTGCACGTTAACTGAGCTCCAAACTAGAAACATAAAAATTCTAAGTAACTTATCTTCAGCAATAAAAGAGGTTATCGACGATGTTAAAAAATAAACAAAGAACGATCAATTTATTCTGAGATAAACGCTAATGTTGTTAAACACATCTATCAGTAGCGTAGCTAGTCAATTCCGCTAACATTAGCGTTAGCTTGTCAATTTGTCTTGCTAGCACTGACGTTTACATTCAAAGTAGAAGTTTTACTTAAAAACAACCTGTAAATGATTCCAAGAAGGGTTTGAAATATATATCTGTAAAACTATTGTTTGGGGTCGACGGGGTTTCAGCACTGCTTGCCATTTGCAATTGGTTGGGGAACTTCAAAAACATCTAGATTAGCCGGAGTTGTTGCCACTGATCAGATTTAAGAAGCTAACAGCGCTTGCTAGCTAAATCCCACAAGCTAATGTTATGCTAGTAAGCTAACTGATGTTGACAAATGCCTTCGTTTGACGGGACAACATAATGTCATTAGCAACAATGGAAAAGGTTGGGTATTTTAGTGACCATAAAGCCATGTCTCGAGTCTAAACAGTTAAATGGTAATTATGATAACGCTTTTGCTACCTAAAATGTTCTCCGTCTGAAATGCATCGAAAGTAGCCGCTAACTAACGTTAGCAGATGCGTTAGTTAGCCATGTCATGATAGGCCGTCCAAGTCATATTTGGCTAACTGTTAGCAGCTCAGAGATAGTCAATTAAAGACGGGGTAAGATCGCAAACTTCAAAAGTGCTGCAGAAAGTTTTGCATCATTAATGTGCATGGTCTGTAAAGGTGACAGCTAATGCCCAGAGAGGCTGACTCTCCGACCTGGACACGGTCCATAATAACCTCACCTCTTTGGGTACGAACTGGTTCTCCTCGCTAGGCACCATTTCCATTTGTGCGACAGTTTAGACAAGCATCTATCCGGACAGGGATGTCAGCGAACAAACTTTGCAGCGGTCAACACAAACATTGTTTG
Source organism: Rhamphochromis sp. 'chilingali' (assembly GCF_963969265.1). NCBI lineage: Eukaryota > Metazoa > Chordata > Actinopteri > Cichliformes > Cichlidae > Rhamphochromis > Rhamphochromis sp. 'chilingali'. The sequence continues at coordinate 22,956,173 of NC_137933.1, forward strand.
TGGTCGGTTTGTTAGAAGTTTGGATGCTTAAATACCAAAATTAAACTTGCCAAAACTTGTAGGCTTATCAAAGTGAAATCGCAACACTCTCGGTTACACTACCCCCAGCACAAAGTGTCGTGCTATAAATGGAGAAAAATGGCCGGTGTTTTTACTCCGCGAGACTTCACTCAGGGAGCTCTGGCGTCACTTTCCATACAGATAAGCGTGCGTGATGCGGACAGGATGACGTCGGCGAGTGTGCGTGTTTTCGCTTGTTTTCGTTAAAGGGCAGAGATGACAGATATACAGTACAAGCGCACAGTTTGTGTATGAGAGAGATGTGTGAATTTAATTTCTACTATGTAATATATTAATTGTCATGTTATTATCAGATTAAGATAAAAATAGCACAAGATGTGCCTACTTTTATGGTTTAATAAATTCAAAACTTTATTGATATTATTTTCACTCTAAATGTAAATGATGGCGTGGGTTTGACTGTAGGCTCATCTGCGCCACTTGGCTTCTAATAATCCTCCCATGTAGAATCTCAAGCCTGTAGCCTGTTGGGCCTAAACTACTAATATAATGAAAGGATTTCACTATACAATTGTGCATACATATATATAATGACATAGTGGGGCATCAGCGTGGTTAGCAGTGGTTCCTTCACAGCAAGAAGGTCCTTGTTTTGAATCCACCAGGCAGCTATGCATTCTTGTATGAGGTTTGCATGTTCAACCAGCTCTCTCCAGGCACTCCAGATTCCTCCCATAGTCCGAAAACATGAATAGAGTTAAGTTAATTTTTTATTCTAAATTCACCCTTGGGGATAAATAAAGTCTTTCTGATTCTGATTCTGTGATTGTGATTCTGCTCCAGATCTCAACCTGAATAAAACCCCAGACCCAGAGATGAAATTAATAATGAGCAGAATCGACAGAATCGAGTTAAGATTACTGATGTGGCCCAGTCCCGTTTTCTCATGTGGCTCCTTGGAAAAATGAACAGCCAACCCCTTTGCTTTGTTCTTATGTTTCTTGTATTTTGCACACCTCTGTTGCTTGTGAAGCTTGCACACAAGAATTTCATGCACATGTGCTGTACCAGTGTACCAGCGCATGTGATGTGACAATAAAAGTGATTTGATTTGATTTGAGCTTGGTGGAGCTCAATGACAACAAAAATCACAAGGTGCACGCTTAGTATACCTGTCTGGGGATGTATTTGGCATGTATAAATTTATGTTTAGTTGAATTACAACACAGCAGCCCTGCAAAAGACTGGCAAACTGTCTAGGGTATACCCCGCCTTTCACTTTACTAGCAAACTAGATAAGAAACATGCATAGATCAGTAAATATGCTACAAATATATTATGACACACCATTCTAATCTGACATTCCATTCAGTGTTATAAAATATAAATATGATTGTGTAATTTGTATAAAATACAGATGTTGGCACTCATGGTGTCCTCGGCAATGTTTGTGCAAAGTTTCAAGATTGGTCCACTTGTCTAGGAGGAGATAGAGAACACATAATATATACACTACAGTCATTATAGTATGACGATAGCTGGATAAAAGGTTAGCAAAAGGGATGGATGGGTTGGTACACATCAGTTTTGGCCAGCACTCAGTCTACAGAAAAGGGGTGGAACAGGTGTTTAATGGGGTCCCAGCTGCTCGTTTTTGCCTGGGGCTCTCTTTTAGAAATGTAATAAAGCTGTCTCCATATACCGCAGATGTGAATTCATCATTTTTTAATAGCTTATTGTGGGGAGGGATATAGGTGCTCATTACAGATTGAAGATTTAGCACAAAAAGAGGGAGAGAGACATAAATGTCCCTGCCTTGAACCGTGGTTAGTCGCCATCTCAACCATCTCAGCTGGCTGTGACTGAAGAGCAGATGTGGCGGACAGTGACACAGTAGTTGCTGAACTCTCATCTGTAGATTGTTAAACTGGTGTTTTGTAGTTAGATGACCAAAAATATTTTTCCTATAACCGGACATCTGCACTGCAGTGTGGCAGCAGCAATTCGGAGCAAACAGGGGTAAATATTTGACATTGTCACCTCACGAAGGTTCAAGGTGTGATAACGGCTCTATTCGGTGTCACTGCAATAAAAAATTTGAAATGTTGAGCACAACTGAGCCTGCAACTCCAGTTTTATCACAGCCCTGCTGTGTTGCTCAGGCCTCTTATAGATTGTAGCCAGGAAATGTTTAAACGTTACTCAACATTCAGAACTGCTTGTGCTACTTTTTTTTTAAGTCAGTACATTTTATGACTGTTGTGCAACAAGGGTCCCTCAAACATGTTACATTTCCCGATAAAACAAAATGTTATCATTTTGTGGGTTTTGTTGCAGTTTCACACCAATGAATGTGAAACAGTCAAAAATACTTCATGAGAAGTTGAAGTGTGCACCGAGGAACTTTCTCATACTTATGTATGGAGTTGCATTAATGTAAAGTGTAAAATGATGAAATTAATAGACTAAAGCTAATGTAGAAAAGTAATGGTGAAATGAAATCATTTCCAGGAAACAACAGAAGCTTACATTTTTGTTTATTTCAGTGAAATTTCACTCATAATTTTTAATTTCATGATCTGCTCAGTCGATGTCCAAGCCATTGGGAATTGCTTCATGTGAAGATAAAGTTCTTGTATCACAGAGAACTCATATAAAATCCACCTATAGTTACTATTTTGAATATTAGGATTGTTTTAGAACCCAATTAATAACCACAGAGAAAAAAACTTCCTATCATAGACACAAGGGTTTGTACAGTTTTAGTCAAATAAACCTGCATCAGTGATCATCAAATTGTCAACATCCTTTTATTTAATTTCTTCTTTCCACTTCTGGCTTCAGGGAATGACATATTCACAGATGTACTTTTTCAGGCTGCGACACACCTCATCATACCACTTTCCTTGTGCAGCCACTGAAAGAGCAACACAGCTCTCCCTCTTCGTTCCTGTGGGCTGCTTCTTGGAGCGATCCCAGTTAAAGAAGCGGACTGGCTGGCTGTTGACATCGACATACTCGCCTTCTTTCACTATGTCTGCCACACCGATCCAGAAGTCCTTAGACCCGGGAGCACTCCTCTTTGCATAGTCTCTCAGTTCATTGTTTTCCAACATGTCCCGCGGTGTTGCAAGAGTTCCACCTTGTGCAATGCAGTCTTCATTTGCTTCATGGTAATGTTTGGGTTCCTCAATTGTAAGATAACACTTTCTATGAACTTTGATGCCCCGGAGACACACTGAAAACACAAAGCATTTACTTCATGAATTAATGAATGGTAAAGTAACACTATAAACTAGTCCCATCAAATTACATTGCAAGAACTATTCATGTAACCATCATGCAGCTTGCAAGTGAACCTGTTACTTTGCATTTAAAGGCTTCTTGGAGTGTTGCTGCCCTCTGCTGATAAGCTGGCACCATAAGGTTCATTCTACAATTAGGGGTACGCTTCATGTCTGCAGGCTGTATTGATCAATTTCATTAAATATTAATTTCAAGAAATTATCAAGTTTATATTCAGGCACATTTCTCTTTAATTAATACAGAAAAAGTCAACAGTTTTCATAATTTATATAGCAGAAAATTGGTATGCTATATCAGAATTAGCCTTTTGAGTTTGTGTATTAATTTAATTTTTATTTCTTCAAAGTCTCTTCTAACCCATTGATTTTCATTAAATCATTCACTTTGTGTTCAAGAAATCCTTGTTAAAGATTTAAATTCCTTCTGTTGAGGGAATTTGAAATGGTCAACTGTAACTTGACCTCAGTAGCTGATTAAAGAATAATTTGCTCTTCAGCATCCTCAGCAGCCTCTTCTCGGCCACAGAAAATCCAGTGCTGTTCTCAGACTTCAGATTTTGAAATCAAATAGGTGGAAAACCTCCCAAGAGACTCGAGGACTTTCTATGACACTGCTAATATCTGACAAAATATTGAATTTAAACATTAGCACTTAAGCAGCAGTTGATGGATTTTACACACTATAGGAGTATGTTGTGAAAGCGTCTCGATTATTATTTTTTCTTCCTTTTTTAGTTGATATGAAATGTGCGTCAGATTACAGAATCACTCTGACTTTTAAACTCTGGCTATTAAGTTATAAATGCAGCACTGTTCACACTCTTGCTCGTCTTACTTGTCTGTACATTAATATTAATTTATCAGGAATGCAGAAACGCTCTCACTAATACCTGTCTGCAGTGCCTGCATCTCTTTCAGAGAATTGACCTCCTGCCACAACCTCTGGAGCTGTGACATCACATCCTCCTCCTCTGTAGCTGCACAAGGAGGAGACAATTAAGAAAAAAACACACACACACAGGTCAGATAAAGCCATGATTTGATAGGATTTATACAATTACCTCCAGACTGGCGAGGTGAAACAGCCTTCCTGGTGCGAGATGGACCGCTGTTGCAGATGTGGAGCAAGGAGAAGCTGAGGACGAGGAAGACAGGGAGGCCCAGGCGTGCCATGTCTGCGGCCAGCATACAGGACACAGTGGCCCACGTTGTGCTGCTGTGAAAGGAACCAAAAGCTCTGCAGGCTGCTCAATATATACAGGTCCTCTGTATGCCTTTCCCTGTATTGGCTCTAAATGTGTTTGTTTTTGCCCAGACATCAGGAGGAGGTGAGGGAGGTTAAAAAGGGTGGAGGCCAATAATGATTTCCTTGTGTCGAGTTATTTTTAGATAAATATTTACTTGGGACAAGGTGCGCTAAGAAGCATTCACTTTCATTTCACAAACAAACCTGAAATCCATTGACTGCTTCAATACTACAGAGTGTTCTTCCTCTTTTCACATGTTAAGTTTGGACGTAATCAACTTGAGACTTGAAAACTTATACCACCTCTTAAGTGTCAAATGATGCAGCCTGGCAGTGAATTATCATTGTGCTCAGGAAAGGTTTAACCAACCACTTCAATAAATTTAAGCAACTAAATATACCTGGTACATCAATACAGCCTCGCTCTAGGCCTGTTCCAATCACAGGGACAGTTATGCAATATTTGAACATAAGGCTGCTATTAGAAGTCCAGTTTACAGCTTTAATGCAGGCGAGTTATTTTTAGAGGGAGATGTATACAGATGGGAGTGGGAGCTAAATAAGAAAAAAAAACTATTGGGCATATTTGCTCAATATAGCTATTCAACTGTCAAAACCAGTTCAAGCACGTTTTCCTATTTTAGAATCTCAAACTGTTTTTTTAATAATACATCCACCCCCTGAGTGACATATTCTCTGGAATAATGCATTCCAATTATTTATTAAGAAATTTAATACATATAGATGCATATATGTCAACATGATGCGGCGAATGTGTGAGAAACAAACAATCCTACAAAATGAGCTTTTATAGACTTGTTGCTTAGTATTCAGTGGCAGGAATAAAGTTGTGCAAGCACATTAATGTATGATGTTCGAATGCAAGCTACGTAGCAGGTTATTTCTGGTTTGACTAATAATTGCTCATTGCTCAAGACCAAATGTGTGTGAATCTTCAAATAAGGCGGCGTTTGCAGCAGTTTTGCCTAGAGTGCACTCCTGATTCTGACCAAACAAACTGGGGGGAAATCACAGCAAAAGCCAAAATGAAACGGAGTAATGTTCGACCACCATCGTCATTAGACACAAGCACCATTGTCCTCCTCTGAGATCCATATGTTCTTTAGCAACACAACTGTGTTTCAGCTCTCTGTTTAAAGAGAAATCCCTGATGCTGTTGTCATCTTGTGCAACACTGAAGGCTTACAAAGAATCTGATTTACTTGTATGTCATGAGTTTTGTGTTTCAGATTCCTGTTAATATATTTTGATATTATGTTTCAGTTTTTGTTTTGTTTTGGGGTTTTTTTATTCCTTTTTCTATCCTGGTATATCATGAGTATTATTATTTTGAGTGTAGTCCCTGCTTTGATTTCATAGCCATCTCCTCATGGGTTTCCCTGTAAGTCCCTTTCCCCTCTTGTGTACCTTTTTCTTCTCCTCTCGGTCATCCGGTTACTTCCTGTTTTACTTTCAAGGTGTTTTTTACCTGCAATTTTTCTCCTTTGTGATTCTCAGCCCCACCTTGACTGTCTTCACTTGTCTTGATTA